>NW_027672278.1:600000-1007913 GCF_964165515.1 Mesoplodon bidens
CCTTTATCCAAAACTAGAATCTCTGATGAATCTATGGGACACACACGTAAAATATTCTGCAAAGTCAAAAAGCTTTATTTATCGTACTGTGCTTAATATTCAGCCAGACCTGCAGTTTTCTCTAAAACTTATACAATTACTGAGTATGCAAGAAGCATTAGAAGAGAGACTAAGTCTATTGAGAAGAAAGCTGGAAGCGAAGGTCATCAATCATTTTCTACTTTGAATCATCTCTTTCATAAAGAGGTAAATGCTCCTAAGTTCCAGAATGAATGGAATTCAGTACAGCAAAGTAAAATGCTTTCATTACATAAAATAAATATCTTGATGGACCTTCCACCATCTGTTTTAGTAACTTCAATTATAAAAAAAACCCGTAAATTTAAGAAAAGTTATATCAACAGCTAAAATTGAGATTTTTTTTCCATCTATTACTTTGATTTTCCTGACCCATTTTTGAGAACTGTCAGCATTCTACATCAAGAATTCCAAATTATTTCTTGAAGAGAGTGAGATTTCTCCCAAGTCATTTAACATGCTTACTAATCAATAAAGATATGAAAAACAAAAAAAACCCATATTTATGAAGCAAGCAAATTATATTAAAACACTGACTTTGAGAAAAGGTTGCTGCTTGCCAAGAAAATTTTATTATTATAAAACATTTTCTGTCATTTGTATTTCTTCATTTTCCCTTCCAGCTTATCTGTGTAGCCTTGTAAACACATCATAATCCAAAGCAGTTGAGCTTTATCAATAAAATGTAAATCAATGCAAGAGAGCCAACTGCATAAATAAAACAAAAGTGTACCGTGCTTCCCTGGTGGAGCAGTGGTTGAGAGCCTGCCTGCCGATGCAGGGGACACGGCTTCGTGCCCCGGTCCAGGAAGATCCCACATGCCGCGGAGCGGCTAGGCCCCTGAGCCATGGCCGCTGAGCCTGCGTGTCCGTAGCCTGTGCTCCACCACGGGAGAGGCCACAAGAGTGAGAGGCCCGTGTACCGAAAAAAAGAAAGCATACCACCATCATCCCAAGCAGACTACAATATAGCAAGCAGATTATAAAATAATAGTCTACAAGCCTGCTTTTTAAAATATATATCTAAATGCATTGAATATCTTGTATAAAAAGCCAAGAGATAGAGATGAAACAAAATATTAAAAGTAAACATCTCCTTCCCCAAAACCCTAACTCCCTTCCAGTCACGAGGAGAACATCACACAAACCCAAGCTGAGGGACAGTCTATGAAATACGTGAACCAGGACTCTTCAAAATTGTCATTAAGAAAAGGAAAGTCTGGGACTTTCCTGGTGGTGCAGTGGTTAAGAATCCGTCTGCCAATGCAGGGGACACGGGTTCCAGCCCTGGTCTGGGAAGATCCCACATGGCGCAGAGCAACTAAGCCCGTACGTCACAACTACTGAGCCTGCGCCCTAGAGCCCGCGAGCCACAACTGCTGAGGCCACACGCCGCAACTACTGAAGCCCACGCACTCTAGGGCCTGTGTGCCGCAACTACTGAGCCCAGCTGCTGCAATTACTGAAGCCCGCACACTTAGAGCCCGTGCTCCGCAACAAGAGAAACCACAACAATCAGCAGTCCACGCACCACAACAAAGAGTAGCCCCCACTTGCCACAACCAGAGAAAGCCCGCGCGCAGCAACAAAGACCCAACACAGCCAAATATAAACAATAATAAAGATAAATAAATAAAGGCATCATCACATAAAAACAAAAGAGGAAATAATGTTTTCAAAAAACAATAACTGGTGGGGCAGTGGTTAAGAGTCCGTCAGCCAGTGCAGAAGACACGGGTTTGAGCCCTGGTCCGGGAAGATCCCACATGCTGCAGAGCAACTAAGCCCATGAGCCACAACTACTCAGCCTGCGCGTCAGGAGCCTGTGCTCCGCAACAAGAGGGGCCGCGGCAGTGACAGGCCCACGCACCACGATGAGGAGTGGCCCCTGCTCGCCGCAACTAGAGAAGGCCCTCGCACAGAAACGAAGACCCAACACAGCCAAAAATAAATAAAAACATAAATAAAAATAAGTACATTTAAAAGGAAAACCTATACATTTCCCTTTCTGCAAATGTAGGTTTTCGAGGCAAGAGTAGAGCCTCAGAAAGAATGTCTGCAAACAGGACAATCACTAGTTCACTAAGTACAAGATGTAGGATACTTTTCAAGAATCCCATCACAGCTAGGTAATTGGTCCCGAACCAAAAGTAACTACTGGAAGAAAAATGAAATCAACAGTGTACCACACAGGTGGTAGGCAGACTGGCCTGGACTAAGACATCTTCAGTAATAGATAATAAGGGTGCTGATTTGTAAGCATCATTCTCGTCCCACTGTGGACTTCCTTCTGCGACAGTATAAGGATACCACCAGATCATCTTGAAATCAAGTCATGAAATGTACTTTTATAGTTTTAAAAATCAATTCTTGTCCTTAAATTAACTTTTCTTGTCAGTTTAGTCAGGGTCCTCTATTACTTCTAAAACATTAAATCTTATTTGATTAGAGACAGGCTTCAAAAAATAAAAATAAACTGTGATCAAATAGCAGGAACAAACAGTAGTAACTAAAATTTCTTCACTCTAAACTGAAGATGATTTCTGTAACTCTGTCTTTTACATTTGTCTCCATTGGGGAAAAAAAATTATGTACCTCATAATTAACTTGGCTGGAATGAATCAGACTGCATTTGTAAAATTTCATAAGACCAATGAGCTGTGCTAAACAGTACCACTATCCACCTGAGCAGAAATTACTATCCATAAGTTTCTTTACAAAACTAACAAAACAAAAATTGAAACAAAAGAAGAACTACTAGAAAAATATTAGAGATTCATTTTTTAAGTCAGGAATTTGCCTTTAGTCAGTAATTTGCCTCATACATTATGATTTTCCCTGTGGAAACCCAGTTATTATCCTGAAAACAAGACCACTTTAGAAAGCAAATGCATCGTGACAAAAGAAAGAAAAGGCAGGTTGATACATTATTAAAATAACTCACACGCCATACCCTGAGGAGTAAGGAAGCCATGGCAGAGCAGGCCCCCTTCTCCTCAATGGACAGCACAGCTGTGGGGAAGACACTGCAGCTAGCAGAAGCGTGTCACACTTCCTCAGGGAGGAAGCAAGTTACAGACCACTCTAGAGAGGCCGCCCATCAACTGATGGCCACGCTCATTACCCAACGTCCAGGCTACCCACAGGCTGACTGCAACCCAACTTTCCCACCATTCCCACAAAGGCCCCAGGAACCGTCAGGCCTCTGAGGCTCTGCCAATGCCCTTCCCCCTACCCAAATATCCTTTCCCTCCTCTCTCCGGAACTCAATCCTGCCCAGCTCTAAATGAACACACCAAGGCCTATTTCCCTAAGAATGCCTCTCTCAAAACCAAAATTTCTTCATCTACAATGATCTGCCTCTTACTCATCCATCATTATCTTGGATTAAATACATCATGTAAGACGCCTTATCTGACCAACACACCTAGTTTAGAAATAAGAGTCATGTTTTTTTTTTTTTTTTTTTTTTTTTTTTTTTGCTGTATGCGGGCCTCTCACTGTTGTGGCCTCTCCCGTTGCGGAGCACAGGCTCCGGACGCGCAGGCCCAACGGCCATGGCTCACAGGCCCAACCGCTCCGCGGCATGTGGGATCTTCCCAGACCGGGGCACGAACCCGTGTCCCCTGCATCGGCAGGCGGACTCTCAACCACTGCGCCACCAGGGAAGCCCAAGAGTCATGTTTTAGACCATCTATGACATGACATGGCAACCATTCAGCACACTAAAACCATTCAATAAACACTCTAATTGAGTTTCCCAAAGAGTTGACCTAAAATAACCTAAATGCCAAGCTTTCCAAGAACCGTCCTGAACCAAATTCACTTCTCATTCGAAAGCCAATGTCATACACAGGGATGTTGTATTGTCTTGAAATGTACTTGCCTTTATCCAAAACTAGAATCTCTGATGAATCTATGGGACACACACGTAAAATATTCTGCAAAGTCAAAAAGCTTTATTTATCGTACTGTGCTTAATATTCAGCCAGACCTGCAGTTTTCTCTAAAACTTATACAATTACTGAGTATGCAAGAAGCATTAGAAGAGGGACTAAGTCTATTGAGAAGAAAACTGGAAGCGAAGGTCATCAATCATTTTCTACTTTGAATCATCTCTTTCATAAAGAGGTAAATGCTCCTAAGTTCCAGAATGAATGGAATTCAGTACAGCAAAGTAAAATGCTTTCATTACATAAAATAAATATCTTGATGGACCTTCCACCATCTGTTTTAGTAACTTCCATTATAAAAAAACCCCGTAAATTTAAGAAAAGTTATATCAACAGCTAAAATTGAGATTTTTTTTCCATCTATTACTTTGATTTTCCTGACCCATTTTTGAGAACTGTCAGCATTCTACATCAAGAATTCCAAATTATTTCTTGAAGAGAGTGAGATTTCTCCCAAGTCATTTAACATGCTTACTAATCAATAAAGATATGAAAAACAAAAAAAAACCCATATTTATGAAGCAAGCAAATTATATTAAAACACTGACTTTGAGAAAAGGTTGCTGCTTGCCAAGAAAATTTTATTATTATAAAACATTTTCTGTCATTTGTATTTCTTCATTTTCCCTTCCAGCTTATCTGTGTAGCCTTGTAAACACATCATAATCCAAAGCAGTTGAGCTTTATCAATAAAATGTAAATCAATGCAAGAGAGCCAACTGCATAAATAAAACAAAAGTGTACCGTGCTTCCCTGGTGGAGCAGTGGTTGAGAGCCTGCCTGCCGATGCAGGGGACACGGCTTCGTGCCCCGGTCCGGGAAGATCCCACATGCCGCGGAGCGGCTAGGCCCCTGAGCCATGGCCGCTGAGCCTGCGTGTCCGTAGCCTGTGCTCCACCACGGGAGAGGCCACAAGAGTGAGAGGCCCGTGTACCGAAAAAAAGAAAGCATACCACCATCATCCCAAGCAGACTACAATATAGCAAGCAGATTATAAAATAATAGTCTACAAGCCTGCTTTTTAAAATATATATCTAAATGCACTGAATATCTTGTATAAAAAGCCAAGAGATAGAGATGAAACAAAATATTAAAAGTAAACATCTCCTTCCCCAAAACCCTAACTCCCTTCCAGTCACGAGGAGAACATCACACAAACCCAAGCTGAGGGACAGTCTATGAAATACGTGAACCAGGACTCTTCAAAATTGTCATTAAGAAAAGGAAAGTCTGGGACTTTCCTGGTGGTGCAGTGGTTAAGAATCCGTCTGCCAATGCAGGGGACACGGGTTCCAGCCCTGGTCTGGGAAGATCCCACATGCCGCAGAGCAACTAAGCCCGTACGTCACAACTACTGAGCCTGCGCCCTAGAGCCCGCGAGCCACAACTGCTGAGGCCACACGCCGCAACTACTGAAGCCCACGCACTCTAGGGCCTGTGTGCCGCAACTACTGAGCCCAGCTGCTGCAATTACTGAAGCCCGCACACTTAGAGCCCGTGCTCCGCAACAAGAGAAACCACAACAATCAGCAGTCCACGCACCACAACAAAGAGTAGCCCCCACTTGCCACAACCAGAGAAAGCCCGCGCGCAGCAACAAAGACCCAACACAGCCAAATATAAACAATAATAAAGATAAATAAATAAAGGCATCATCACATAAAAACAAAAGAGGAAATAATGTTTTCAAAAAACAATAACTGGTGGGGCAGTGGTTAAGAGTCCGTCAGCCAGTGCAGGAGACAGGGGTTTGAGCCCTGGTCCGGGAAGATCCCACATGCTGCAGAGCAACTAAGCCCATGAGCCACAACTACTCAGCCTGCGCGTCAGGAGCCTGTGCTCCGCAACAAGAGGGGCCGCGGCAGTGACAGGCCCACGCACCACGATGAGGAGTGGCCCCTGCTCGCCGCAACTAGAGAAGGCCCTCGCACAGAAACGAAGACCCAACACAGCCAAAAATAAATAAAAAAATAAATAAAAATAAGTACATTTAAAAGGAAAACCTATACATTTCCCTTTCTGCAAATGTAGGTTTTCGAGGCAAGAGTAGAGCCTCAGAAAGAATGTCTGCAAACAGGACAATCACTAGTTCACTAAGTACAAGATGTAGGATACTTTTCAAGAATCCCATCACAGCTAGATAATTGGTCCCGAACCAAAAGTAAATACTGGAAGAAAAATGAAATCAACAGTGTACCACCCAGGTGGTAGGCAGACTGGCCTGGACTAAGACATCTTCAGTAAAAGATAATAAGGGTGCTGATTTGTAAGCATCATTCTCGTCCCACTGTGGACTTCCTTCTGCGACAGTATAAGGATACCACCAGATCATCTTGAAATCAAGTCATGAAATGTACTTTTATAGTTTTAAAAATCAATTCTTGTCCTTAAATTAACTTTTCTTGTCAGTTTAGTCAGGGTCCTCTATTACTTCTAAATCATTAAATCTTATTTGATTAGAGACAGGCTTCAAAAAATAAAAATAAACTGTGATCAAATAGCAGGAACAAACAGTAGTAACTAAAATTTCTTCAATCTAAACTGAAGATGATTTCTGTATCTCTGTCTTTTACATTTGTCTCCATTGGGGCAAAAAATTATGTACCTCATAATTAACTTGGCTGGAATGAATCAGACTGCATTTGTAAAATTTCATAAGACCAATGAGCTGTGCTAAACAGTACCACTATCCACCTGAGCAGAAATTACTATCCATAAGTTTCTTTACAAAACTAACAAAACAAAAATTGAAACAAAAGAAGAACTACTAGAAAAATATTAGAGATTCATTTTTTAAGTCAGGAATTTGCCTTTAGTCAGTAATTTGCCTCATACATTATGATTTTCCCTGTGGAAACCCAGTTATTATCCTGAAAACAAGACCACTTTAGAAAGCAAATGCATCGTGACAAAAGAAAGAAAAGGCAGGTTGATACATTATTAAAATAACTCACACGCCATACCCTGAGGAGTAAGGAAGCCATGGCAGAGCAGGCCCCCTTCTCCTCAATGGACAGCACAGCTGTGGGGAAGACACTGCAGCTAGCAGAAGCGTGTCACACTTCCTCAGGGAGGAAGCAAGTTACAGACCACTCTAGAGAGGGCGCCCATCAACTGATGGCCACGCTCATTACCCAACGTCCAGGCTACCCACAGGCTGACTGCAACCCAACTTTCCCACCATTCCCACAAAGGCCCCAGGAACCGTCAGGCCTCTGAGGCTCTGCCAATGCCCTTCCCCCTACCCAAATATCCTTTCCCTCCTCTCTCCGGAACTCAATCCTGCCCAGCTCTAAATGAACACACCAAGGCCTATTTCCCTAAGAATGCCTCTCTCAAAACCAAATTTACTTCCTCTAGAATGATCTGCCTCTTACTCATCCTTCATTATCTTGGATTAAATACATCATGTAAGACGCCTTATCTGACCAACACAACTAGTTTAGAAATAAGAGTCATGTTTTAGACCATCTATGACATGACATGGCAACCATTCAGCTCACTAAAACCATTCAATAAACACTCTAATTGAATTTCCCAAAGAGTTGACCTAAAATAACCTAAATGCCAAGCATTCCAAGAACCGTCCTGAACCAAATTCACTTCTCATTCGAATGCCAATGTCATACACAGGGATGTTGTATTGTCTTGAAATGTACTTGCCTTTATCCAAAACTAGAATCTCTGATGAATCTATGGGACACACACGTAAAATATTCTGCAAAGTCAAAAAGCTTTATTTATCGTACTGTGCTTAATATTCAGCCAGACCTGCAGTTTTCTCTAAAACTTATACAATTACTGAGTATGCAAGAAGCATTAGAAGAGAGACTAAGTCTATTGAGAAGAAAGCTGGAAGCGAAGGTCATCAATCATTTTCTACTTTGAATCATCTCTTTCATAAAGAGGTAAATGCTCCTAAGTTCCAGAATGAATGGAATTCAGTACAGCAAAGTAAAATGCTTTCATTACATAAAATAAATATCTTGATGGACCTTCCACCATCTGTTTTAGTAACTTCAATTATAAAAAAAACCCGTAAATTTAAGAAAAGTTATATCAACAGCTAAAATTGAGATTTTTTTTCCATCTATTACTTTGATTTTCCTGACCCATTTTTGAGAACTGTCAGCATTCTACATCAAGAATTCCAAATTATTTCTTGAAGAGAGTGAGATTTCTCCCAAGTCATTTAACATGCTTACTAATCAATAAAGATATGAAAAACAAAAAAAACCCATATTTATGAAGCAAGCAAATTATATTAAAACACTGACTTTGAGAAAAGGTTGCTGCTTGCCAAGAAAATTTTATTATTATAAAACATTTTCTGTCATTTGTATTTCTTCATTTTCCCTTCCAGCTTATCTGTGTAGCCTTGTAAACACATCATAATCCAAAGCAGTTGAGCTTTATCAATAAAATGTAAATCAATGCAAGAGAGCCAACTGCATAAATAAAACAAAAGTGTACCGTGCTTCCCTGGTGGAGCAGTGGTTGAGAGCCTGCCTGCCGATGCAGGGGACACGGCTTCGTGCCCCGGTCCAGGAAGATCCCACATGCCGCGGAGCGGCTAGGCCCCTGAGCCATGGCCGCTGAGCCTGCGTGTCCGTAGCCTGTGCTCCACCACGGGAGAGGCCACAAGAGTGAGAGGCCCGTGTACCGAAAAAAAGAAAGCATACCACCATCATCCCAAGCAGACTACAATATAGCAAGCAGATTATAAAATAATAGTCTACAAGCCTGCTTTTTAAAATATATATCTAAATGCATTGAATATCTTGTATAAAAAGCCAAGAGATAGAGATGAAACAAAATATTAAAAGTAAACATCTCCTTCCCCAAAACCCTAACTCCCTTCCAGTCACGAGGAGAACATCACACAAACCCAAGCTGAGGGACAGTCTATGAAATACGTGAACCAGGACTCTTCAAAATTGTCATTAAGAAAAGGAAAGTCTGGGACTTTCCTGGTGGTGCAGTGGTTAAGAATCCGTCTGCCAATGCAGGGGACACGGGTTCCAGCCCTGGTCTGGGAAGATCCCACATGCCGCAGAGCAACTAAGCCCGTACGTCACAACTACTGAGCCTGCGCCCTAGAGCCCGCGAGCCACAACTGCTGAGGCCACACGCCGCAACTACTGAAGCCCACGCACTCTAGGGCCTGTGTGCCGCAACTACTGAGCCCAGCTGCTGCAATTACTGAAGCCCGCACACTTAGAGCCCGTGCTCCGCAACAAGAGAAACCACAACAATCAGCAGTCCACGCACCACAACAAAGAGTAGCCCCCACTTGCCACAACCAGAGAAAGCCCGCGCGCAGCAACAAAGACCCAACACAGCCAAATATAAACAATAATAAAGATAAATAAATAAAGGCATCATCACATAAAAACAAAAGAGGAAATAATGTTTTCAAAAAACAATAACTGGTGGGGCAGTGGTTAAGAGTCCGTCAGCCAGTGCAGAAGACACGGGTTTGAGCCCTGGTCCGGGAAGATCCCACATGCTGCAGAGCAACTAAGCCCATGAGCCACAACTACTCAGCCTGCGCGTCAGGAGCCTGTGCTCCGCAACAAGAGGGGCCGCGGCAGTGACAGGCCCACGCACCACGATGAGGAGTGGCCCCTGCTCGCCGCAACTAGAGAAGGCCCTCGCACAGAAACGAAGACCCAACACAGCCAAAAATAAATAAAAACATAAATAAAAATAAGTACATTTAAAAGGAAAACCTATACATTTCCCTTTCTGCAAATGTAGGTTTTCGAGGCAAGAGTAGAGCCTCAGAAAGAATGTCTGCAAACAGGACAATCACTAGTTCACTAAGTACAAGATGTAGGATACTTTTCAAGAATCCCATCACAGCTAGGTAATTGGTCCCGAAACAAAAGTAAATACTGGAAGAAAAATGAAATCAACAGTGTACCACACAGGTGGTAGGCAGACTGGCCTGGACTAAGACATCTTCAGTAATAGATAATAAGGGTGCTGATTTGTAAGCATCATTCTCGTCCCACTGTGGACTTCCTTCTGCGACAGTATAAGGATACCACCAGATCATCTTGAAATCAAGTCATGAAATGTACTTTTATAGTTTTAAAAATCAATTCTTGTCCTTAAATTAACTTTTCTTGTCAGTTTAGTCAGGGTCCTCTATTACTTCTAAAACATTAAATCTTATTTGATTAGAGACAGGCTTCAAAAAATAAAAATAAACTGTGATCAAATAGCAGGAACAAACAGTAGTAACTAAAATTTCTTCACTCTAAACTGAAGATGATTTCTGTAACTCTGTCTTTTACATTTGTCTCCATTGGGGAAAAAAAATTATGTACCTCATAATTAACTTGGCTGGAATGAATCAGACTGCATTTGTAAAATTTCATAAGACCAATGAGCTGTGCTAAACAGTACCACTATCCACCTGAGCAGAAATTACTATCCATAAGTTTCTTTACAAAACTAACAAAACAAAAATTGAAACAAAAGAAGAACTACTAGAAAAATATTAGAGATTCATTTTTTAAGTCAGGAATTTGCCTTTAGTCAGTAATTTGCCTCATACATTATGATTTTCCCTGTGGAAACCCAGTTATTATCCTGAAAACAAGACCACTTTAGAAAGCAAATGCATCGTGACAAAAGAAAGAAAAGGCAGGTTGATACATTATTAAAATAACTCACACGCCATACCCTGAGGAGTAAGGAAGCCATGGCAGAGCAGGCCCCCTTCTCCTCAATGGACAGCACAGCTGTGGGGAAGACACTGCAGCTAGCAGAAGCGTGTCACACTTCCTCAGGGAGGAAGCAAGTTACAGACCACTCTAGAGAGGCCGCCCATCAACTGATGGCCACGCTCATTACCCAACGTCCAGGCTACCCACAGGCTGACTGCAACCCAACTTTCCCACCATTCCCACAAAGGCCCCAGGAACCGTCAGGCCTCTGAGGCTCTGCCAATGCCCTTCCCCCTACCCAAATATCCTTTCCCTCCTCTCTCCGGAACTCAATCCTGCCCAGCTCTAAATGAACACACCAAGGCCTATTTCCCTAAGAATGCCTCTCTCAAAACCAAAATTTCTTCATCTACAATGATCTGCCTCTTACTCATCCATCATTATCTTGGATTAAATACATCATGTAAGACGCCATATCTGACCAACACACCTAGTTTAGAAATAAGAGTCATGTTTTAGACCATCTATGACATGACATGGCAACCATTCAGCACACTAAAACCATTCAATAAACACTCTAATTGAGTTTCCCAAAGAGTTGACCTAAAATAACCTAAATGCCAAGCTTTCCAAGAACCGTCCTGAACCAAATTCACTTCTCATTCGAAAGCCAATGTCATACACAGGGATGTTGTATTGTCTTGAAATGTACTTGCCTTTATCCAAAACTAGAATCTCTGATGAATCTATGGGACACACACGTAAAATATTCTGCAAAGTCAAAAAGCTTTATTTATCGTACTGTGCTTAATATTCAGCCAGACCTGCAGTTTTCTCTAAAACTTATACAATTACTGAGTATGCAAGAAGCATTAGAAGAGGGACTAAGTCTATTGAGAAGAAAACTGGAAGCGAAGGTCATCAATCATTTTCTACTTTGAATCATCTCTTTCATAAAGAGGTAAATGCTCCTAAGTTCCAGAATGAATGGAATTCAGTACAGCAAAGTAAAATGCTTTCATTACATAAAATAAATATCTTGATGGACCTTCCACCATCTGTTTTAGTAACTTCCATTATAAAAAAACCCCGTAAATTTAAGAAAAGTTATATCAACAGCTAAAATTGAGATTTTTTTTCCATCTATTACTTTGGTTTTCCTGACCCATTTTTGAGAACTGTCAGCATTCTACATCAAGAATTCCAAATTATTTCTTGAAGAGAGTGAGATTTCTCCCAAGTCATTTAACATGCTTACTAATCAATAAAGATATGAAAAACAAAAAAAAACCCATATTTATGAAGCAAGCAAATTATATTAAAACACTGACTTTGAGAAAAGGTTGCTGCTTGCCAAGAAAATTTTATTATTATAAAACATTTTCTGTCATTTGTATTTCTTCATTTTCCCTTCCAGCTTATCTGTGTAGCCTTGTAAACACATCATAATCCAAAGCAGTTGAGCTTTATCAATAAAATGTAAATCAATGCAAGAGAGCCAACTGCATAAATAAAACAAAAGTGTACCGTGCTTCCCTGGTGGAGCAGTGGTTGAGAGCCTGCCTGCCGATGCAGGGGACACGGCTTCGTGCCCCGGTCCGGGAAGATCCCACATGCCGCGGAGCGGCTAGGCCCCTGAGCCATGGCCGCTGAGCCTGCGTGTCCGTAGCCTGTGCTCCACCACGGGAGAGGCCACAAGAGTGAGAGGCCCGTGTACCGAAAAAAAGAAAGCATACCACCATCATCCCAAGCAGACTACAATATAGCAAGCAGATTATAAAATAATAGTCTACAAGCCTGCTTTTTAAAATATATATCTAAATGCACTGAATATCTTGTATAAAAAGCCAAGAGATAGAGATGAAACAAAATATTAAAAGTAAACATCTCCTTCCCCAAAACCCTAACTCCCTTCCAGTCACGAGGAGAACATCACACAAACCCAAGCTGAGGGACAGTCTATGAAATACGTGAACCAGGACTCTTCAAAATTGTCATTAAGAAAAGGAAAGTCTGGGACTTTCCTGGTGGTGCAGTGGTTAAGAATCCGTCTGCCAATGCAGGGGACACGGGTTCCAGCCCTGGTCTGGGAAGATCCCACATGGCGCAGAGCAACTAAGCCCGTACGTCACAACTACTGAGCCTGCGCCCTAGAGCCCGCGAGCCACAACTGCTGAGGCCACACGCCGCAACTACTGAAGCCCACGCACTCTAGGGCCTGTGTGCCGCAACTACTGAGCCCAGCTGCTGCAATTACTGAAGCCCGCACACTTAGAGCCCGTGCTCCGCAACAAGAGAAACCACAACAATCAGCAGTCCACGCACCACAACAAAGAGTAGCCCCCACTTGCCACAACCAGAGAAAGCCCGCGCGCAGCAACAAAGACCCAACACAGCCAAATATAAACAATAATAAAGATAAATAAATAAAGGCATCATCACATAAAAACAAAAGAGGAAATAATGTTTTCAAAAAACAATAACTGGTGGGGCAGTGGTTAAGAGTCCGTCAGCCAGTGCAGGAGACAGGGGTTTGAGCCCTGGTCCGGGAAGATCCCACATGCTGCAGAGCAACTAAGCCCATGAGCCACAACTACTCAGCCTGCGCGTCAGGAGCCTGTGCTCCGCAACAAGAGGGGCCGCGGCAGTGACAGGCCCACGCACCACGATGAGGAGTGGCCCCTGCTCGCCGCAACTAGAGAAGGCCCTCGCACAGAAACGAAGACCCAACACAGCCAAAAATAAATAAAAAAATAAATAAAAATAAGTACATTTAAAAGGAAAACCTATACATTTCCCTTTCTGCAAATGTAGGTTTTCGAGGCAAGAGTAGAGCCTCAGAAAGAATGTCTGCAAACAGGACAATCACTAGTTCACTAAGTACAAGATGTAGGATACTTTTCAAGAATCCCATCACAGCTAGGTAATTGGTCCCGAACCAAAAGTAAATACTGGAAGAAAAATGAAATCAACAGTGTACCACAGAGGTGGTAGGCAGACTGGCCTGGACTAAGACATCTTCAGTAAAAGATAATAAGGGTGCTGATTTGTAAGCATCATTCTCGTCCCACTGTGGACTTCCTTCTGCGACAGTATAAGGATACCACCAGATCATCTTGAAATCAAGTCATGAAATGTACTTTTATAGTTTTAAAAATCAATTCTTGTCCTTAAATTAACTTTTCTTGTCAGTTTAGTCAGGGTCCTCTATTACTTCTAAATCATTAAATCTTATTTGATTAGAGACAGGCTTCAAAAAATAAAAATAAACTGTGATCAAATAGCAGGAACAAACAGTAGTAACTAAAATTTCTTCAATCTAAACTGAAGATGATTTCTGTATCTCTGTCTTTTACATTTGTCTCCATTGGGGCAAAAAATTATGTACCTCATAATTAACTTGGCTGGAATGAATCAGACTGCATTTGTAAAATTTCATAAGACCAATGAGCTGTGCTAAACAGTACCACTATCCACCTGAGCAGAAATTACTATCCATAAGTTTCTTTACAAAACTAACAAAACAAAAATTGAAACAAAAGAAGAACTACTAGAAAAATATTAGAGATTCATTTTTTAAGTCAGGAATTTGCCTTTAGTCAGTAATTTGCCTCATACATTATGATTTTCCCTGTGGAAACCCAGTTATTATCCTGAAAACAAGACCACTTTAGAAAGCAAATGCATCGTGACAAAAGAAAGAAAAGGCAGGTTGATACATTATTAAAATAACTCACACGCCATACCCTGAGGAGTAAGGAAGCCATGGCAGAGCAGGCCCCCTTCTCCTCAATGGACAGCACAGCTGTGGGGAAGACACTGCAGCTAGCAGAAGCGTGTCACACTTCCTCAGGGAGGAAGCAAGTTACAGACCACTCTAGAGAGGGCGCCCATCAACTGATGGCCACGCTCATTACCCAACGTCCAGGCTACCCACAGGCTGACTGCAACCCAACTTTCCCACCATTCCCACAAAGGCCCCAGGAACCGTCAGGCCTCTGAGGCTCTGCCAATGCCCTTCCCCCTACCCAAATATCCTTTCCCTCCTCTCTCCGGAACTCAATCCTGCCCAGCTCTAAATGAACACACCAAGGCCTATTTCCCTAAGAATGCCTCTCTCAAAACCAAAATTTCTTCATCTACAATGATCTGCCTCTTACTCATCCATCATTATCTTGGATTAAATACATCATGTAAGACGCCTTATCTGACCAACACACCTAGTTTAGAAATAAGAGTCATGTTTTAGACCATCTATGACATGACATGGCAACCATTCAGCACACTAAAACCATTCAATAAACACTCTAATTGAGTTTCCCAAAGAGTTGACCTAAAATAACCTAAATGCCAAGCTTTCCAAGAACCGTCCTGAACCAAATTCACTTCTCATTCGAAAGCCAATGTCATACACAGGGATGTTGTATTGTCTTGAAATGTACTTGCCTTTATCCAAAACTAGAATCTCTGATGAATCTATGGGACACACACGTAAAATATTCTGCAAAGTCAAAAAGCTTTATTTATCGTACTGTGCTTAATATTCAGCCAGACCTGCAGTTTTCTCTAAAACTTATACAATTACTGAGTATGCAAGAAGCATTAGAAGAGAGACTAAGTCTATTGAGAAGAAAACTGGAAGCGAAGGTCATCAATCATTTTCTACTTTGAATCATCTCTTTCATAAAGAGGTAAATGCTCCTAAGTTCCAGAATGAATGGAATTCAGTACAGCAAAGTAAAATGCTTTCATTACATAAAATAAATATCTTGATGGACCTTCCACCATCTGTTTTAGTAACTTCAATTATAAAAAAAACCCGTAAATTTAAGAAAAGTTATATCGACAGCTAAAATTGAGATTTTTTTTCCATCTATTACTTTGATTTTCCTGACCCATTTTTGAGAACTGTCAGCATTCTACATCAAGAATTCCAAATTATTTCTTGAAGAGAGTGAGATTTCTCCCAAGTCATTTAACATGCTTACTAATCAATAAAGATATGAAAAACAAAAAAAACCCATATTTATGAAGCAAGCAAATTATATTAAAACACTGACTTTGAGAAAAGGTTGCTGCTTGCCAAGAAAATTTTATTATTATAAAACATTTTCTGTCATTTGTATTTCTTCATTTTCCCTTCCAGCTTATCTGTGTAGCCTTGTAAACACATCATAATCCAAAGCAGTTGAGCTTTATTATCAATAAAATGTAAATCAATGCAAGAGAGCCAACTGCATAAATAAAACAAAAGTGTACCGTGCTTCCCTGGTGGAGCAGTGGTTGAGAGCCTGCCTGCCGATGCAGGGGACACGGCTTCGTGCCCCGGTCCGGGAAGATCCCACATGCCGCGGAGCGGCTAGGCCCCTGAGCCATGGCCGCTGAGCCTGCGTGTCCGTAGCCTGTGCTCCACCACGGGAGAGGCCACAAGAGTGAGAGGCCCGTGTACCGAAAAAAAGAAAGCATACCACCATCATCCCAAGCAGACTACAATATAGCAAGCAGATTATAAAATAATAGTCTACAAGCCTGCTTTTTAAAATATATATCTAAATGCACTGAATATCTTGTATAAAAAGCCAAGAGATAGAGATGAAACAAAATATTAAAAGTAAACATCTCCTTCCCCAAAACCCTAACTCCCTTCCTGTCACGAGGAGAACATCACACAAACCCAAGCTGAGGGACAGTCTATGAAATACGTGAACCAGGACTCTTCAAAATTGTCATTAAGAAAAGGAAAGTCTGGGACTTTCCTGGTGGTGCAGTGGTTAAGAATCCGTCTGCCAATGCAGGGGACACGGGTTCCAGCCCTGGTCTGGGAAGATCCCACATGGCGCAGAGCAACTAAGCCCGTACGTCACAACTACTGAGCCTGCGCCCTAGAGCCCGCGAGCCACAACTGCTGAGGCCACACGCCGCAACTACTGAAGCCCACGCACTCTAGGGCCTGTGTGCCGCAACTACTGAGCCCAGCTGCTGCAATTACTGAAGCCCGCACACTTAGAGCCCGTGCTCCGCAACAAGAGAAACCACAACAATCAGCAGTCCACGCACCACAACAAAGAGTAGCCCCCACTTGCCACAACCAGAGAAAGCCCGCGCGCAGCAACAAAGACCCAACACAGCCAAATATAAACAATAATAAAGATAAATAAATAAAGGCATCATCACATAAAAACAAAAGAGGAAATAATGTTTTCAAAAAACAATAACTGGTGGGGCAGTGGTTAAGAGTCCGTCAGCCAGTGCAGGAGACAGGGGTTTGAGCCCTGGTCCGGGAAGATCCCACATGCTGCAGAGCAACTAAGCCCATGAGCCACAACTACTCAGCCTGCGCGTCAGGAGCCTGTGCTCCGCAACAAGAGGGGCCGCGGCAGTGACAGGCCCACGCACCACGATGAGGAGTGGCCCCTGCTCGCCGCAACTAGAGAAGGCCCTCGCACAGAAACGAAGACCCAACACAGCCAAAAATAAATAAAAAAATAAATAAAAATAAGTACATTTAAAAGGAAAACCTATACATTTCCCTTTCTGCAAATGTAGGTTTTCGAGGCAAGAGTAGAGCCTCAGAAAGAATGTCTGCAAACAGGACAATCACTAGTTCACTAAGTACAAGATGTAGGATACTTTTCAAGAATCCCATCACAGCTAGATAATTGGTCCCGAACCAAAAGTAAATACTGGAAGAAAAATGAAATCAACAGTGTACCACCCAGGTGGTAGGCAGACTGGCCTGGACTAAGACATCTTCAGTAAAAGATAATAAGGGTGCTGATTTGTAAGCATCATTCTCGTCCCACTGTGGACTTCCTTCTGCGACAGTATAAGGATACCACCAGATCATCTTGAAATCAAGTCATGAAATGTACTTTTATAGTTTTAAAAATCAATTCTTGTCCTTAAATTAACTTTTCTTGTCAGTTTAGTCAGGGTCCTCTATTACTTCTAAATCATTAAATCTTATTTGATTAGAGACAGGCTTCAAAAAATAAAAATAAACTGTGATCAAATAGCAGGAACAAACAGTAGTAACTAAAATTTCTTCACTCTAAACTGAAGATGATTTCTGTATCTCTGTCTTTTACATTTGTCTCCATTGGGGCAAAAAATTATGTACCTCATAATTAACTTGGCTGGAATGAATCAGACTGCATTTGTAAAATTTCATAAGACCAATGAGCTGTGCTAAACAGTACCACTATCCACCTGAGCAGAAATTACTATCCATAAGTTTCTTTACAAAACTAACAAAACAAAAATTGAAACAAAAGAAGAACTACTAGAAAAATATTAGAGATTCATTTTTTAAGTCAGGAATTTGCCTTTAGTCAGTAATTTGCCTCATACATTATGATTTTCCCTGTGGAAACCCAGTTATTATCCTGAAAACAAGACCACTTTAGAAAGCAAATGCATCGTGACAAAAGAAAGAAAAGGCAGGTTGATACATTATTAAAATAACTCACACGCCCTACCCTGAGGAGTAAGGAAGCCATGGCAGAGCAGGCCCCCTTCTCCTCAATGGACAGCACAGCTGTGGGGAAGACACTGCAGCTAGCAGAAGCGTGTCACACTTC
Source organism: Mesoplodon bidens (assembly GCF_964165515.1). NCBI lineage: Eukaryota > Metazoa > Chordata > Mammalia > Artiodactyla > Ziphiidae > Mesoplodon > Mesoplodon bidens. The sequence goes on from NW_027672278.1 coordinate 618,289, forward strand.
CTCAGGGAGGAAGCAAGTTACAGACCACTCTAGAGAGGGCGCCCATCAACTGATGGCCACGCTCATTACCCAACGTCCAGGCTACCCACAGGCTGACTGCAACCCAACTTTCCCACCATTCCCACAAAGGCCCCAGGAACCGTCAGGCCTCTGAGGCTCTGCCAATGCCCTTCCCCCTACCCAAATATCCTTTCCTTCCTCTCTCCGGAACTCAATCCTGCCCAGCTCTAAATGAACACACCAAGGCCTATTTCCCTAAGAATGCCTCTCTCAAAACCAAAATTTCTTCATCTACAATGATCTGCCTCTTACTCATCCATCATTATCTTGGATTAAATACATCATGTAAGACGCCTTATCTGACCAACACACCTAGTTTAGAAATAAGAGTCATGTTTTAGACCATCTATGACATGACATGGCAACCATTCAGCACACTAAAACCATTCAATAAACACTCTAATTGAGTTTCCCAAAGAGTTGACCTAAAATAACCTAAATGCCAAGCTTTCCAAGAACCGTCCTGAACCAAATTCACTTCTCATTCGAAAGCCAATGTCATACACAGGGATGTTGTATTGTCTTGAAATGTACTTGCCTTTATCCAAAACTAGAATCTCTGATGAATCTATGGGACACACACGTAAAATATTCTGCAAAGTCAAAAAGCTTTATTTATCGTACTGTGCTTAATATTCAGCCAGACCTGCAGTTTTCTCTAAAACTTATACAATTACTGAGTATGCAAGAAGCATTAGAAGAGAGACTAAGTCTATTGAGAAGAAAACTGGAAGCGAAGGTCATCAATCATTTTCTACTTTGAATCATCTCTTTCATAAAGAGGTAAATGCTCCTAAGTTCCAGAATGAATGGAATTCAGTACAGCAAAGTAAAATGCTTTCATTACATAAAATAAATATCTTGATGGACCTTCCACCATCTGTTTTAGTAACTTCAATTATAAAAAAACCCCGTAAATTTAAGAAAAGTTATATCGACAGCTAAAATTGAGATTTTTTTTCCATCTATTACTTTGATTTTCCTGACCCATTTTTGAGAACTGTCAGCATTCTACATCAAGAATTCCAAATTATTTCTTGAAGAGAGTGAGATTTCTCCCAAGTCATTTAACATGCTTACTAATCAATAAAGATATGAAAAACAAAAAAAACCCATATTTATGAAGCAAGCAAATTATATTAAAACACTGACTTTGAGAAAAGGTTGCTGCTTGCCAAGAAAATTTTATTATTATAAAACATTTTCTGTCATTTGTATTTCTTCATTTTCCCTTCCAGCTTATCTGTGTAGCCTTGTAAACACATCATAATCCAAAGCAGTTGAGCTTTATTATCAATAAAATGTAAATCAATGCAAGAGAGCCAACTGCATAAATAAAACAAAAGTGTACCGTGCTTCCCTGGTGGAGCAGTGGTTGAGAGCCTGCCTGCCGATGCAGGGGACACGGCTTCGTGCCCCGGTCCGGGAAGATCCCACATGCCGCGGAGCGGCTAGGCCCCTGAGCCATGGCCGCTGAGCCTGCGTGTCCGTAGCCTGTGCTCCACCACGGGAGAGGCCACAAGAGTGAGAGGCCCGTGTACCGAAAAAAAGAAAGCATACCACCATCATCCCAAGCAGACTACAATATAGCAAGCAGATTATAAAATAATAGTCTACAAGCCTGCTTTTTAAAATATATATCTAAATGCACTGAATATCTTGTATAAAAAGCCAAGAGATAGAGATGAAACAAAATATTAAAAGTAAACATCTCCTTCCCCAAAACCCTAACTCCCTTCCTGTCACGAGGAGAACATCACACAAACCCAAGCTGAGGGACAGTCTATGAAATACGTGAACCAGGACTCTTCAAAATTGTCATTAAGAAAAGGAAAGTCTGGGACTTTCCTGGTGGTGCAGTGGTTAAGAATCCGTCTGCCAATGCAGGGGACACGGGTTCCAGCCCTGGTCTGGGAAGATCCCACATGGCGCAGAGCAACTAAGCCCGTACGTCACAACTACTGAGCCTGCGCCCTAGAGCCCGCGAGCCACAACTGCTGAGGCCACACGCCGCAACTACTGAAGCCCACGCACTCTAGGGCCTGTGTGCCGCAACTACTGAGCCCAGCTGCTGCAATTACTGAAGCCCGCACACTTAGAGCCCGTGCTCCGCAACAAGAGAAACCACAACAATCAGCAGTCCACGCACCACAACAAAGAGTAGCCCCCACTTGCCACAACCAGAGAAAGCCCGCGCGCAGCAACAAAGACCCAACACAGCCAAATATAAACAATAATAAAGATAAATAAATAAAGGCATCATCACATAAAAACAAAAGAGGAAATAATGTTTTCAAAAAACAATAACTGGTGGGGCAGTGGTTAAGAGTCCGTCAGCCAGTGCAGGAGACAGGGGTTTGAGCCCTGGTCCGGGAAGATCCCACATGCTGCAGAGCAACTAAGCCCATGAGCCACAACTACTCAGCCTGCGCGTCAGGAGCCTGTGCTCCGCAACAAGAGGGGCCGCGGCAGTGACAGGCCCACGCACCACGATGAGGAGTGGCCCCTGCCCGCCGCAACTAGAGAAGGCCCTCGCACAGAAACGAAGACCCAACACAGCCAAAAATAAATAAAAAAATAAATAAAAATAAGTACATTTAAAAGGAAAACCTATACATTTCCCTTTCTGCAAATGTAGGTTTTCGAGGCAAGAGTAGAGCCTCAGAAAGAATGTCTGCAAACAGGACAATCACTAGTTCACTAAGTACAAGATGTAGGATACTTTTCAAGAATCCCATCACAGCTAGATAATTGGTCCCGAACCAAAAGTAAATACTGGAAGAAAAATGAAATCAACAGTGTACCACCCAGGTGGTAGGCAGACTGGCCTGGACTAAGACATCTTCAGTAAAAGATAATAAGGGTGCTGATTTGTAAGCATCATTCTCGTCCCACTGTGGACTTCCTTCTGCGACAGTATAAGGATACCACCAGATCATCTTGAAATCAAGTCATGAAATGTACTTTTATAGTTTTAAAAATCAATTCTTGTCCTTAAATTAACTTTTCTTGTCAGTTTAGTCAGGGTCCTCTATTACTTCTAAATCATTAAATCTTATTTGATTAGAGACAGGCTTCAAAAAATAAAAATAAACTGTGATCAAATAGCAGGAACAAACAGTAGTAACTAAAATTTCTTCACTCTAAACTGAAGATGATTTCTGTATCTCTGTCTTTTACATTTGTCTCCATTGGGGCAAAAAATTATGTACCTCATAATTAACTTGGCTGGAATGAATCAGACTGCATTTGTAAAATTTCATAAGACCAATGAGCTGTGCTAAACAGTACCACTATCCACCTGAGCAGAAATTACTATCCATAAGTTTCTTTACAAAACTAACAAAACAAAAATTGAAACAAAAGAAGAACTACTAGAAAAATATTAGAGATTCATTTTTTAAGTCAGGAATTTGCCTTTAGTCAGTAATTTGCCTCATACATTATGATTTTCCCTGTGGAAACCCAGTTATTATCCTGAAAACAAGACCACTTTAGAAAGCAAATGCATCGTGACAAAAGAAAGAAAAGGCAGGTTGATACATTATTAAAATAACTCACACGCCATACCCTGAGGAGTAAGGAAGCCATGGCAGAGCAGGCCCCCTTCTCCTCAATGGACAGCACAGCTGTGGGGAAGACACTGCAGCTAGCAGAAGCGTGTCACACTTCCTCAGGGAGGAAGCAAGTTACAGACCACTCTAGAGAGGGCGCCCATCAACTGATGGCCACGCTCATTACCCAACGTCCAGGCTACCCACAGGCTGACTGCAACCCAACTTTCCCACCATTCCCACAAAGGCCCCAGGAACCGTCAGGCCTCTGAGGCTCTGCCAATGCCCTTCCCCCTACCCAAATATCCTTTCCCTCCTCTCTCCGGAACTCAATCCTGCCCAGCTCTAAATGAACACACCAAGGCCTATTTCCCTAAGAATGCCTCTCTCAAAACCAAAATTTCTTCATCTACAATGATCTGCCTCTTACTCATCCATCATTATCTTGGATTAAATACATCATGTAAGACGCCTTATCTGACCAACACACCTAGTTTAGAAATAAGAGTCATGTTTTTTTTTTTTTTTTTTTTTTTTTTTTTTTGCTGTATGCGGGCCTCTCACTGTTGTGGCCTCTCCCGTTGCGGAGCACAGGCTCCGGACGCGCAGGCCCAACGGCCATGGCTCACAGGCCCAACCGCTCCGCGGCATGTGGGATCTTCCCAGACCGGGGCACGAACCCGTGTCCCCTGCATCGGCAGGCGGACTCTCAACCACTGCGCCACCAGGGAAGCCCAAGAGTCATGTTTTAGACCATCTATGACATGACATGGCAACCATTCAGCACACTAAAACCATTCAATAAACACTCTAATTGAGTTTCCCAAAGAGTTGACCTAAAATAACCTAAATGCCAAGCTTTCCAAGAACCGTCCTGAACCAAATTCACTTCTCATTCGAAAGCCAATGTCATACACAGGGATGTTGTATTGTCTTGAAATGTACTTGCCTTTATCCAAAACTAGAATCTCTGATGAATCTATGGGACACACACGTAAAATATTCTGCAAAGTCAAAAAGCTTTATTTATCGTACTGTGCTTAATATTCAGCCAGACCTGCAGTTTTCTCTAAAACTTATACAATTACTGAGTATGCAAGAAGCATTAGAAGAGGGACTAAGTCTATTGAGAAGAAAACTGGAAGCGAAGGTCATCAATCATTTTCTACTTTGAATCATCTCTTTCATAAAGAGGTAAATGCTCCTAAGTTCCAGAATGAATGGAATTCAGTACAGCAAAGTAAAATGCTTTCATTACATAAAATAAATATCTTGATGGACCTTCCACCATCTGTTTTAGTAACTTCCATTATAAAAAAACCCCGTAAATTTAAGAAAAGTTATATCAACAGCTAAAATTGAGATTTTTTTTCCATCTATTACTTTGATTTTCCTGACCCATTTTTGAGAACTGTCAGCATTCTACATCAAGAATTCCAAATTATTTCTTGAAGAGAGTGAGATTTCTCCCAAGTCATTTAACATGCTTACTAATCAATAAAGATATGAAAAACAAAAAAAAACCCATATTTATGAAGCAAGCAAATTATATTAAAACACTGACTTTGAGAAAAGGTTGCTGCTTGCCAAGAAAATTTTATTATTATAAAACATTTTCTGTCATTTGTATTTCTTCATTTTCCCTTCCAGCTTATCTGTGTAGCCTTGTAAACACATCATAATCCAAAGCAGTTGAGCTTTATCAATAAAATGTAAATCAATGCAAGAGAGCCAACTGCATAAATAAAACAAAAGTGTACCGTGCTTCCCTGGTGGAGCAGTGGTTGAGAGCCTGCCTGCCGATGCAGGGGACACGGCTTCGTGCCCCGGTCCGGGAAGATCCCACATGCCGCGGAGCGGCTAGGCCCCTGAGCCATGGCCGCTGAGCCTGCGTGTCCGTAGCCTGTGCTCCACCACGGGAGAGGCCACAAGAGTGAGAGGCCCGTGTACCGAAAAAAAGAAAGCATACCACCATCATCCCAAGCAGACTACAATATAGCAAGCAGATTATAAAATAATAGTCTACAAGCCTGCTTTTTAAAATATATATCTAAATGCACTGAATATCTTGTATAAAAAGCCAAGAGATAGAGATGAAACAAAATATTAAAAGTAAACATCTCCTTCCCCAAAACCCTAACTCCCTTCCAGTCACGAGGAGAACATCACACAAACCCAAGCTGAGGGACAGTCTATGAAATACGTGAACCAGGACTCTTCAAAATTGTCATTAAGAAAAGGAAAGTCTGGGACTTTCCTGGTGGTGCAGTGGTTAAGAATCCGTCTGCCAATGCAGGGGACACGGGTTCCAGCCCTGGTCTGGGAAGATCCCACATGCCGCAGAGCAACTAAGCCCGTACGTCACAACTACTGAGCCTGCGCCCTAGAGCCCGCGAGCCACAACTGCTGAGGCCACACGCCGCAACTACTGAAGCCCACGCACTCTAGGGCCTGTGTGCCGCAACTACTGAGCCCAGCTGCTGCAATTACTGAAGCCCGCACACTTAGAGCCCGTGCTCCGCAACAAGAGAAACCACAACAATCAGCAGTCCACGCACCACAACAAAGAGTAGCCCCCACTTGCCACAACCAGAGAAAGCCCGCGCGCAGCAACAAAGACCCAACACAGCCAAATATAAACAATAATAAAGATAAATAAATAAAGGCATCATCACATAAAAACAAAAGAGGAAATAATGTTTTCAAAAAACAATAACTGGTGGGGCAGTGGTTAAGAGTCCGTCAGCCAGTGCAGGAGACAGGGGTTTGAGCCCTGGTCCGGGAAGATCCCACATGCTGCAGAGCAACTAAGCCCATGAGCCACAACTACTCAGCCTGCGCGTCAGGAGCCTGTGCTCCGCAACAAGAGGGGCCGCGGCAGTGACAGGCCCACGCACCACGATGAGGAGTGGCCCCTGCTCGCCGCAACTAGAGAAGGCCCTCGCACAGAAACGAAGACCCAACACAGCCAAAAATAAATAAAAAAATAAATAAAAATAAGTACATTTAAAAGGAAAACCTATACATTTCCCTTTCTGCAAATGTAGGTTTTCGAGGCAAGAGTAGAGCCTCAGAAAGAATGTCTGCAAACAGGACAATCACTAGTTCACTAAGTACAAGATGTAGGATACTTTTCAAGAATCCCATCACAGCTAGGTAATTGGTCCCGAACCAAAAGTAAATACTGGAAGAAAAATGAAATCAACAGTGTACCACCCAGGTGGTAGGCAGACTGGCCTGGACTAAGACATCTTCAGTAATAGATAATAAGGGTGCTGATTTGTAAGCATCATTCTCGTCCCACTGTGGACTTCCTTCTGCGACAGTATAAGGATACCACCAGATCATCTTGAAATCAAGTCATGAAATGTACTTTTATAGTTTTAAAAATCAATTCTTGTCCTTAAATTAACTTTTCTTGTCAGTTTAGTCAGGGTCCTCTATTACTTCTAAAACATTAAATCTTATTTGATTAGAGACAGGCTTCAAAAAATAAAAATAAACTGTGATCAAATAGCAGGAACAAACAGTAGTAACTAAAATTTCTTCACTCTAAACTGAAGATGATTTCTGTAACTCTGTCTTTTACATTTGTCTCCATTGGGGAAAAAAAATTATGTACCTCATAATTAACTTGGCTGGAATGAATCAGACTGCATTTGTAAAATTTCATAAGACCAATGAGCTGTGCTAAACAGTACCACTATCCACCTGAGCAGAAATTACTATCCATAAGTTTCTTTACAAAACTAACAAAACAAAAATTGAAACAAAAGAAGAACTACTAGAAAAATATTAGAGATTCATTTTTTAAGTCAGGAATTTGCCTTTAGTCAGTAATTTGCCTCATACATTATGATTTTCCCTGTGGAAACCCAGTTATTATCCTGAAAACAAGACCACTTTAGAAAGCAAATGCATCGTGACAAAAGAAAGAAAAGGCAGGTTGATACATTATTAAAATAACTCACACGCCATACCCTGAGGAGTAAGGAAGCCATGGCAGAGCAGGGCCCCTTCTCCTCAAAGGACAGCACAGCTGTGGGGAAGACACTGCAGCTAGCAGAAGCGTGTCACACTTCCTCAGGGAGGAAGCAAGTTACAGACCACTCTAGAGAGGCCGCCCATCAACTGATGGCCACGCTCATTACCCAACGTCCAGGCTACCCACAGGCTGACTGCAACCCAACTTTCCCACCATTCCCACAAAGGCCCCAGGAACCGTCAGGCCTCTGAGGCTCTGCCAATGCCCTTCCCCCTACCCAAATATCCTTTCCCTCCTCTCTCCGGAACTCAATCCTGCCCAGCTCTAAATGAACACACCAAGGCCTATTTCCCTAAGAATGCCTCTCTCAAAACCAAAATTTCTTCATCTACAATGATCTGCCTCTTACTCATCCATCATTATCTTGGATTAAATACATCATGTAAGACGCCTTATCTGACCAACACACCTAGTTTAGAAATAAGAGTCATGTTTTAGACCATCTATGACATGACATGGCAACCATTCAGCACACTAAAACCATTCAATAAACACTCTAATTGAGTTTCCCAAAGAGTTGACCTAAAATAACCTAAATGCCAAGCTTTCCAAGAACCGTCCTGAACCAAATTCACTTCTCATTCGAAAGCCAATGTCATACACAGGGATGTTGTATTGTCTTGAAATGTACTTGCCTTTATCCAAAACTAGAATCTCTGATGAATCTATGGGACACACACGTAAAATATTCTGCAAAGTCAAAAAGCTTTATTTATCGTACTGTGCTTAATATTCAGCCAGACCTGCAGTTTTCTCTAAAACTTATACAATTACTGAGTATGCAAGAAGCATTAGAAGAGGGACTAAGTCTATTGAGAAGAAAACTGGAAGCGAAGGTCATCAATCATTTTCTACTTTGAATCATCTCTTTCATAAAGAGGTAAATGCTCCTAAGTTCCAGAATGAATGGAATTCAGTACAGCAAAGTAAAATGCTTTCATTACATAAAATAAATATCTTGATGGACCTTCCACCATCTGTTTTAGTAACTTCCATTATAAAAAAACCCCGTAAATTTAAGAAAAGTTATATCAACAGCTAAAATTGAGATTTTTTTTCCATCTATTACTTTGGTTTTCCTGACCCATTTTTGAGAACTGTCAGCATTCTACATCAAGAATTCCAAATTATTTCTTGAAGAGAGTGAGATTTCTCCCAAGTCATTTAACATGCTTACTAATCAATAAAGATATGAAAAACAAAAAAAAACCCATATTTATGAAGCAAGCAAATTATATTAAAACACTGACTTTGAGAAAAGGTTGCTGCTTGCCAAGAAAATTTTATTATTATAAAACATTTTCTGTCATTTGTATTTCTTCATTTTCCCTTCCAGCTTATCTGTGTAGCCTTGTAAACACATCATAATCCAAAGCAGTTGAGCTTTATCAATAAAATGTAAATCAATGCAAGAGAGCCAACTGCATAAATAAAACAAAAGTGTACCGTGCTTCCCTGGTGGAGCAGTGGTTGAGAGCCTGCCTGCCGATGCAGGGGACACGGCTTCGTGCCCCGGTCCGGGAAGATCCCACATGCCGCGGAGCGGCTAGGCCCCTGAGCCATGGCCGCTGAGCCTGCGTGTCCGTAGCCTGTGCTCCACCACGGGAGAGGCCACAAGAGTGAGAGGCCCGTGTACCGAAAAAAAGAAAGCATACCACCATCATCCCAAGCAGACTACAATATAGCAAGCAGATTATAAAATAATAGTCTACAAGCCTGCTTTTTAAAATATATATCTAAATGCACTGAATATCTTGTATAAAAAGCCAAGAGATAGAGATGAAACAAAATATTAAAAGTAAACATCTCCTTCCCCAAAACCCTAACTCCCTTCCAGTCACGAGGAGAACATCACACAAACCCAAGCTGAGGGACAGTCTATGAAATACGTGAACCAGGACTCTTCAAAATTGTCATTAAGAAAAGGAAAGTCTGGGACTTTCCTGGTGGTGCAGTGGTTAAGAATCCGTCTGCCAATGCAGGGGACACGGGTTCCAGCCCTGGTCTGGGAAGATCCCACATGCCGCAGAGCAACTAAGCCCGTACGTCACAACTACTGAGCCTGCGCCCTAGAGCCCGCGAGCCACAACTGCTGAGGCCACACGCCGCAACTACTGAAGCCCACGCACTCTAGGGCCTGTGTGCCGCAACTACTGAGCCCAGCTGCTGCAATTACTGAAGCCCGCACACTTAGAGCCCGTGCTCCGCAACAAGAGAAACCACAACAATCAGCAGTCCACGCACCACAACAAAGAGTAGCCCCCACTTGCCACAACCAGAGAAAGCCCGCGCGCAGCAACAAAGACCCAACACAGCCAAATATAAACAATAATAAAGATAAATAAATAAAGGCATCATCACATAAAAACAAAAGAGGAAATAATGTTTTCAAAAAACAATAACTGGTGGGGCAGTGGTTAAGAGTCCGTCAGCCAGTGCAGGAGACAGGGGTTTGAGCCCTGGTCCGGGAAGATCCCACATGCTGCAGAGCAACTAAGCCCATGAGCCACAACTACTCAGCCTGCGCGTCAGGAGCCTGTGCTCCGCAACAAGAGGGGCCGCGGCAGTGACAGGCCCACGCACCACGATGAGGAGTGGCCCCTGCTCGCCGCAACTAGAGAAGGCCCTCGCACAGAAACGAAGACCCAACACAGCCAAAAATAAATAAAAAAATAAATAAAAATAAGTACATTTAAAAGGAAAACCTATACATTTCCCTTTCTGCAAATGTAGGTTTTCGAGGCAAGAGTAGAGCCTCAGAAAGAATGTCTGCAAACAGGACAATCACTAGTTCACTAAGTACAAGATGTAGGATACTTTTCAAGAATCCCATCACAGCTAGATAATTGGTCCCGAACCAAAAGTAAATACTGGAAGAAAAATGAAATCAACAGTGTACCACCCAGGTGGTAGGCAGACTGGCCTGGACTAAGACATCTTCAGTAAAAGATAATAAGGGTGCTGATTTGTAAGCATCATTCTCGTCCCACTGTGGACTTCCTTCTGCGACAGTATAAGGATACCACCAGATCATCTTGAAATCAAGTCATGAAATGTACTTTTATAGTTTTAAAAATCAATTCTTGTCCTTAAATTAACTTTTCTTGTCAGTTTAGTCAGGGTCCTCTATTACTTCTAAATCATTAAATCTTATTTGATTAGAGACAGGCTTCAAAAAATAAAAATAAACTGTGATCAAATAGCAGGAACAAACAGTAGTAACTAAAATTTCTTCAATCTAAACTGAAGATGATTTCTGTATCTCTGTCTTTTACATTTGTCTCCATTGGGGCAAAAAATTATGTACCTCATAATTAACTTGGCTGGAATGAATCAGACTGCATTTGTAAAATTTCATAAGACCAATGAGCTGTGCTAAACAGTACCACTATCCACCTGAGCAGAAATTACTATCCATAAGTTTCTTTACAAAACTAACAAAACAAAAATTGAAACAAAAGAAGAACTACTAGAAAAATATTAGAGATTCATTTTTTAAGTCAGGAATTTGCCTTTAGTCAGTAATTTGCCTCATACATTATGATTTTCCCTGTGGAAACCCAGTTATTATCCTGAAAACAAGACCACTTTAGAAAGCAAATGCATCGTGACAAAAGAAAGAAAAGGCAGGTTGATACATTATTAAAATAACTCACACGCCATACCCTGAGGAGTAAGGAAGCCATGGCAGAGCAGGCCCCCTTCTCCTCAATGGACAGCACAGCTGTGGGGAAGACACTGCAGCTAGCAGAAGCGTGTCACACTTCCTCAGGGAGGAAGCAAGTTACAGACCACTCTAGAGAGGCCGCCCATCAACTGATGGCCACGCTCATTACCCAACGTCCAGGCTACCCACAGGCTGACTGCAACCCAACTTTCCCACCATTCCCACAAAGGCCCCAGGAACCGTCAGGCCTCTGAGGCTCTGCCAATGCCCTTCCCCCTACCCAAATATCCTTTCCCTCCTCTCTCCGGAACTCAATCCTGCCCAGCTCTAAATGAACACACCAAGGCCTATTTCCCTAAGAATGCCTCTCTCAAAACCAAAATTTCTTCATCTACAATGATCTGCCTCTTACTCATCCATCATTATCTTGGATTAAATACATCATGTAAGACGCCTTATCTGACCAACACACCTAGTTTAGAAATAAGAGTCATGTTTTAGACCATCTATGACATGACATGGCAACCATTCAGCACACTAAAACCATTCAATAAACACTCTAATTGAGTTTCCCAAAGAGTTGACCTAAAATAACCTAAATGCCAAGCTTTCCAAGAACCGTCCTGAACCAAATTCACTTCTCATTCGAAAGCCAATGTCATACACAGGGATGTTGTATTGTCTTGAAATGTACTTGCCTTTATCCAAAACTAGAATCTCTGATGAATCTATGGGACACACACGTAAAATATTCTGCAAAGTCAAAAAGCTTTATTTATCGTACTGTGCTTAATATTCAGCCAGACCTGCAGTTTTCTCTAAAACTTATACAATTACTGAGTATGCAAGAAGCATTAGAAGAGGGACTAAGTCTATTGAGAAGAAAACTGGAAGCGAAGGTCATCAATCATTTTCTACTTTGAATCATCTCTTTCATAAAGAGGTAAATGCTCCTAAGTTCCAGAATGAATGGAATTCAGTACAGCAAAGTAAAATGCTTTCATTACATAAAATAAATATCTTGATGGACCTTCCACCATCTGTTTTAGTAACTTCCATTATAAAAAAACCCCGTAAATTTAAGAAAAGTTATATCAACAGCTAAAATTGAGATTTTTTTTCCATCTATTACTTTGGTTTTCCTGACCCATTTTTGAGAACTGTCAGCATTCTACATCAAGAATTCCAAATTATTTCTTGAAGAGAGTGAGATTTCTCCCAAGTCATTTAACATGCTTACTAATCAATAAAGATATGAAAAACAAAAAAAAACCCATATTTATGAAGCAAGCAAATTATATTAAAACACTGACTTTGAGAAAAGGTTGCTGCTTGCCAAGAAAATTTTATTATTATAAAACATTTTCTGTCATTTGTATTTCTTCATTTTCCCTTCCAGCTTATCTGTGTAGCCTTGTAAACACATCATAATCCAAAGCAGTTGAGCTTTATCAATAAAATGTAAATCAATGCAAGAGAGCCAACTGCATAAATAAAACAAAAGTGTACCGTGCTTCCCTGGTGGAGCAGTGGTTGAGAGCCTGCCTGCCGATGCAGGGGACACGGCTTCGTGCCCCGGTCCGGGAAGATCCCACATGCCGCGGAGCGGCTAGGCCCCTGAGCCATGGCCGCTGAGCCTGCGTGTCCGTAGCCTGTGCTCCACCACGGGAGAGGCCACAAGAGTGAGAGGCCCGTGTACCGAAAAAAAGAAAGCATACCACCATCATCCCAAGCAGACTACAATATAGCAAGCAGATTATAAAATAATAGTCTACAAGCCTGCTTTTTAAAATATATATCTAAATGCACTGAATATCTTGTATAAAAAGCCAAGAGATAGAGATGAAACAAAATATTAAAAGTAAACATCTCCTTCCCCAAAACCCTAACTCCCTTCCAGTCACGAGGAGAACATCACACAAACCCAAGCTGAGGGACAGTCTATGAAATACGTGAACCAGGACTCTTCAAAATTGTCATTAAGAAAAGGAAAGTCTGGGACTTTCCTGGTGGTGCAGTGGTTAAGAATCCGTCTGCCAATGCAGGGGACACGGGTTCCAGCCCTGGTCTGGGAAGATCCCACATGCCGCAGAGCAACTAAGCCCGTACGTCACAACTACTGAGCCTGCGCCCTAGAGCCCGCGAGCCACAACTGCTGAGGCCACACGCCGCAACTACTGAAGCCCACGCACTCTAGGGCCTGTGTGCCGCAACTACTGAGCCCAGCTGCTGCAATTACTGAAGCCCGCACACTTAGAGCCCGTGCTCCGCAACAAGAGAAACCACAACAATCAGCAGTCCACGCACCACAACAAAGAGTAGCCCCCACTTGCCACAACCAGAGAAAGCCCGCGCGCAGCAACAAAGACCCAACACAGCCAAATATAAACAATAATAAAGATAAATAAATAAAGGCATCATCACATAAAAACAAAAGAGGAAATAATGTTTTCAAAAAACAATAACTGGTGGGGCAGTGGTTAAGAGTCCGTCAGCCAGTGCAGGAGACAGGGGTTTGAGCCCTGGTCCGGGAAGATCCCACATGCTGCAGAGCAACTAAGCCCATGAGCCACAACTACTCAGCCTGCGCGTCAGGAGCCTGTGCTCCGCAACAAGAGGGGCCGCGGCAGTGACAGGCCCACGCACCACGATGAGGAGTGGCCCCTGCTCGCCGCAACTAGAGAAGGCCCTCGCACAGAAACGAAGACCCAACACAGCCAAAAATAAATAAAAAAATAAATAAAAATAAGTACATTTAAAAGGAAAACCTATACATTTCCCTTTCTGCAAATGTAGGTTTTCGAGGCAAGAGTAGAGCCTCAGAAAGAATGTCTGCAAACAGGACAATCACTAGTTCACTAAGTACAAGATGTAGGATACTTTTCAAGAATCCCATCACAGCTAGATAATTGGTCCCGAACCAAAAGTAAATACTGGAAGAAAAATGAAATCAACAGTGTACCACCCAGGTGGTAGGCAGACTGGCCTGGACTAAGACATCTTCAGTAAAAGATAATAAGGGTGCTGATTTGTAAGCATCATTCTCGTCCCACTGTGGACTTCCTTCTGCGACAGTATAAGGATACCACCAGATCATCTTGAAATCAAGTCATGAAATGTACTTTTATAGTTTTAAAAATCAATTCTTGTCCTTAAATTAACTTTTCTTGTCAGTTTAGTCAGGGTCCTCTATTACTTCTAAATCATTAAATCTTATTTGATTAGAGACAGGCTTCAAAAAATAAAAATAAACTGTGATCAAATAGCAGGAACAAACAGTAGTAACTAAAATTTCTTCAATCTAAACTGAAGATGATTTCTGTATCTCTGTCTTTTACATTTGTCTCCATTGGGGCAAAAAATTATGTACCTCATAATTAACTTGGCTGGAATGAATCAGACTGCATTTGTAAAATTTCATAAGACCAATGAGCTGTGCTAAACAGTACCACTATCCACCTGAGCAGAAATTACTATCCATAAGTTTCTTTACAAAACTAACAAAACAAAAATTGAAACAAAAGAAGAACTACTAGAAAAATATTAGAGATTCATTTTTTAAGTCAGGAATTTGCCTTTAGTCAGTAATTTGCCTCATACATTATGATTTTCCCTGTGGAAACCCAGTTATTATCCTGAAAACAAGACCACTTTAGAAAGCAAATGCATCGTGACAAAAGAAAGAAAAGGCAGGTTGATACATTATTAAAATAACTCACACGCCCTACCCTGAGGAGTAAGGAAGCCATGGCAGAGCAGGCCCCCTTCTCCTCAATGGACAGCACAGCTGTGGGGAAGACACTGCAGCTAGCAGAAGCGTGTCACACTTCCTCAGGGAGGAAGCAAGTTACAGACCACTCTAGAGAGGGCGCCCATCAACTGATGGCCACGCTCATTACCCAACGTCCAGGCTACCCACAGGCTGACTGCAACCCAACTTTCCCACCATTCCCACAAAGGCCCCAGGAACCGTCAGGCCTCTGAGGCTCTGCCAATGCCCTTCCCCCTACCCAAATATCCTTTCCTTCCTCTCTCCGGAACTCAATCCTGCCCAGCTCTAAATGAACACACCAAGGCCTATTTCCCTAAGAATGCCTCTCTCAAAACCAAAATTTCTTCATCTACAATGATCTGCCTCTTACTCATCCATCATTATCTTGGATTAAATACATCATGTAAGACGCCTTATCTGACCAACACACCTAGTTTAGAAATAAGAGTCATGTTTTAGACCATCTATGACATGACATGGCAACCATTCAGCACACTAAAACCATTCAATAAACACTCTAATTGAGTTTCCCAAAGAGTTGACCTAAAATAACCTAAATGCCAAGCTTTCCAAGAACCGTCCTGAACCAAATTCACTTCTCATTCGAAAGCCAATGTCATACACAGGGATGTTGTATTGTCTTGAAATGTACTTGCCTTTATCCAAAACTAGAATCTCTGATGAATCTATGGGACACACACGTAAAATATTCTGCAAAGTCAAAAAGCTTTATTTATCGTACTGTGCTTAATATTCAGCCAGACCTGCAGTTTTCTCTAAAACTTATACAATTACTGAGTATGCAAGAAGCATTAGAAGAGAGACTAAGTCTATTGAGAAGAAAACTGGAAGCGAAGGTCATCAATCATTTTCTACTTTGAATCATCTCTTTCATAAAGAGGTAAATGCTCCTAAGTTCCAGAATGAATGGAATTCAGTACAGCAAAGTAAAATGCTTTCATTACATAAAATAAATATCTTGATGGACCTTCCACCATCTGTTTTAGTAACTTCCATTATAAAAAAAACCCGTAAATTTAAGAAAAGTTATATCGACAGCTAAAATTGAGATTTTTTTTCCATCTATTACTTTGATTTTCCTGACCCATTTTTGAGAACTGTCAGCATTCTACATCAAGAATTCCAAATTATTTCTTGAAGAGAGTGAGATTTCTCCCAAGTCATTTAACATGCTTACTAATCAATAAAGATATGAAAAACAAAAAAAACCCATATTTATGAAGCAAGCAAATTATATTAAAACACTGACTTTGAGAAAAGGTTGCTGCTTGCCAAGAAAATTTTATTATTATAAAACATTTTCTGTCATTTGTATTTCTTCATTTTCCCTTCCAGCTTATCTGTGTAGCCTTGTAAACACATCATAATCCAAAGCAGTTGAGCTTTATTATCAATAAAATGTAAATCAATGCAAGAGAGCCAACTGCATAAATAAAACAAAAGTGTACCGTGCTTCCCTGGTGGAGCAGTGGTTGAGAGCCTGCCTGCCGATGCAGGGGACACGGCTTCGTGCCCCGGTCCGGGAAGATCCCACATGCCGCGGAGCGGCTAGGCCCCTGAGCCATGGCCGCTGAGCCTGTGTGTCCGTAGCCTGTGCTCCACCACGGGAGAGGCCACAAGAGTGAGAGGCCCGTGTACCGAAAAAAAGAAAGCATACCACCATCATCCCAAGCAGACTACAATATAGCAAGCAGATTATAAAATAATAGTCTACAAGCCTGCTTTTTAAAATATATATCTAAATGCACTGAATATCTTGTATAAAAAGCCAAGAGATAGAGATGAAACAAAATATTAAAAGTAAACATCTCCTTCCCCAAAACCCTAACTCCCTTCCTGTCACGAGGAGAACATCACACAAACCCAAGCTGAGGGACAGTCTATGAAATACGTGAACCAGGACTCTTCAAAATTGTCATTAAGAAAAGGAAAGTCTGGGACTTTCCTGGTGGTGCAGTGGTTAAGAATCCGTCTGCCAATGCAGGGGACACGGGTTCCAGCCCTGGTCTGGGAAGATCCCACATGCCGCAGAGCAACTAAGCCCGTACGTCACAACTACTGAGCCTGCGCCCTAGAGCCCGCGAGCCACAACTGCTGAGGCCACACGCCGCAACTACTGAAGCCCACGCACTCTAGGGCCTGTGTGCCGCAACTACTGAGCCCAGCTGCTGCAATTACTGAAGCCCGCACACTTAGAGCCCGTGCTCCGCAACAAGAGAAACCACAACAATCAGCAGTCCACGCACCACAACAAAGAGTAGCCCCCACTTGCCACAACCAGAGAAAGCCCGCGCGCAGCAACAAAGACCCAACACAGCCAAATATAAACAATAATAAAGATAAATAAATAAAGGCATCATCACATAAAAACAAAAGAGGAAATAATGTTTTCAAAAAACAATAACTGGTGGGGCAGTGGTTAAGAGTCCGTCAGCCAGTGCAGGAGACAGGGGTTTGAGCCCTGGTCCGGGAAGATCCCACATGCTGCAGAGCAACTAAGCCCATGAGCCACAACTACTCAGCCTGCGCGTCAGGAGCCTGTGCTCCGCAACAAGAGGGGCCGCGGCAGTGACAGGCCCACGCACCACGATGAGGAGTGGCCCCTGCCCGCCGCAACTAGAGAAGGCCCTCGCACAGAAACGAAGACCCAACACAGCCAAAAATAAATAAAAAAATAAATAAAAATAAGTACATTTAAAAGGAAAACCTATACATTTCCCTTTCTGCAAATGTAGGTTTTCGAGGCAAGAGTAGAGCCTCAGAAAGAATGTCTGCAAACAGGACAATCACTAGTTCACTAAGTACAAGATGTAGGATACTTTTCAAGAATCCCATCACAGCTAGATAATTGGTCCCGAACCAAAAGTAAATACTGGAAGAAAAATGAAATCAACAGTGTACCACCCAGGTGGTAGGCAGACTGGCCTGGACTAAGACATCTTCAGTAAAAGATAATAAGGGTGCTGATTTGTAAGCATCATTCTCGTCCCACTGTGGACTTCCTTCTGCGACAGTATAAGGATACCACCAGATCATCTTGAAATCAAGTCATGAAATGTACTTTTATAGTTTTAAAAATCAATTCTTGTCCTTAAATTAACTTTTCTTGTCAGTTTAGTCAGGGTCCTCTATTACTTCTAAATCATTAAATCTTATTTGATTAGAGACAGGCTTCAAAAAATAAAAATAAACTGTGATCAAATAGCAGGAACAAACAGTAGTAACTAAAATTTCTTCACTCTAAACTGAAGATGATTTCTGTATCTCTGTCTTTTACATTTGTCTCCATTGGGGCAAAAAATTATGTACCTCATAATTAACTTGGCTGGAATGAATCAGACTGCATTTGTAAAATTTCATAAGACCAATGAGCTGTGCTAAACAGTACCACTATCCACCTGAGCAGAAATTACTATCCATAAGTTTCTTTACAAAACTAACAAAACAAAAATTGAAACAAAAGAAGAACTACTAGAAAAATATTAGAGATTCATTTTTTAAGTCAGGAATTTGCCTTTAGTCAGTAATTTGCCTCATACATTATGATTTTCCCTGTGGAAACCCAGTTATTATCCTGAAAACAAGACCACTTTAGAAAGCAAATGCATCGTGACAAAAGAAAGAAAAGGCAGGTTGATACATTATTAAAATAACTCACACGCCCTACCCTGAGGAGTAAGGAAGCCATGGCAGAGCAGGCCCCCTTCTCCTCAATGGACAGCACAGCTGTGGGGAAGACACTGCAGCTAGCAGAAGCGTGTCACACTTCCTCAGGGAGGAAGCAAGTTACAGACCACTCTAGAGAGGGCGCCCATCAACTGATGGCCACGCTCATTACCCAACGTCCAGGCTACCCACAGGCTGACTGCAACCCAACTTTCCCACCATTCCCACAAAGGCCCCAGGAACCGTCAGGCCTCTGAGGCTCTGCCAATGCCCTTCCCCCTACCCAAATATCCTTTCCCTCCTCTCTCCGGAACTCAATCCTGCCCAGCTCTAAATGAACACACCAAGGCCTATTTCCCTAAGAATGCCTCTCTCAAAACCAAAATTTCTTCATCTACAATGATCTGCCTCTTACTCATCCATCATTATCTTGGATTAAATACATCATGTAAGACGCCTTATCTGACCAACACACCTAGTTTAGAAATAAGAGTCATGTTTTAGACCATCTATGACATGACATGGCAACCATTCAGCACACTAAAACCATTCAATAAACACTCTAATTGAGTTTCCCAAAGAGTTGACCTAAAATAACCTAAATGCCAAGCTTTCCAAGAACCGTCCTGAACCAAATTCACTTCTCATTCGAAAGCCAATGTCATACACAGGGATGTTGTATTGTCTTGAAATGTACTTGCCTTTATCCAAAACTAGAATCTCTGATGAATCTATGGGACACACACGTAAAATATTCTGCAAAGTCAAAAAGCTTTATTTATCGTACTGTGCTTAATATTCAGCCAGACCTGCAGTTTTCTCTAAAACTTATACAATTACTGAGTATGCAAGAAGCATTAGAAGAGAGACTAAGTCTATTGAGAAGAAAACTGGAAGCGAAGGTCATCAATCATTTTCTACTTTGAATCATCTCTTTCATAAAGAGGTAAATGCTCCTAAGTTCCAGAATGAATGGAATTCAGTACAGCAAAGTAAAATGCTTTCATTACATAAAATAAATATCTTGATGGACCTTCCACCATCTGTTTTAGTAACTTCAATTATAAAAAAAACCCGTAAATTTAAGAAAAGTTATATCGACAGCTAAAATTGAGATTTTTTTTCCATCTATTACTTTGATTTTCCTGACCCATTTTTGAGAACTGTCAGCATTCTACATCAAGAATTCCAAATTATTTCTTGAAGAGAGTGAGATTTCTCCCAAGTCATTTAACATGCTTACTAATCAATAAAGATATGAAAAACAAAAAAAACCCATATTTATGAAGCAAGCAAATTATATTAAAACACTGACTTTGAGAAAAGGTTGCTGCTTGCCAAGAAAATTTTATTATTATAAAACATTTTCTGTCATTTGTATTTCTTCATTTTCCCTTCCAGCTTATCTGTGTAGCCTTGTAAACACATCATAATCCAAAGCAGTTGAGCTTTATTATCAATAAAATGTAAATCAATGCAAGAGAGCCAACTGCATAAATAAAACAAAAGTGTACCGTGCTTCCCTGGTGGAGCAGTGGTTGAGAGCCTGCCTGCCGATGCAGGGGACACGGCTTCGTGCCCCGGTCCGGGAAGATCCCACATGCCGCGGAGCGGCTAGGCCCCTGAGCCATGGCCGCTGAGCCTGCGTGTCCGTAGCCTGTGCTCCACCACGGGAGAGGCCACAAGAGTGAGAGGCCCGTGTACCGAAAAAAAGAAAGCATACCACCATCATCCCAAGCAGACTACAATATAGCAAGCAGATTATAAAATAATAGTCTACAAGCCTGCTTTTTAAAATATATATCTAAATGCACTGAATATCTTGTATAAAAAGCCAAGAGATAGAGATGAAACAAAATATTAAAAGTAAACATCTCCTTCCCCAAAACCCTAACTCCCTTCCTGTCACGAGGAGAACATCACACAAACCCAAGCTGAGGGACAGTCTATGAAATACGTGAACCAGGACTCTTCAAAATTGTCATTAAGAAAAGGAAAGTCTGGGACTTTCCTGGTGGTGCAGTGGTTAAGAATCCGTCTGCCAATGCAGGGGACACGGGTTCCAGCCCTGGTCTGGGAAGATCCCACATGCCGCAGAGCAACTAAGCCCGTACGTCACAACTACTGAGCCTGCGCCCTAGAGCCCGCGAGCCACAACTGCTGAGGCCACACGCCGCAACTACTGAAGCCCACGCACTCTAGGGCCTGTGTGCCGCAACTACTGAGCCCAGCTGCTGCAATTACTGAAGCCCGCACACTTAGAGCCCGTGCTCCGCAACAAGAGAAACCACAACAATCAGCAGTCCACGCACCACAACAAAGAGTAGCCCCCACTTGCCACAACCAGAGAAAGCCCGCGCGCAGCAACAAAGACCCAACACAGCCAAATATAAACAATAATAAAGATAAATAAATAAAGGCATCATCACATAAAAACAAAAGAGGAAATAATGTTTTCAAAAAACAATAACTGGTGGGGCAGTGGTTAAGAGTCCGTCAGCCAGTGCAGGAGACAGGGGTTTGAGCCCTGGTCCGGGAAGATCCCACATGCTGCAGAGCAACTAAGCCCATGAGCCACAACTACTCAGCCTGCGCGTCAGGAGCCTGTGCTCCGCAACAAGAGGGGCCGCGGCAGTGACAGGCCCACGCACCACGATGAGGAGTGGCCCCTGCCCGCCGCAACTAGAGAAGGCCCTCGCACAGAAACGAAGACCCAACACAGCCAAAAATAAATAAAAAAATAAATAAAAATAAGTACATTTAAAAGGAAAACCTATACATTTCCCTTTCTGCAAATGTAGGTTTTCGAGGCAAGAGTAGAGCCTCAGAAAGAATGTCTGCAAACAGGACAATCACTAGTTCACTAAGTACAAGATGTAGGATACTTTTCAAGAATCCCATCACAGCTAGATAATTGGTCCCGAACCAAAAGTAAATACTGGAAGAAAAATGAAATCAACAGTGTACCACCCAGGTGGTAGGCAGACTGGCCTGGACTAAGACATCTTCAGTAAAAGATAATAAGGGTGCTGATTTGTAAGCATCATTCTCGTCCCACTGTGGACTTCCTTCTGCGACAGTATAAGGATACCACCAGATCATCTTGAAATCAAGTCATGAAATGTACTTTTATAGTTTTAAAAATCAATTCTTGTCCTTAAATTAACTTTTCTTGTCAGTTTAGTCAGGGTCCTCTATTACTTCTAAATCATTAAATCTTATTTGATTAGAGACAGGCTTCAAAAAATAAAAATAAACTGTGATCAAATAGCAGGAACAAACAGTAGTAACTAAAATTTCTTCACTCTAAACTGAAGATGATTTCTGTATCTCTGTCTTTTACATTTGTCTCCATTGGGGCAAAAAATTATGTACCTCATAATTAACTTGGCTGGAATGAATCAGACTGCATTTGTAAAATTTCATAAGACCAATGAGCTGTGCTAAACAGTACCACTATCCACCTGAGCAGAAATTACTATCCATAAGTTTCTTTACAAAACTAACAAAACAAAAATTGAAACAAAAGAAGAACTACTAGAAAAATATTAGAGATTCATTTTTTAAGTCAGGAATTTGCCTTTAGTCAGTAATTTGCCTCATACATTATGATTTTCCCTGTGGAAACCCAGTTATTATCCTGAAAACAAGACCACTTTAGAAAGCAAATGCATCGTGACAAAAGAAAGAAAAGGCAGGTTGATACATTATTAAAATAACTCACACGCCCTACCCTGAGGAGTAAGGAAGCCATGGCAGAGCAGGCCCCCTTCTCCTCAATGGACAGCACAGCTGTGGGGAAGACACTGCAGCTAGCAGAAGCGTGTCACACTTCCTCAGGGAGGAAGCAAGTTACAGACCACTCTAGAGAGGCCGCCCATCAACTGATGGCCACGCTCATTACCCAACGTCCAGGCTACCCACAGGCTGACTGCAACCCAACTTTCCCACCATTCCCACAAAGGCCCCAGGAACCGTCAGGCCTCTGAGGCTCTGCCAATGCCCTTCCCCCTACCCAAATATCCTTTCCCTCCTCTCTCCGGAACTCAATCCTGCCCAGCTCTAAATGAACACACCAAGGCCTATTTCCCTAAGAATGCCTCTCTCAAAACCAAAATTTCTTCATCTACAATGATCTGCCTCTTACTCATCCATCATTATCTTGGATTAAATACATCATGTAAGATGCCTTATCTGACCAACACACCTAGTTTAGAAATAAGAGTCATGTTTTAGACCATCTATGACATGACATGGCAACCATTCAGCACACTAAAACCATTCAATAAACACTCTAATTGAGTTTCCCAAAGAGTTGACCTAAAATAACCTAAATGCCAAGCTTTCCAAGAACCGTCCTGAACCAAATTCACTTCTCATTCGAAAGCCAATGTCATACACAGGGATGTTGTATTGTCTTGAAATGTACTTGCCTTTATCCAAAACTAGAATCTCTGATGAATCTATGGGACACACACGTAAAATATTCTGCAAAGTCAAAAAGCTTTATTTATCGTACTGTGCTTAATATTCAGCCAGACCTGCAGTTTTCTCTAAAACTTATACAATTACTGAGTATGCAAGAAGCATTAGAAGAGAGACTAAGTCTATTGAGAAGAAAACTGGAAGCGAAGGTCATCAATCATTTTCTACTTTGAATCATCTCTTTCATAAAGAGGTAAATGCTCCTAAGTTCCAGAATGAATGGAATTCAGTACAGCAAAGTAAAATGCTTTCATTACATAAAATAAATATCTTGATGGACCTTCCACCATCTGTTTTAGTAACTTCAATTATAAAAAAAACCCGTAAATTTAAGAAAAGTTATATCGACAGCTAAAATTGAGATTTTTTTTCCATCTATTACTTTGATTTTCCTGACCCATTTTTGAGAACTGTCAGCATTCTACATCAAGAATTCCAAATTATTTCTTGAAGAGAGTGAGATTTCTCCCAAGTCATTTAACATGCTTACTAATCAATAAAGATATGAAAAACAAAAAAAACCCATATTTATGAAGCAAGCAAATTATATTAAAACACTGACTTTGAGAAAAGGTTGCTGCTTGCCAAGAAAATTTTATTATTATAAAACATTTTCTGTCATTTGTATTTCTTCATTTTCCCTTCCAGCTTATCTGTGTAGCCTTGTAAACACATCATAATCCAAAGCAGTTGAGCTTTATTATCAATAAAATGTAAATCAATGCAAGAGAGCCAACTGCATAAATAAAACAAAAGTGTACCGTGCTTCCCTGGTGGAGCAGTGGTTGAGAGCCTGCCTGCCGATGCAGGGGACACGGCTTCGTGCCCCGGTCCGGGAAGATCCCACATGCCGCGGAGCGGCTAGGCCCCTGAGCCATGGCCGCTGAGCCTGCGTGTCCGTAGCCTGTGCTCCACCACGGGAGAGGCCACAAGAGTGAGAGGCCCGTGTACCGAAAAAAAGAAAGCATACCACCATCATCCCAAGCAGACTACAATATAGCAAGCAGATTATAAAATAATAGTCTACAAGCCTGCTTTTTAAAATATATATCTAAATGCACTGAATATCTTGTATAAAAAGCCAAGAGATAGAGATGAAACAAAATATTAAAAGTAAACATCTCCTTCCCCAAAACCCTAACTCCCTTCCTGTCACGAGGAGAACATCACACAAACCCAAGCTGAGGGACAGTCTATGAAATACGTGAACCAGGACTCTTCAAAATTGTCATTAAGAAAAGGAAAGTCTGGGACTTTCCTGGTGGTGCAGTGGTTAAGAATCCGTCTGCCAATGCAGGGGACACGGGTTCCAGCCCTGGTCTGGGAAGATCCCACATGGCGCAGAGCAACTAAGCCCGTACGTCACAACTACTGAGCCTGCGCCCTAGAGCCCGCGAGCCACAACTGCTGAGGCCACACGCCGCAACTACTGAAGCCCACGCACTCTAGGGCCTGTGTGCCGCAACTACTGAGCCCAGCTGCTGCAATTACTGAAGCCCGCACACTTAGAGCCCGTGCTCCGCAACAAGAGAAACCACAACAATCAGCAGTCCACGCACCACAACAAAGAGTAGCCCCCACTTGCCACAACCAGAGAAAGCCCGCGCGCAGCAACAAAGACCCAACACAGCCAAATATAAACAATAATAAAGATAAATAAATAAAGGCATCATCACATAAAAACAAAAGAGGAAATAATGTTTTCAAAAAACAATAACTGGTGGGGCAGTGGTTAAGAGTCCGTCAGCCAGTGCAGGAGACAGGGGTTTGAGCCCTGGTCCGGGAAGATCCCACATGCTGCAGAGCAACTAAGCCCATGAGCCACAACTACTCAGCCTGCGCGTCAGGAGCCTGTGCTCCGCAACAAGAGGGGCCGCGGCAGTGACAGGCCCACGCACCACGATGAGGAGTGGCCCCTGCCCGCCGCAACTAGAGAAGGCCCTCGCACAGAAACGAAGACCCAACACAGCCAAAAATAAATAAAAAAATAAATAAAAATAAGTACATTTAAAAGGAAAACCTATACATTTCCCTTTCTGCAAATGTAGGTTTTCGAGGCAAGAGTAGAGCCTCAGAAAGAATGTCTGCAAACAGGACAATCACTAGTTCACTAAGTACAAGATGTAGGATACTTTTCAAGAATCCCATCACAGCTAGATAATTGGTCCCGAACCAAAAGTAAATACTGGAAGAAAAATGAAATCAACAGTGTACCACCCAGGTGGTAGGCAGACTGGCCTGGACTAAGACATCTTCAGTAAAAGATAATAAGGGTGCTGATTTGTAAGCATCATTCTCGTCCCACTGTGGACTTCCTTCTGCGACAGTATAAGGATACCACCAGATCATCTTGAAATCAAGTCATGAAATGTACTTTTATAGTTTTAAAAATCAATTCTTGTCCTTAAATTAACTTTTCTTGTCAGTTTAGTCAGGGTCCTCTATTACTTCTAAATCATTAAATCTTATTTGATTAGAGACAGGCTTCAAAAAATAAAAATAAACTGTGATCAAATAGCAGGAACAAACAGTAGTAACTAAAATTTCTTCACTCTAAACTGAAGATGATTTCTGTATCTCTGTCTTTTACATTTGTCTCCATTGGGGCAAAAAATTATGTACCTCATAATTAACTTGGCTGGAATGAATCAGACTGCATTTGTAAAATTTCATAAGACCAATGAGCTGTGCTAAACAGTACCACTATCCACCTGAGCAGAAATTACTATCCATAAGTTTCTTTACAAAACTAACAAAACAAAAATTGAAACAAAAGAAGAACTACTAGAAAAATATTAGAGATTCATTTTTTAAGTCAGGAATTTGCCTTTAGTCAGTAATTTGCCTCATACATTATGATTTTCCCTGTGGAAACCCAGTTATTATCCTGAAAACAAGACCACTTTAGAAAGCAAATGCATCGTGACAAAAGAAAGAAAAGGCAGGTTGATACATTATTAAAATAACTCACACGCCATACCCTGAGGAGTAAGGAAGCCATGGCAGAGCAGGCCCCCTTCTCCTCAATGGACAGCACAGCTGTGGGGAAGACACTGCAGCTAGCAGAAGCGTGTCACACTTCCTCAGGGAGGAAGCAAGTTACAGACCACTCTAGAGAGGGCGCCCATCAACTGATGGCCACGCTCATTACCCAACGTCCAGGCTACCCACAGGCTGACTGCAACCCAACTTTCCCACCATTCCCACAAAGGCCCCAGGAACCGTCAGGCCTCTGAGGCTCTGCCAATGCCCTTCCCCCTACCCAAATATCCTTTCCCTCCTCTCTCCGGAACTCAATCCTGCCCAGCTCTAAATGAACACACCAAGGCCTATTTCCCTAAGAATGCCTCTCTCAAAACCAAAATTTCTTCATCTACAATGATCTGCCTCTTACTCATCCATCATTATCTTGGATTAAATACATCATGTAAGATGCCTTATCTGACCAACACACCTAGTTTAGAAATAAGAGTCATGTTTTAGACCATCTATGACATGACATGGCAACCATTCAGCACACTAAAACCATTCAATAAACACTCTAATTGAGTTTCCCAAAGAGTTGACCTAAAATAACCTAAATGCCAAGCTTTCCAAGAACCGTCCTGAACCAAATTCACTTCTCATTCGAAAGCCAATGTCATACACAGGGATGTTGTATTGTCTTGAAATGTACTTGCCTTTATCCAAAACTAGAATCTCTGATGAATCTATGGGACACACACGTAAAATATTCTGCAAAGTCAAAAAGCTTTATTTATCGTACTGTGCTTAATATTCAGCCAGACCTGCAGTTTTCTCTAAAACTTATACAATTACTGAGTATGCAAGAAGCATTAGAAGAGAGACTAAGTCTATTGAGAAGAAAACTGGAAGCGAAGGTCATCAATCATTTTCTACTTTGAATCATCTCTTTCATAAAGAGGTAAATGCTCCTAAGTTCCAGAATGAATGGAATTCAGTACAGCAAAGTAAAATGCTTTCATTACATAAAATAAATATCTTGATGGACCTTCCACCATCTGTTTTAGTAACTTCAATTATAAAAAAAACCCGTAAATTTAAGAAAAGTTATATCGACAGCTAAAATTGAGATTTTTTTTCCATCTATTACTTTGATTTTCCTGACCCATTTTTGAGAACTGTCAGCATTCTACATCAAGAATTCCAAATTATTTCTTGAAGAGAGTGAGATTTCTCCCAAGTCATTTAACATGCTTACTAATCAATAAAGATATGAAAAACAAAAAAAACCCATATTTATGAAGCAAGCAAATTATATTAAAACACTGACTTTGAGAAAAGGTTGCTGCTTGCCAAGAAAATTTTATTATTATAAAACATTTTCTGTCATTTGTATTTCTTCATTTTCCCTTCCAGCTTATCTGTGTAGCCTTGTAAACACATCATAATCCAAAGCAGTTGAGCTTTATTATCAATAAAATGTAAATCAATGCAAGAGAGCCAACTGCATAAATAAAACAAAAGTGTACCGTGCTTCCCTGGTGGAGCAGTGGTTGAGAGCCTGCCTGCCGATGCAGGGGACACGGCTTCGTGCCCCGGTCCGGGAAGATCCCACATGCCGCGGAGCGGCTAGGCCCCTGAGCCATGGCCGCTGAGCCTGCGTGTCCGTAGCCTGTGCTCCACCACGGGAGAGGCCACAAGAGTGAGAGGCCCGTGTACCGAAAAAAAGAAAGCATACCACCATCATCCCAAGCAGACTACAATATAGCAAGCAGATTATAAAATAATAGTCTACAAGCCTGCTTTTTAA
The DNA here is from genome assembly GCF_964165515.1 of Mesoplodon bidens. Lineage (NCBI taxonomy): Eukaryota > Metazoa > Chordata > Mammalia > Artiodactyla > Ziphiidae > Mesoplodon > Mesoplodon bidens. The sequence continues at coordinate 646,333 of NW_027672278.1, forward strand.
AATATATATCTAAATGCACTGAATATCTTGTATAAAAAGCCAAGAGATAGAGATGAAACAAAATATTAAAAGTAAACATCTCCTTCCCCAAAACCCTAACTCCCTTCCAGTCACGAGGAGAACATCACACAAACCCAAGCTGAGGGACAGTCTATGAAATACGTGAACCAGGACTCTTCAAAATTGTCATTAAGAAAAGGAAAGTCTGGGACTTTCCTGGTGGTGCAGTGGTTAAGAATCCGTCTGCCAATGCAGGGGACACGGGTTCCAGCCCTGGTCTGGGAAGATCCCACATGGCGCAGAGCAACTAAGCCCGTACGTCACAACTACTGAGCCTGCGCCCTAGAGCCCGCGAGCCACAACTGCTGAGGCCACACGCCGCAACTACTGAAGCCCACGCACTCTAGGGCCTGTGTGCCGCAACTACTGAGCCCAGCTGCTGCAATTACTGAAGCCCGCACACTTAGAGCCCGTGCTCCGCAACAAGAGAAACCACAACAATCAGCAGTCCACGCACCACAACAAAGAGTAGCCCCCACTTGCCACAACCAGAGAAAGCCCGCGCGCAGCAACAAAGACCCAACACAGCCAAATATAAACAATAATAAAGATAAATAAATAAAGGCATCATCACATAAAAACAAAAGAGGAAATAATGTTTTCAAAAAACAATAACTGGTGGGGCAGTGGTTAAGAGTCCGTCAGCCAGTGCAGGAGACAGGGGTTTGAGCCCTGGTCCGGGAAGATCCCACATGCTGCAGAGCAACTAAGCCCATGAGCCACAACTACTCAGCCTGCGCGTCAGGAGCCTGTGCTCCGCAACAAGAGGGGCCGCGGCAGTGACAGGCCCACGCACCACGATGAGGAGTGGCCCCTGCCCGCCGCAACTAGAGAAGGCCCTCGCACAGAAACGAAGACCCAACACAGCCAAAAATAAATAAAAAAATAAATAAAAATAAGTACATTTAAAAGGAAAACCTATACATTTCCCTTTCTGCAAATGTAGGTTTTCGAGGCAAGAGTAGAGCCTCAGAAAGAATGTCTGCAAACAGGACAATCACTAGTTCACTAAGTACAAGATGTAGGATACTTTTCAAGAATCCCATCACAGCTAGATAATTGGTCCCGAACCAAAAGTAAATACTGGAAGAAAAATGAAATCAACAGTGTACCACCCAGGTGGTAGGCAGACTGGCCTGGACTAAGACATCTTCAGTAAAAGATAATAAGGGTGCTGATTTGTAAGCATCATTCTCGTCCCACTGTGGACTTCCTTCTGCGACAGTATAAGGATACCACCAGATCATCTTGAAATCAAGTCATGAAATGTACTTTTATAGTTTTAAAAATCAATTCTTGTCCTTAAATTAACTTTTCTTGTCAGTTTAGTCAGGGTCCTCTATTACTTCTAAATCATTAAATCTTATTTGATTAGAGACAGGCTTCAAAAAATAAAAATAAACTGTGATCAAATAGCAGGAACAAACAGTAGTAACTAAAATTTCTTCACTCTAAACTGAAGATGATTTCTGTATCTCTGTCTTTTACATTTGTCTCCATTGGGGCAAAAAATTATGTACCTCATAATTAACTTGGCTGGAATGAATCAGACTGCATTTGTAAAATTTCATAAGACCAATGAGCTGTGCTAAACAGTACCACTATCCACCTGAGCAGAAATTACTATCCATAAGTTTCTTTACAAAACTAACAAAACAAAAATTGAAACAAAAGAAGAACTACTAGAAAAATATTAGAGATTCATTTTTTAAGTCAGGAATTTGCCTTTAGTCAGTAATTTGCCTCATACATTATGATTTTCCCTGTGGAAACCCAGTTATTATCCTGAAAACAAGACCACTTTAGAAAGCAAATGCATCGTGACAAAAGAAAGAAAAGGCAGGTTGATACATTATTAAAATAACTCACACGCCATACCCTGAGGAGTAAGGAAGCCATGGCAGAGCAGGCCCCCTTCTCCTCAATGGACAGCACAGCTGTGGGGAAGACACTGCAGCTAGCAGAAGCGTGTCACACTTCCTCAGGGAGGAAGCAAGTTACAGACCACTCTAGAGAGGGCGCCCATCAACTGATGGCCACGCTCATTACCCAACGTCCAGGCTACCCACAGGCTGACTGCAACCCAACTTTCCCACCATTCCCACAAAGGCCCCAGGAACCGTCAGGCCTCTGAGGCTCTGCCAATGCCCTTCCCCCTACCCAAATATCCTTTCCCTCCTCTCTCCGGAACTCAATCCTGCCCAGCTCTAAATGAACACACCAAGGCCTATTTCCCTAAGAATGCCTCTCTCAAAACCAAAATTTCTTCATCTACAATGATCTGCCTCTTACTCATCCATCATTATCTTGGATTAAATACATCATGTAAGACGCCTTATCTGACCAACACACCTAGTTTAGAAATAAGAGTCATGTTTTAGACCATCTATGACATGACATGGCAACCATTCAGCACACTAAAACCATTCAATAAACACTCTAATTGAGTTTCCCAAAGAGTTGACCTAAAATAACCTAAATGCCAAGCTTTCCAAGAACCGTCCTGAACCAAATTCACTTCTCATTCGAAAGCCAATGTCATACACAGGGATGTTGTATTGTCTTGAAATGTACTTGCCTTTATCCAAAACTAGAATCTCTGATGAATCTATGGGACACACACGTAAAATATTCTGCAAAGTCAAAAAGCTTTATTTATCGTACTGTGCTTAATATTCAGCCAGACCTGCAGTTTTCTCTAAAACTTATACAATTACTGAGTATGCAAGAAGCATTAGAAGAGAGACTAAGTCTATTGAGAAGAAAACTGGAAGCGAAGGTCATCAATCATTTTCTACTTTGAATCATCTCTTTCATAAAGAGGTAAATGCTCCTAAGTTCCAGAATGAATGGAATTCAGTACAGCAAAGTAAAATGCTTTCATTACATAAAATAAATATCTTGATGGACCTTCCACCATCTGTTTTAGTAACTTCAATTATAAAAAAAACCCGTAAATTTAAGAAAAGTTATATCGACAGCTAAAATTGAGATTTTTTTTCCATCTATTACTTTGATTTTCCTGACCCATTTTTGAGAACTGTCAGCATTCTACATCAAGAATTCCAAATTATTTCTTGAAGAGAGTGAGATTTCTCCCAAGTCATTTAACATGCTTACTAATCAATAAAGATATGAAAAACAAAAAAAACCCATATTTATGAAGCAAGCAAATTATATTAAAACACTGACTTTGAGAAAAGGTTGCTGCTTGCCAAGAAAATTTTATTATTATAAAACATTTTCTGTCATTTGTATTTCTTCATTTTCCCTTCCAGCTTATCTGTGTAGCCTTGTAAACACATCATAATCCAAAGCAGTTGAGCTTTATTATCAATAAAATGTAAATCAATGCAAGAGAGCCAACTGCATAAATAAAACAAAAGTGTACCGTGCTTCCCTGGTGGAGCAGTGGTTGAGAGCCTGCCTGCCGATGCAGGGGACACGGCTTCGTGCCCCGGTCCGGGAAGATCCCACATGCCGCGGAGCGGCTAGGCCCCTGAGCCATGGCCGCTGAGCCTGCGTGTCCGTAGCCTGTGCTCCACCACGGGAGAGGCCACAAGAGTGAGAGGCCCGTGTACCGAAAAAAAGAAAGCATACCACCATCATCCCAAGCAGACTACAATATAGCAAGCAGATTATAAAATAATAGTCTACAAGCCTGCTTTTTAAAATATATATCTAAATGCACTGAATATCTTGTATAAAAAGCCAAGAGATAGAGATGAAACAAAATATTAAAAGTAAACATCTCCTTCCCCAAAACCCTAACTCCCTTCCTGTCACGAGGAGAACATCACACAAACCCAAGCTGAGGGACAGTCTATGAAATACGTGAACCAGGACTCTTCAAAATTGTCATTAAGAAAAGGAAAGTCTGGGACTTTCCTGGTGGTGCAGTGGTTAAGAATCCGTCTGCCAATGCAGGGGACACGGGTTCCAGCCCTGGTCTGGGAAGATCCCACATGGCGCAGAGCAACTAAGCCCGTACGTCACAACTACTGAGCCTGCGCCCTAGAGCCCGCGAGCCACAACTGCTGAGGCCACACGCCGCAACTACTGAAGCCCACGCACTCTAGGGCCTGTGTGCCGCAACTACTGAGCCCAGCTGCTGCAATTACTGAAGCCCGCACACTTAGAGCCCGTGCTCCGCAACAAGAGAAACCACAACAATCAGCAGTCCACGCACCACAACAAAGAGTAGCCCCCACTTGCCACAACCAGAGAAAGCCCGCGCGCAGCAACAAAGACCCAACACAGCCAAATATAAACAATAATAAAGATAAATAAATAAAGGCATCATCACATAAAAACAAAAGAGGAAATAATGTTTTCAAAAAACAATAACTGGTGGGGCAGTGGTTAAGAGTCCGTCAGCCAGTGCAGGAGACAGGGGTTTGAGCCCTGGTCCGGGAAGATCCCACATGCTGCAGAGCAACTAAGCCCATGAGCCACAACTACTCAGCCTGCGCGTCAGGAGCCTGTGCTCCGCAACAAGAGGGGCCGCGGCAGTGACAGGCCCACGCACCACGATGAGGAGTGGCCCCTGCCCGCCGCAACTAGAGAAGGCCCTCGCACAGAAACGAAGACCCAACACAGCCAAAAATAAATAAAAAAATAAATAAAAATAAGTACATTTAAAAGGAAAACCTATACATTTCCCTTTCTGCAAATGTAGGTTTTCGAGGCAAGAGTAGAGCCTCAGAAAGAATGTCTGCAAACAGGACAATCACTAGTTCACTAAGTACAAGATGTAGGATACTTTTCAAGAATCCCATCACAGCTAGATAATTGGTCCCGAACCAAAAGTAAATACTGGAAGAAAAATGAAATCAACAGTGTACCACCCAGGTGGTAGGCAGACTGGCCTGGACTAAGACATCTTCAGTAAAAGATAATAAGGGTGCTGATTTGTAAGCATCATTCTCGTCCCACTGTGGACTTCCTTCTGCGACAGTATAAGGATACCACTAGATCATCTTGAAATCAAGTCATGAAATGTACTTTTATAGTTTTAAAAATCAATTCTTGTCCTTAAATTAACTTTTCTTGTCAGTTTAGTCAGGGTCCTCTATTACTTCTAAAACATTAAATCTTATTTGATTAGAGACAGGCTTCAAAAAATAAAAATAAACTGTGATCAAATAGCAGGAACAAACAGTAGTAACTAAAATTTCTTCACTCTAAACTGAAGATGATTTCTGTATCTCTGTCTTTTACATTTGTCTCCATTGGGGAAAAAAAATTATGTACCTCATAATTAACTTGGCTGGAATGAATCAGACTGCATTTGTAAAATTTCATAAGACCAATGAGCTGTGCTAAACAGTACCACTATCCACCTGAGCAGAAATTACTATCCATAAGTTTCTTTACAAAACTAACAAAACAAAAATTGAAACAAAAGAAGAACTACTAGAAAAATATTAGAGATTCATTTTTTAAGTCAGGAATTTGCCTTTAGTCAGTAATTTGCCTCATACATTATGATTTTCCCTGTGGAAACCCAGTTATTATCCTGAAAACAAGACCACTTTAGAAAGCAAATGCATCGTGACAAAAGAAAGAAAAGGCAGGTTGATACATTATTAAAATAACTCACACGCCATACCCTGAGGAGTAAGGAAGCCATGGCAGAGCAGGCCCCCTTCTCCTCAATGGACAGCACAGCTGTGGGGAAGACACTGCAGCTAGCAGAAGCGTGTCACACTTCCTCAGGGAGGAAGCAAGTTACAGACCACTCTAGAGAGGGCGCCCATCAACTGATGGCCACGCTCATTACCCAACGTCCAGGCTACCCACAGGCTGACTGCAACCCAACTTTCCCACCATTCCCACAAAGGCCCCAGGAACCGTCAGGCCTCTGAGGCTCTGCCAATGCCCTTCCCCCTACCCAAATATCCTTTCCCTCCTCTCTCCGGAACTCAATCCTGCCCAGCTCTAAATGAACACACCAAGGCCTATTTCCCTAAGAATGCCTCTCTCAAAACCAAAATTTCTTCATCTACAATGATCTGCCTCTTACTCATCCATCATTATCTTGGATTAAATACATCATGTAAGACGCCTTATCTGACCAACACACCTAGTTTAGAAATAAGAGTCATGTTTTAGACCATCTATGACATGACATGGCAACCATTCAGCACACTAAAACCATTCAATAAACACTCTAATTGAGTTTCCCAAAGAGTTGACCTAAAATAACCTAAATGCCAAGCTTTCCAAGAACCGTCCTGAACCAAATTCACTTCTCATTCGAAAGCCAATGTCATACACAGGGATGTTGTATTGTCTTGAAATGTACTTGCCTTTATCCAAAACTAGAATCTCTGATGAATCTATGGGACACACACGTAAAATATTCTGCAAAGTCAAAAAGCTTTATTTATCGTACTGTGCTTAATATTCAGCCAGACCTGCAGTTTTCTCTAAAACTTATACAATTACTGAGTATGCAAGAAGCATTAGAAGAGAGACTAAGTCTATTGAGAAGAAAACTGGAAGCGAAGGTCATCAATCATTTTCTACTTTGAATCATCTCTTTCATAAAGAGGTAAATGCTCCTAAGTTCCAGAATGAATGGAATTCAGTACAGCAAAGTAAAATGCTTTCATTACATAAAATAAATATCTTGATGGACCTTCCACCATCTGTTTTAGTAACTTCAATTATAAAAAAAACCCGTAAATTTAAGAAAAGTTATATCGACAGCTAAAATTGAGATTTTTTTTCCATCTATTACTTTGATTTTCCTGACCCATTTTTGAGAACTGTCAGCATTCTACATCAAGAATTCCAAATTATTTCTTGAAGAGAGTGAGATTTCTCCCAAGTCATTTAACATGCTTACTAATCAATAAAGATATGAAAAACAAAAAAAACCCATATTTATGAAGCAAGCAAATTATATTAAAACACTGACTTTGAGAAAAGGTTGCTGCTTGCCAAGAAAATTTTATTATTATAAAACATTTTCTGTCATTTGTATTTCTTCATTTTCCCTTCCAGCTTATCTGTGTAGCCTTGTAAACACATCATAATCCAAAGCAGTTGAGCTTTATTATCAATAAAATGTAAATCAATGCAAGAGAGCCAACTGCATAAATAAAACAAAAGTGTACCGTGCTTCCCTGGTGGAGCAGTGGTTGAGAGCCTGCCTGCCGATGCAGGGGACACGGCTTCGTGCCCCGGTCCGGGAAGATCCCACATGCCGCGGAGCGGCTAGGCCCCTGAGCCATGGCCGCTGAGCCTGCGTGTCCGTAGCCTGTGCTCCACCACGGGAGAGGCCACAAGAGTGAGAGGCCCGTGTACCGAAAAAAAGAAAGCATACCACCATCATCCCAAGCAGACTACAATATAGCAAGCAGATTATAAAATAATAGTCTACAAGCCTGCTTTTTAAAATATATATCTAAATGCACTGAATATCTTGTATAAAAAGCCAAGAGATAGAGATGAAACAAAATATTAAAAGTAAACATCTCCTTCCCCAAAACCCTAACTCCCTTCCTGTCACGAGGAGAACATCACACAAACCCAAGCTGAGGGACAGTCTATGAAATACGTGAACCAGGACTCTTCAAAATTGTCATTAAGAAAAGGAAAGTCTGGGACTTTCCTGGTGGTGCAGTGGTTAAGAATCCGTCTGCCAATGCAGGGGACACGGGTTCCAGCCCTGGTCTGGGAAGATCCCACATGGCGCAGAGCAACTAAGCCCGTACGTCACAACTACTGAGCCTGCGCCCTAGAGCCCGCGAGCCACAACTGCTGAGGCCACACGCCGCAACTACTGAAGCCCACGCACTCTAGGGCCTGTGTGCCGCAACTACTGAGCCCAGCTGCTGCAATTACTGAAGCCCGCACACTTAGAGCCCGTGCTCCGCAACAAGAGAAACCACAACAATCAGCAGTCCACGCACCACAACAAAGAGTAGCCCCCACTTGCCACAACCAGAGAAAGCCCGCGCGCAGCAACAAAGACCCAACACAGCCAAATATAAACAATAATAAAGATAAATAAATAAAGGCATCATCACATAAAAACAAAAGAGGAAATAATGTTTTCAAAAAACAATAACTGGTGGGGCAGTGGTTAAGAGTCCGTCAGCCAGTGCAGGAGACAGGGGTTTGAGCCCTGGTCCGGGAAGATCCCACATGCTGCAGAGCAACTAAGCCCATGAGCCACAACTACTCAGCCTGCGCGTCAGGAGCCTGTGCTCCGCAACAAGAGGGGCCGCGGCAGTGACAGGCCCACGCACCACGATGAGGAGTGGCCCCTGCCCGCCGCAACTAGAGAAGGCCGTCGCACAGAAACGAAGACCCAACACAGCCAAAAATAAATAAAAAAATAAATAAAAATAAGTACATTTAAAAGGAAAACCTATACATTTCCCTTTCTGCAAATGTAGGTTTTCGAGGCAAGAGTAGAGCCTCAGAAAGAATGTCTGCAAACAGGACAATCACTAGTTCACTAAGTACAAGATGTAGGATACTTTTCAAGAATCCCATCACAGCTAGATAATTGGTCCCGAACCAAAAGTAAATACTGGAAGAAAAATGAAATCAACAGTGTACCACCCAGGTGGTAGGCAGACTGGCCTGGACTAAGACATCTTCAGTAAAAGATAATAAGGGTGCTGATTTGTAAGCATCATTCTCGTCCCACTGTGGACTTCCTTCTGCGACAGTATAAGGATACCACCAGATCATCTTGAAATCAAGTCATGAAATGTACTTTTATAGTTTTAAAAATCAATTCTTGTCCTTAAATTAACTTTTCTTGTCAGTTTAGTCAGGGTCCTCTATTACTTCTAAATCATTAAATCTTATTTGATTAGAGACAGGCTTCAAAAAATAAAAATAAACTGTGATCAAATAGCAGGAACAAACAGTAGTAACTAAAATTTCTTCACTCTAAACTGAAGATGATTTCTGTATCTCTGTCTTTTACATTTGTCTCCATTGGGGCAAAAAATTATGTACCTCATAATTAACTTGGCTGGAATGAATCAGACTGCATTTGTAAAATTTCATAAGACCAATGAGCTGTGCTAAACAGTACCACTATCCACCTGAGCAGAAATTACTATCCATAAGTTTCTTTACAAAACTAACAAAACAAAAATTGAAACAAAAGAAGAACTACTAGAAAAATATTAGAGATTCATTTTTTAAGTCAGGAATTTGCCTTTAGTCAGTAATTTGCCTCATACATTATGATTTTCCCTGTGGAAACCCAGTTATTATCCTGAAAACAAGACCACTTTAGAAAGCAAATGCATCGTGACAAAAGAAAGAAAAGGCAGGTTGATACATTATTAAAATAACTCACACGCCATACCCTGAGGAGTAAGGAAGCCATGGCAGAGCAGGCCCCCTTCTCCTCAATGGACAGCACAGCTGTGGGGAAGACACTGCAGCTAGCAGAAGCGTGTCACACTTCCTCAGGGAGGAAGCAAGTTACAGACCACTCTAGAGAGGGCGCCCATCAACTGATGGCCACGCTCATTACCCAACGTCCAGGCTACCCACAGGCTGACTGCAACCCAACTTTCCCACCATTCCCACAAAGGCCCCAGGAACCGTCAGGCCTCTGAGGCTCTGCCAATGCCCTTCCCCCTACCCAAATATCCTTTCCCTCCTCTCTCCGGAACTCAATCCTGCCCAGCTCTAAATGAACACACCAAGGCCTATTTCCCTAAGAATGCCTCTCTCAAAACCAAAATTTCTTCATCTACAATGATCTGCCTCTTACTCATCCATCATTATCTTGGATTAAATACATCATGTAAGACGCCTTATCTGACCAACACACCTAGTTTAGAAATAAGAGTCATGTTTTTTTTTTTTTTTTTTTTTTTTTTTTTTTGCTGTATGCGGGCCTCTCACTGTTGTGGCCTCTCCCGTTGCGGAGCACAGGCTCCGGACGCGCAGGCCCAACGGCCATGGCTCACAGGCCCAACCGCTCCGCGGCATGTGGGATCTTCCCAGACCGGGGCACGAACCCGTGTCCCCTGCATCGGCAGGCGGACTCTCAACCACTGCGCCACCAGGGAAGCCCAAGAGTCATGTTTTAGACCATCTATGACATGACATGGCAACCATTCAGCACACTAAAACCATTCAATAAACACTCTAATTGAGTTTCCCAAAGAGTTGACCTAAAATAACCTAAATGCCAAGCTTTCCAAGAACCGTCCTGAACCAAATTCACTTCTCATTCGAAAGCCAATGTCATACACAGGGATGTTGTATTGTCTTGAAATGTACTTGCCTTTATCCAAAACTAGAATCTCTGATGAATCTATGGGACACACACGTAAAATATTCTGCAAAGTCAAAAAGCTTTATTTATCGTACTGTGCTTAATATTCAGCCAGACCTGCAGTTTTCTCTAAAACTTATACAATTACTGAGTATGCAAGAAGCATTAGAAGAGGGACTAAGTCTATTGAGAAGAAAACTGGAAGCGAAGGTCATCAATCATTTTCTACTTTGAATCATCTCTTTCATAAAGAGGTAAATGCTCCTAAGTTCCAGAATGAATGGAATTCAGTACAGCAAAGTAAAATGCTTTCATTACATAAAATAAATATCTTGATGGACCTTCCACCATCTGTTTTAGTAACTTCCATTATAAAAAAACCCCGTAAATTTAAGAAAAGTTATATCAACAGCTAAAATTGAGATTTTTTTTCCATCTATTACTTTGATTTTCCTGACCCATTTTTGAGAACTGTCAGCATTCTACATCAAGAATTCCAAATTATTTCTTGAAGAGAGTGAGATTTCTCCCAAGTCATTTAACATGCTTACTAATCAATAAAGATATGAAAAACAAAAAAAAACCCATATTTATGAAGCAAGCAAATTATATTAAAACACTGACTTTGAGAAAAGGTTGCTGCTTGCCAAGAAAATTTTATTATTATAAAACATTTTCTGTCATTTGTATTTCTTCATTTTCCCTTCCAGCTTATCTGTGTAGCCTTGTAAACACATCATAATCCAAAGCAGTTGAGCTTTATCAATAAAATGTAAATCAATGCAAGAGAGCCAACTGCATAAATAAAACAAAAGTGTACCGTGCTTCCCTGGTGGAGCAGTGGTTGAGAGCCTGCCTGCCGATGCAGGGGACACGGCTTCGTGCCCCGGTCCGGGAAGATCCCACATGCCGCGGAGCGGCTAGGCCCCTGAGCCATGGCCGCTGAGCCTGCGTGTCCGTAGCCTGTGCTCCACCACGGGAGAGGCCACAAGAGTGAGAGGCCCGTGTACCGAAAAAAAGAAAGCATACCACCATCATCCCAAGCAGACTACAATATAGCAAGCAGATTATAAAATAATAGTCTACAAGCCTGCTTTTTAAAATATATATCTAAATGCACTGAATATCTTGTATAAAAAGCCAAGAGATAGAGATGAAACAAAATATTAAAAGTAAACATCTCCTTCCCCAAAACCCTAACTCCCTTCCAGTCACGAGGAGAACATCACACAAACCCAAGCTGAGGGACAGTCTATGAAATACGTGAACCAGGACTCTTCAAAATTGTCATTAAGAAAAGGAAAGTCTGGGACTTTCCTGGTGGTGCAGTGGTTAAGAATCCGTCTGCCAATGCAGGGGACACGGGTTCCAGCCCTGGTCTGGGAAGATCCCACATGCCGCAGAGCAACTAAGCCCGTACGTCACAACTACTGAGCCTGCGCCCTAGAGCCCGCGAGCCACAACTGCTGAGGCCACACGCCGCAACTACTGAAGCCCACGCACTCTAGGGCCTGTGTGCCGCAACTACTGAGCCCAGCTGCTGCAATTACTGAAGCCCGCACACTTAGAGCCCGTGCTCCGCAACAAGAGAAACCACAACAATCAGCAGTCCACGCACCACAACAAAGAGTAGCCCCCACTTGCCACAACCAGAGAAAGCCCGCGCGCAGCAACAAAGACCCAACACAGCCAAATATAAACAATAATAAAGATAAATAAATAAAGGCATCATCACATAAAAACAAAAGAGGAAATAATGTTTTCAAAAAACAATAACTGGTGGGGCAGTGGTTAAGAGTCCGTCAGCCAGTGCAGGAGACAGGGGTTTGAGCCCTGGTCCGGGAAGATCCCACATGCTGCAGAGCAACTAAGCCCATGAGCCACAACTACTCAGCCTGCGCGTCAGGAGCCTGTGCTCCGCAACAAGAGGGGCCGCGGCAGTGACAGGCCCACGCACCACGATGAGGAGTGGCCCCTGCTCGCCGCAACTAGAGAAGGCCCTCGCACAGAAACGAAGACCCAACACAGCCAAAAATAAATAAAAAAATAAATAAAAATAAGTACATTTAAAAGGAAAACCTATACATTTCCCTTTCTGCAAATGTAGGTTTTCGAGGCAAGAGTAGAGCCTCAGAAAGAATGTCTGCAAACAGGACAATCACTAGTTCACTAAGTACAAGATGTAGGATACTTTTCAAGAATCCCATCACAGCTAGATAATTGGTCCCGAACCAAAAGTAAATACTGGAAGAAAAATGAAATCAACAGTGTACCACCCAGGTGGTAGGCAGACTGGCCTGGACTAAGACATCTTCAGTAAAAGATAATAAGGGTGCTGATTTGTAAGCATCATTCTCGTCTCACTGTGGACTTCCTTCTGCGACAGTATAAGGATACCACCAGATCATCTTGAAATCAAGTCATGAAATGTACTTTTATAGTTTTAAAAATCAATTCTTGTCCTTAAATTAACTTTTCTTGTCAGTTTAGTCAGGGTCCTCTATTACTTCTAAATCATTAAATCTTATTTGATTAGAGACAGGCTTCAAAAAATAAAAATAAACTGTGATCAAATAGCAGGAACAAACAGTAGTAACTAAAATTTCTTCAATCTAAACTGAAGATGATTTCTGTATCTCTGTCTTTTACATTTGTCTCCATTGGGGCAAAAAATTATGTACCTCATAATTAACTTGGCTGGAATGAATCAGACTGCATTTGTAAAATTTCATAAGACCAATGAGCTGTGCTAAACAGTACCACTATCCACCTGAGCAGAAATTACTATCCATAAGTTTCTTTACAAAACTAACAAAACAAAAATTGAAACAAAAGAAGAACTACTAGAAAAATATTAGAGATTCATTTTTTAAGTCAGGAATTTGCCTTTAGTCAGTAATTTGCCTCATACATTATGATTTTCCCTGTGGAAACCCAGTTATTATCCTGAAAACAAGACCACTTTAGAAAGCAAATGCATCGTGACAAAAGAAAGAAAAGGCAGGTTGATACATTATTAAAATAACTCACACGCCATACCCTGAGGAGTAAGGAAGCCATGGCAGAGCAGGCCCCCTTCTCCTCAATGGACAGCACAGCTGTGGGGAAGACACTGCAGCTAGCAGAAGCGTGTCACACTTCCTCAGGGAGGAAGCAAGTTACAGACCACTCTAGAGAGGGCGCCCATCAACTGATGGCCACGCTCATTACCCAACGTCCAGGCTACCCACAGGCTGACTGCAACCCAACTTTCCCACCATTCCCACAAAGGCCCCAGGAACCGTCAGGCCTCTGAGGCTCTGCCAATGCCCTTCCCCCTACCCAAATATCCTTTCCCTCCTCTCTCCGGAACTCAATCCTGCCCAGCTCTAAATGAACACACCAAGGCCTATTTCCCTAAGAATGCCTCTCTCAAAACCAAATTTACTTCCTCTAGAATGATCTGCCTCTTACTCATCCTTCATTATCTTGGATTAAATACATCATGTAAGACGCCTTATCTGACCAACACAACTAGTTTAGAAATAAGAGTCATGTTTTAGACCATCTATGACATGACATGGCAACCATTCAGCTCACTAAAACCATTCAATAAACACTCTAATTGAATTTCCCAAAGAGTTGACCTAAAATAACCTAAATGCCAAGCATTCCAAGAACCGTCCTGAACCAAATTCACTTCTCATTCGAATGCCAATGTCATACACAGGGATGTTGTATTGTCTTGAAATGTACTTGCCTTTATCCAAAACTAGAATCTCTGATGAATCTATGGGACACACACGTAAAATATTCTGCAAAGTCAAAAAGCTTTATTTATCGTACTGTGCTTAATATTCAGCCAGACCTGCAGTTTTCTCTAAAACTTATACAATTACTGAGTATGCAAGAAGCATTAGAAGAGAGACTAAGTCTATTGAGAAGAAAGCTGGAAGCGAAGGTCATCAATCATTTTCTACTTTGAATCATCTCTTTCATAAAGAGGTAAATGCTCCTAAGTTCCAGAATGAATGGAATTCAGTACAGCAAAGTAAAATGCTTTCATTACATAAAATAAATATCTTGATGGACCTTCCACCATCTGTTTTAGTAACTTCAATTATAAAAAAAACCCGTAAATTTAAGAAAAGTTATATCAACAGCTAAAATTGAGATTTTTTTTCCATCTATTACTTTGATTTTCCTGACCCATTTTTGAGAACTGTCAGCATTCTACATCAAGAATTCCAAATTATTTCTTGAAGAGAGTGAGATTTCTCCCAAGTCATTTAACATGCTTACTAATCAATAAAGATATGAAAAACAAAAAAAACCCATATTTATGAAGCAAGCAAATTATATTAAAACACTGACTTTGAGAAAAGGTTGCTGCTTGCCAAGAAAATTTTATTATTATAAAACATTTTCTGTCATTTGTATTTCTTCATTTTCCCTTCCAGCTTATCTGTGTAGCCTTGTAAACACATCATAATCCAAAGCAGTTGAGCTTTATCAATAAAATGTAAATCAATGCAAGAGAGCCAACTGCATAAATAAAACAAAAGTGTACCGTGCTTCCCTGGTGGAGCAGTGGTTGAGAGCCTGCCTGCCGATGCAGGGGACACGGCTTCGTGCCCCGGTCCAGGAAGATCCCACATGCCGCGGAGCGGCTAGGCCCCTGAGCCATGGCCGCTGAGCCTGCGTGTCCGTAGCCTGTGCTCCACCACGGGAGAGGCCACAAGAGTGAGAGGCCCGTGTACCGAAAAAAAGAAAGCATACCACCATCATCCCAAGCAGACTACAATATAGCAAGCAGATTATAAAATAATAGTCTACAAGCCTGCTTTTTAAAATATATATCTAAATGCACTGAATATCTTGTATAAAAAGCCAAGAGATAGAGATGAAACAAAATATTAAAAGTAAACATCTCCTTCCCCAAAACCCTAACTCCCTTCCAGTCACGAGGAGAACATCACACAAACCCAAGCTGAGGGACAGTCTATGAAATACGTGAACCAGGACTCTTCAAAATTGTCATTAAGAAAAGGAAAGTCTGGGACTTTCCTGGTGGTGCAGTGGTTAAGAATCCGTCTGCCAATGCAGGGGACACGGGTTCCAGCCCTGGTCTGGGAAGATCCCACATGCCGCAGAGCAACTAAGCCCGTACGTCACAACTACTGAGCCTGCGCCCTAGAGCCCGCGAGCCACAACTGCTGAGGCCACACGCCGCAACTACTGAAGCCCACGCACTCTAGGGCCTGTGTGCCGCAACTACTGAGCCCAGCTGCTGCAATTACTGAAGCCCGCACACTTAGAGCCCATGCTCCGCAACAAGAGAAACCACAACAATCAGCAGTCCACGCACCACAACAAAGAGTAGCCCCCACTTGCCACAACCAGAGAAAGCCCGCGCGCAGCAACAAAGACCCAACACAGCCAAATATAAACAATAATAAAGATAAATAAATAAAGGCATCATCACATAAAAACAAAAGAGGAAATAATGTTTTCAAAAAACAATAACTGGTGGGGCAGTGGTTAAGAGTCCGTCAGCCAGTGCAGAAGACACGGGTTTGAGCCCTGGTCCGGGAAGATCCCACATGCTGCAGAGCAACTAAGCCCATGAGCCACAACTACTCAGCCTGCGCGTCAGGAGCCTGTGCTCCGCAACAAGAGGGGCCGCGGCAGTGACAGGCCCACGCACCACGATGAGGAGTGGCCCCTGCTCGCCGCAACTAGAGAAGGCCCTCGCACAGAAACGAAGACCCAACACAGCCAAAAATAAATAAAAACATAAATAAAAATAAGTACATTTAAAAGGAAAACCTATACATTTCCCTTTCTGCAAATGTAGGTTTTCGAGGCAAGAGTAGAGCCTCAGAAAGAATGTCTGCAAACAGGACAATCACTAGTTCACTAAGTACAAGATGTAGGATACTTTTCAAGAATCCCATCACAGCTAGGTAATTGGTCCCGAAACAAAAGTAAATACTGGAAGAAAAATGAAATCAACAGTGTACCACACAGGTGGTAGGCAGACTGGCCTGGACTAAGACATCTTCAGTAATAGATAATAAGGGTGCTGATTTGTAAGCATCATTCTCGTCCCACTGTGGACTTCCTTCTGCGACAGTATAAGGATACCACCAGATCATCTTGAAATCAAGTCATGAAATGTACTTTTATAGTTTTAAAAATCAATTCTTGTCCTTAAATTAACTTTTCTTGTCAGTTTAGTCAGGGTCCTCTATTACTTCTAAAACATTAAATCTTATTTGATTAGAGACAGGCTTCAAAAAATAAAAATAAACTGTGATCGAATAGCAGGAACAAACAGTAGTAACTAAAATTTCTTCACTCTAAACTGAAGATGATTTCTGTAACTCTGTCTTTTACATTTGTCTCCATTGGGGAAAAAAAATTATGTACCTCATAATTAACTTGGCTGGAATGAATCAGACTGCATTTGTAAAATTTCATAAGACCAATGAGCTGTGCTAAACAGTACCACTATCCACCTGAGCAGAAATTACTATCCATAAGTTTCTTTACAAAACTAACAAAACAAAAATTGAAACAAAAGAAGAACTACTAGAAAAATATTAGAGATTCATTTTTTAAGTCAGGAATTTGCCTTTAGTCAGTAATTTGCCTCATACATTATGATTTTCCCTGTGGAAACCCAGTTATTATCCTGAAAACAAGACCACTTTAGAAAGCAAATGCATCGTGACAAAAGAAAGAAAAGGCAGGTTGATACATTATTAAAATAACTCACACGCCATACCCTGAGGAGTAAGGAAGCCATGGCAGAGCAGGCCCCCTTCTCCTCAATGGACAGCACAGCTGTGGGGAAGACACTGCAGCTAGCAGAAGCGTGTCACACTTCCTCAGGGAGGAAGCAAGTTACAGACCACTCTAGAGAGGCCGCCCATCAACTGATGGCCACGCTCATTACCCAACGTCCAGGCTACCCACAGGCTGACTGCAACCCAACTTTCCCACCATTCCCACAAAGGCCCCAGGAACCGTCAGGCCTCTGAGGCTCTGCCAATGCCCTTCCCCCTACCCAAATATCCTTTCCCTCCTCTCTCCGGAACTCAATCCTGCCCAGCTCTAAATGAACACACCAAGGCCTATTTCCCTAAGAATGCCTCTCTCAAAACCAAAATTTCTTCATCTACAATGATCTGCCTCTTACTCATCCATCATTATCTTGGATTAAATACATCATGTAAGACGCCTTATCTGACCAACACACCTAGTTTAGAAATAAGAGTCATGTTTTAGACCATCTATGACATGACATGGCAACCATTCAGCACACTAAAACCATTCAATAAACACTCTAATTGAGTTTCCCAAAGAGTTGACCTAAAATAACCTAAATGCCAAGCTTTCCAAGAACCGTCCTGAACCAAATTCACTTCTCATTCGAAAGCCAATGTCATACACAGGGATGTTGTATTGTCTTGAAATGTACTTGCCTTTATCCAAAACTAGAATCTCTGATGAATCTATGGGACACACACGTAAAATATTCTGCAAAGTCAAAAAGCTTTATTTATCGTACTGTGCTTAATATTCAGCCAGACCTGCAGTTTTCTCTAAAACTTATACAATTACTGAGTATGCAAGAAGCATTAGAAGAGGGACTAAGTCTATTGAGAAGAAAACTGGAAGCGAAGGTCATCAATCATTTTCTACTTTGAATCATCTCTTTCATAAAGAGGTAAATGCTCCTAAGTTCCAGAATGAATGGAATTCAGTACAGCAAAGTAAAATGCTTTCATTACATAAAATAAATATCTTGATGGACCTTCCACCATCTGTTTTAGTAACTTCCATTATAAAAAAACCCCGTAAATTTAAGAAAAGTTATATCAACAGCTAAAATTGAGATTTTTTTTCCATCTATTACTTTGGTTTTCCTGACCCATTTTTGAGAACTGTCAGCATTCTACATCAAGAATTCCAAATTATTTCTTGAAGAGAGTGAGATTTCTCCCAAGTCATTTAACATGCTTACTAATCAATAAAGATATGAAAAACAAAAAAAAACCCATATTTATGAAGCAAGCAAATTATATTAAAACACTGACTTTGAGAAAAGGTTGCTGCTTGCCAAGAAAATTTTATTATTATAAAACATTTTCTGTCATTTGTATTTCTTCATTTTCCCTTCCAGCTTATCTGTGTAGCCTTGTAAACACATCATAATCCAAAGCAGTTGAGCTTTATCAATAAAATGTAAATCAATGCAAGAGAGCCAACTGCATAAATAAAACAAAAGTGTACCGTGCTTCCCTGGTGGAGCAGTGGTTGAGAGCCTGCCTGCCGATGCAGGGGACACGGCTTCGTGCCCCGGTCCGGGAAGATCCCACATGCCGCGGAGCGGCTAGGCCCCTGAGCCATGGCCGCTGAGCCTGCGTGTCCGTAGCCTGTGCTCCACCACGGGAGAGGCCACAAGAGTGAGAGGCCCGTGTACCGAAAAAAAGAAAGCATACCACCATCATCCCAAGCAGACTACAATATAGCAAGCAGATTATAAAATAATAGTCTACAAGCCTGCTTTTTAAAATATATATCTAAATGCACTGAATATCTTGTATAAAAAGCCAAGAGATAGAGATGAAACAAAATATTAAAAGTAAACATCTCCTTCCCCAAAACCCTAACTCCCTTCCAGTCACGAGGAGAACATCACACAAACCCAAGCTGAGGGACAGTCTATGAAATACGTGAACCAGGACTCTTCAAAATTGTCATTAAGAAAAGGAAAGTCTGGGACTTTCCTGGTGGTGCAGTGGTTAAGAATCCGTCTGCCAATGCAGGGGACACGGGTTCCAGCCCTGGTCTGGGAAGATCCCACATGCCGCAGAGCAACTAAGCCCGTACGTCACAACTACTGAGCCTGCGCCCTAGAGCCCGCGAGCCACAACTGCTGAGGCCACACGCCGCAACTACTGAAGCCCACGCACTCTAGGGCCTGTGTGCCGCAACTACTGAGCCCAGCTGCTGCAATTACTGAAGCCCGCACACTTAGAGCCCGTGCTCCGCAACAAGAGAAACCACAACAATCAGCAGTCCACGCACCACAACAAAGAGTAGCCCCCACTTGCCACAACCAGAGAAAGCCCGCGCGCAGCAACAAAGACCCAACACAGCCAAATATAAACAATAATAAAGATAAATAAATAAAGGCATCATCACATAAAAACAAAAGAGGAAATAATGTTTTCAAAAAACAATAACTGGTGGGGCAGTGGTTAAGAGTCCGTCAGCCAGTGCAGGAGACAGGGGTTTGAGCCCTGGTCCGGGAAGATCCCACATGCTGCAGAGCAACTAAGCCCATGAGCCACAACTACTCAGCCTGCGCGTCAGGAGCCTGTGCTCCGCAACAAGAGGGGCCGCGGCAGTGACAGGCCCACGCACCACGATGAGGAGTGGCCCCTGCTCGCCGCAACTAGAGAAGGCCGTCGCACAGAAACGAAGACCCAACACAGCCAAAAATAAATAAAAAAATAAATAAAAATAAGTACATTTAAAAGGAAAACCTATACATTTCCCTTTCTGCAAATGTAGGTTTTCGAGGCAAGAGTAGAGCCTCAGAAAGAATGTCTGCAAACAGGACAATCACTAGTTCACTAAGTACAAGATGTAGGATACTTTTCAAGAATCCCATCACAGCTAGATAATTGGTCCCGAACCAAAAGTAAATACTGGAAGAAAAATGAAATCAACAGTGTACCACCCAGGTGGTAGGCAGACTGGCCTGGACTAAGACATCTTCAGTAAAAGATAATAAGGGTGCTGATTTGTAAGCATCATTCTCGTCCCACTGTGGACTTCCTTCTGCGACAGTATAAGGATACCACCAGATCATCTTGAAATCAAGTCATGAAATGTACTTTTATAGTTTTAAAAATCAATTCTTGTCCTTAAATTAACTTTTCTTGTCAGTTTAGTCAGGGTCCTCTATTACTTCTAAATCATTAAATCTTATTTGATTAGAGACAGGCTTCAAAAAATAAAATTAAACTGTGATCAAATAGCAGGAACAAACAGTAGTAACTAAAATTTCTTCAATCTAAACTGAAGATGATTTCTGTATCTCTGTCTTTTACATTTGTCTCCATTGGGGCAAAAAATTATGTACCTCATAATTAACTTGGCTGGAATGAATCAGACTGCATTTGTAAAATTGCATAAGACCAATGAGCTGTGCTAAACAGTACCACTATCCACCTGAGCAGAAATTACTATCCATAAGTTTCTTTACAAAACTAACAAAACAAAAATTGAAACAAAAGAAGAACTACTAGAAAAATATTAGAGATTCATTTTTTAAGTCAGGAATTTGCCTTTAGTCAGTAATTTGCCTCATACATTATGATTTTCCCTGTGGAAACCCAGTTATTATCCTGAAAACAAGACCACTTTAGAAAGCAAATGCATCGTGACAAAAGAAAGATAAGGCAGGTTGATACATTATTAAAATAACTCACACGCCATACCCTGAGGAGTAAGGAAGCCATGGCAGAGCAGGCCCCCTTCTCCTCAATGGACAGCACAGCTGTGGGGAAGACACTGCAGCTAGCAGAAGCGTGTCACACTTCCTCAGGGAGGAAGCAAGTTACAGACCACTCTAGAGAGGGCGCCCATCAACTGATGGCCACGCTCATTACCCAACGTCCAGGCTACCCACAGGCTGACTGCAACCCAACTTTCCCACCATTCCCACAAAGGCCCCAGGAACCGTCAGGCCTCTGAGGCTCTGCCAATGCCCTTCCCCCTACCCAAATATCCTTTCCCTCCTCTCTCCGGAACTCAATCCTGCCCAGCTCTAAATGAACACACCAAGGCCTATTTCCCTAAGAATGCCTCTCTCAAAACCAAAATTTCTTCATCTACAATGATCTGCCTCTTACTCATCCATCATTATCTTGGATTAAATACATCATGTAAGATGCCTTATCTGACCAACACACCTAGTTTAGAAATAAGAGTCATGTTTTAGACCATCTATGACATGACATGGCAACCATTCAGCACACTAAAACCATTCAATAAACACTCTAATTGAGTTTCCCAAAGAGTTGACCTAAAATAACCTAAATGCCAAGCTTTCCAAGAACCGTCCTGAACCAAATTCACTTCTCATTCGAAAGCCAATGTCATACACAGGGATGTTGTATTGTCTTGAAATGTACTTGCCTTTATCCAAAACTAGAATCTCTGATGAATCTATGGGACACACACGTAAAATATTCTGCAAAGTCAAAAAGCTTTATTTATCGTACTGTGCTTAATATTCAGCCAGACCTGCAGTTTTCTCTAAAACTTATACAATTACTGAGTATGCAAGAAGCATTAGAAGAGAGACTAAGTCTATTGAGAAGAAAACTGGAAGCGAAGGTCATCAATCATTTTCTACTTTGAATCATCTCTTTCATAAAGAGGTAAATGCTCCTAAGTTCCAGAATGAATGGAATTCAGTACAGCAAAGTAAAATGCTTTCATTACATAAAATAAATATCTTGATGGACCTTCCACCATCTGTTTTAGTAACTTCAATTATAAAAAAACCCCGTAAATTTAAGAAAAGTTATATCAACAGCTAAAATTGAGATTTTTTTTCCATCTATTACTTTGATTTTCCTGACCCATTTTTGAGAACTGTCAGCATTCTACATCAAGAATTCCAAATTATTTCTTGAAGAGAGTGAGATTTCTCCCAAGTCATTTAACATGCTTACTAATCAATAAAGATATGAAAAACAAAAAAAACCATATTTATGAAGCAAGCAAATTATATTAAAACACTGACTTTGAGAAAAGGTTGCTGCTTGCCAAGAAAATTTTATTATTATAAAACATTTTCTGTCATTTGTATTTCTTCATTTTCCCTTCCAGCTTATCTGTGTAGCCTTGTAAACACATCATAATCCAAAGCAGTTGAGCTTTATCAATAAAATGTAAATCAATGCAAGAGAGCCAACTGCATAAATAAAACAAAAGTGTACCGTGCTTCCCTGGTGGAGCAGTGGTTGAGAGCCTGCCTGCCGATGCAGGGGACACGGCTTCGTGCCCCGGTCCGGGAAGATCCCACATGCCGCGGAGCGGCTAGGCCCCTGAGCCATGGCCGCTGAGCCTGCGTGTCCGTAGCCTGTGCTCCACCACGGGAGAGGCCACAAGAGTGAGAGGCCCGTGTACCGAAAAAAAGAAAGCATACCACCATCATCCCAAGCAGACTACAATATAGCAAGCAGATTATAAAATAATAGTCTACAAGCCTGCTTTTTAAAATATATATCTAAATGCACTGAATATCTTGTATAAAAAGCCAAGAGATAGAGATGAAACAAAATATTAAAAGTAAACATCTCCTTCCCCAAAACCCTAACTCCCTTCCAGTCACGAGGAGAACATCACACAAACCCAAGCTGAGGGACAGTCTATGAAATACGTGAACCAGGACTCTTCAAAATTGTCATTAAGAAAAGGAAAGTCTGGGACTTTCCTGGTGGTGCAGTGGTTAAGAATCCGTCTGCCAATGCAGGGGACACGGGTTCCAGCCCTGGTCTGGGAAGATCCCACATGCCGCAGAGCAACTAAGCCCGTACGTCACAACTACTGAGCCTGCGCCCTAGAGCCCGCGAGCCACAACTGCTGAGGCCACACGCCGCAACTACTGAAGCCCACGCACTCTAGGGCCTGTGTGCCGCAACTACTGAGCCCAGCTGCTGCAATTACTGAAGCCCGCACACTTAGAGCCCGTGCTCCGCAACAAGAGAAACCACAACAATCAGCAGTCCACGCACCACAACAAAGAGTAGCCCCCACTTGCCACAACCAGAGAAAGCCCGCGCGCAGCAACAAAGACCCAACACAGCCAAATATAAACAATAATAAAGATAAATAAATAAAGGCATCATCACATAAAAACAAAAGAGGAAATAATGTTTTCAAAAAACAATAACTGGTGGGGCAGTGGTTAAGAGTCCGTCAGCCAGTGCAGGAGACAGGGGTTTGAGCCCTGGTCCGGGAAGATCCCACATGCTGCAGAGCAACTAAGCCCATGAGCCACAACTACTCAGCCTGCGCGTCAGGAGCCTGTGCTCCGCAACAAGAGGGGCCGCGGCAGTGACAGGCCCACGCACCACGATGAGGAGTGGCCCCTGCTCGCCGCAACTAGAGAAGGCCCTCGCACAGAAACGAAGACCCAACACAGCCAAAAATAAATAAAAAAATAAATAAAAATAAGTACATTTAAAAGGAAAACCTATACATTTCCCTTTCTGCAAATGTAGGTTTTCGAGGCAAGAGTAGAGCCTCAGAAAGAATGTCTGCAAACAGGACAATCACTAGTTCACTAAGTACAAGATGTAGGATACTTTTCAAGAATCCCATCACAGCTAGGTAATTGGTCCCGAACCAAAAGTAAATACTGGAAGAAAAATGAAATCAACAGTGTACCACAGAGGTGGTAGGCAGACTGGCCTGGACTAAGACATCTTCAGTAAAAGATAATAAGGGTGCTGATTTGTAAGCATCATTCTCGTCCCACTGTGGACTTCCTTCTGCGACAGTATAAGGATACCACCAGATCATCTTGAAATCAAGTCATGAAATGTACTTTTATAGTTTTAAAAATCAATTCTTGTCCTTAAATTAACTTTTCTTGTCAGTTTAGTCAGGGTCCTCTATTACTTCTAAATCATTAAATCTTATTTGATTAGAGACAGGCTTCAAAAAATAAAAATAAACTGTGATCAAATAGCAGGAACAAACAGTAGTAACTAAAATTTCTTCACTCTAAACTGAAGATGATTTCTGTATCTCTGTCTTTTACATTTGTCTCCATTGGGGCAAAAAATTATGTACCTCATAATTAACTTGGCTGGAATGAATCAGACTGCATTTGTAAAATTTCATAAGACCAATGAGCTGTGCTAAACAGTACCACTATCCACCTGAGCAGAAATTACTATCCATAAGTTTCTTTACAAAACTAACAAAACAAAAATTGAAACAAAAGAAGAACTACTAGAAAAATATTAGAGATTCATTTTTTAAGTCAGGAATTTGCCTTTAGTCAGTAATTTGCCTCATACATTATGATTTTCCCTGTGGAAACCCAGTTATTATCCTGAAAACAAGACCACTTTAGAAAGCAAATGCATCGTGACAAAAGAAAGAAAAGGCAGGTTGATACATTATTAAAATAACTCACACGCCCTACCCTGAGGAGTAAGGAAGCCATGGCAGAGCAGGCCCCCTTCTCCTCAATGGACAGCACAGCTGTGGGGAAGACACTGCAGCTAGCAGAAGCGTGTCACACTTCCTCAGGGAGGAAGCAAGTTACAGACCACTCTAGAGAGGGCGCCCATCAACTGATGGCCACGCTCATTACCCAACGTCCAGGCTACCCACAGGCTGACTGCAACCCAACTTTCCCACCATTCCCACAAAGGCCCCAGGAACCGTCAGGCCTCTGAGGCTCTGCCAATGCCCTTCCCCCTACCCAAATATCCTTTCCTTCCTCTCTCCGGAACTCAATCCTGCCCAGCTCTAAATGAACACACCAAGGCCTATTTCCCTAAGAATGCCTCTCTCAAAACCAAAATTTCTTCATCTACAATGATCTGCCTCTTACTCATCCATCATTATCTTGGATTAAATACATCATGTAAGACGCCTTATCTGACCAACACACCTAGTTTAGAAATAAGAGTCATGTTTTAGACCATCTATGACATGACATGGCAACCATTCAGCACACTAAAACCATTCAATAAACACTCTAATTGAGTTTCCCAAAGAGTTGACCTAAAATAACCTAAATGCCAAGCTTTCCAAGAACCGTCCTGAACCAAATTCACTTCTCATTCGAAAGCCAATGTCATACACAGGGATGTTGTATTGTCTTGAAATGTACTTGCCTTTATCCAAAACTAGAATCTCTGATGAATCTATGGGACACACACGTAAAATATTCTGCAAAGTCAAAAAGCTTTATTTATCGTACTGTGCTTAATATTCAGCCAGACCTGCAGTTTTCTCTAAAACTTATACAATTACTGAGTATGCAAGAAGCATTAGAAGAGAGACTAAGTCTATTGAGAAGAAAACTGGAAGCGAAGGTCATCAATCATTTTCTACTTTGAATCATCTCTTTCATAAAGAGGTAAATGCTCCTAAGTTCCAGAATGAATGGAATTCAGTACAGCAAAGTAAAATGCTTTCATTACATAAAATAAATATCTTGATGGACCTTCCACCATCTGTTTTAGTAACTTCAATTATAAAAAAACCCCGTAAATTTAAGAAAAGTTATATCGACAGCTAAAATTGAGATTTTTTTTCCATCTATTACTTTGATTTTCCTGACCCATTTTTGAGAACTGTCAGCATTCTACATCAAGAATTCCAAATTATTTCTTGAAGAGAGTGAGATTTCTCCCAAGTCATTTAACATGCTTACTAATCAATAAAGATATGAAAAACAAAAAAAACCCATATTTATGAAGCAAGCAAATTATATTAAAACACTGACTTTGAGAAAAGGTTGCTGCTTGCCAAGAAAATTTTATTATTATAAAACATTTTCTGTCATTTGTATTTCTTCATTTTCCCTTCCAGCTTATCTGTGTAGCCTTGTAAACACATCATAATCCAAAGCAGTTGAGCTTTATTATCAATAAAATGTAAATCAATGCAAGAGAGCCAACTGCATAAATAAAACAAAAGTGTACCGTGCTTCCCTGGTGGAGCAGTGGTTGAGAGCCTGCCTGCCGATGCAGGGGACACGGCTTCGTGCCCCGGTCCGGGAAGATCCCACATGCCGCGGAGCGGCTAGGCCCCTGAGCCATGGCCGCTGAGCCTGCGTGTCCGTAGCCTGTGCTCCACCACGGGAGAGGCCACAAGAGTGAGAGGCCCGTGTACCGAAAAAAAGAAAGCATACCACCATCATCCCAAGCAGACTACAATATAGCAAGCAGATTATAAAATAATAGTCTACAAGCCTGCTTTTTAAAATATATATCTAAATGCACTGAATATCTTGTATAAAAAGCCAAGAGATAGAGATGAAACAAAATATTAAAAGTAAACATCTCCTTCCCCAAAACCCTAACTCCCTTCCTGTCACGAGGAGAACATCACACAAACCCAAGCTGAGGGACAGTCTATGAAATACGTGAACCAGGACTCTTCAAAATTGTCATTAAGAAAAGGAAAGTCTGGGACTTTCCTGGTGGTGCAGTGGTTAAGAATCCGTCTGCCAATGCAGGGGACACGGGTTCCAGCCCTGGTCTGGGAAGATCCCACATGGCGCAGAGCAACTAAGCCCGTACGTCACAACTACTGAGCCTGCGCCCTAGAGCCCGCGAGCCACAACTGCTGAGGCCACACGCCGCAACTACTGAAGCCCACGCACTCTAGGGCCTGTGTGCCGCAACTACTGAGCCCAGCTGCTGCAATTACTGAAGCCCGCACACTTAGAGCCCGTGCTCCGCAACAAGAGAAACCACAACAATCAGCAGTCCACGCACCACAACAAAGAGTAGCCCCCACTTGCCACAACCAGAGAAAGCCCGCGCGCAGCAACAAAGACCCAACACAGCCAAATATAAACAATAATAAAGATAAATAAATAAAGGCATCATCACATAAAAACAAAAGAGGAAATAATGTTTTCAAAAAACAATAACTGGTGGGGCAGTGGTTAAGAGTCCGTCAGCCAGTGCAGGAGACAGGGGTTTGAGCCCTGGTCCGGGAAGATCCCACATGCTGCAGAGCAACTAAGCCCATGAGCCACAACTACTCAGCCTGCGCGTCAGGAGCCTGTGCTCCGCAACAAGAGGGGCCGCGGCAGTGACAGGCCCACGCACCACGATGAGGAGTGGCCCCTGCCCGCCGCAACTAGAGAAGGCCCTCGCACAGAAACGAAGACCCAACACAGCCAAAAATAAATAAAAAAATAAATAAAAATAAGTACATTTAAAAGGAAAACCTATACATTTCCCTTTCTGCAAATGTAGGTTTTCGAGGCAAGAGTAGAGCCTCAGAAAGAATGTCTGCAAACAGGACAATCACTAGTTCACTAAGTACAAGATGTAGGATACTTTTCAAGAATCCCATCACAGCTAGATAATTGGTCCCGAACCAAAAGTAAATACTGGAAGAAAAATGAAATCAACAGTGTACCACCCAGGTGGTAGGCAGACTGGCCTGGACTAAGACATCTTCAGTAAAAGATAATAAGGGTGCTGATTTGTAAGCATCATTCTCGTCCCACTGTGGACTTCCTTCTGCGACAGTATAAGGATACCACCAGATCATCTTGAAATCAAGTCATGAAATGTACTTTTATAGTTTTAAAAATCAATTCTTGTCCTTAAATTAACTTTTCTTGTCAGTTTAGTCAGGGTCCTCTATTACTTCTAAATCATTAAATCTTATTTGATTAGAGACAGGCTTCAAAAAATAAAAATAAACTGTGATCAAATAGCAGGAACAAACAGTAGTAACTAAAATTTCTTCACTCTAAACTGAAGATGATTTCTGTATCTCTGTCTTTTACATTTGTCTCCATTGGGGCAAAAAATTATGTACCTCATAATTAACTTGGCTGGAATGAATCAGACTGCATTTGTAAAATTTCATAAGACCAATGAGCTGTGCTAAACAGTACCACTATCCACCTGAGCAGAAATTACTATCCATAAGTTTCTTTACAAAACTAACAAAACAAAAATTGAAACAAAAGAAGAACTACTAGAAAAATATTAGAGATTCATTTTTTAAGTCAGGAATTTGCCTTTAGTCAGTAATTTGCCTCATACATTATGATTTTCCCTGTGGAAACCCAGTTATTATCCTGAAAACAAGACCACTTTAGAAAGCAAATGCATCGTGACAAAAGAAAGAAAAGGCAGGTTGATACATTATTAAAATAACTCACACGCCATACCCTGAGGAGTAAGGAAGCCATGGCAGAGCAGGCCCCCTTCTCCTCAATGGACAGCACAGCTGTGGGGAAGACACTGCAGCTAGCAGAAGCGTGTCACACTTCCTCAGGGAGGAAGCAAGTTACAGACCACTCTAGAGAGGGCGCCCATCAACTGATGGCCACGCTCATTACCCAACGTCCAGGCTACCCACAGGCTGACTGCAACCCAACTTTCCCACCATTCCCACAAAGGCCCCAGGAACCGTCAGGCCTCTGAGGCTCTGCCAATGCCCTTCCCCCTACCCAAATATCCTTTCCCTCCTCTCTCCGGAACTCAATCCTGCCCAGCTCTAAATGAACACACCAAGGCCTATTTCCCTAAGAATGCCTCTCTCAAAACCAAAATTTCTTCATCTACAATGATCTGCCTCTTACTCATCCATCATTATCTTGGATTAAATACATCATGTAAGATGCCTTATCTGACCAACACACCTAGTTTAGAAATAAGAGTCATGTTTTAGACCATCTATGACATGACATGGCAACCATTCAGCACACTAAAACCATTCAATAAACACTCTAATTGAGTTTCCCAAAGAGTTGACCTAAAATAACCTAAATGCCAAGCTTTCCAAGAACCGTCCTGAACCAAATTCACTTCTCATTCGAAAGCCAATGTCATACACAGGGATGTTGTATTGTCTTGAAATGTACTTGCCTTTATCCAAAACTAGAATCTCTGATGAATCTATGGGACACACACGTAAAATATTCTGCAAAGTCAAAAAGCTTTATTTATCGTACTGTGCTTAATATTCAGCCAGACCTGCAGTTTTCTCTAAAACTTATACAATTACTGAGTATGCAAGAAGCATTAGAAGAGAGACTAAGTCTATTGAGAAGAAAACTGGAAGCGAAGGTCATCAATCATTTTCTACTTTGAATCATCTCTTTCATAAAGAGGTAAATGCTCCTAAGTTCCAGAATGAATGGAATTCAGTACAGCAAAGTAAAATGCTTTCATTACATAAAATAAATATCTTGATGGACCTTCCACCATCTGTTTTAGTAACTTCAATTATAAAAAAAACCCGTAAATTTAAGAAAAGTTATATCGACAGCTAAAATTGAGATTTTTTTTCCATCTATTACTTTGATTTTCCTGACCCATTTTTGAGAACTGTCAGCATTCTACATCAAGAATTCCAAATTATTTCTTGAAGAGAGTGAGATTTCTCCCAAGTCATTTAACATGCTTACTAATCAATAAAGATATGAAAAACAAAAAAAACCCATATTTATGAAGCAAGCAAATTATATTAAAACACTGACTTTGAGAAAAGGTTGCTGCTTGCCAAGAAAATTTTATTATTATAAAACATTTTCTGTCATTTGTATTTCTTCATTTTCCCTTCCAGCTTATCTGTGTAGCCTTGTAAACACATCATAATCCAAAGCAGTTGAGCTTTATTATCAATAAAATGTAAATCAATGCAAGAGAGCCAACTGCATAAATAAAACAAAAGTGTACCGTGCTTCCCTGGTGGAGCAGTGGTTGAGAGCCTGCCTGCCGATGCAGGGGACACAGCTTCGTGCCCCGGTCCGGGAAGATCCCACATGCCGCGGAGCGGCTAGGCCCCTGAGCCATGGCCGCTGAGCCTGCGTGTCCGTAGCCTGTGCTCCACCACGGGAGAGGCCACAAGAGTGAGAGGCCCGTGTACCGAAAAAAAGAAAGCATACCACCATCATCCCAAGCAGACTACAATATAGCAAGCAGATTATAAAATAATAGTCTACAAGCCTGCTTTTTAAAATATATATCTAAATGCACTGAATATCTTGTATAAAAAGCCAAGAGATAGAGATGAAACAAAATATTAAAAGTAAACATCTCCTTCCCCAAAACCCTAACTCCCTTCCAGTCACGAGGAGAACATCACACAAACCCAAGCTGAGGGACAGTCTATGAAATACGTGAACCAGGACTCTTCAAAATTGTCATTAAGAAAAGGAAAGTCTGGGACTTTCCTGGTGGTGCAGTGGTTAAGAATCCGTCTGCCAATGCAGGGGACACGGGTTCCAGCCCTGGTCTGGGAAGATCCCACATGGCGCAGAGCAACTAAGCCCGTACGTCACAACTACTGAGCCTGCGCCCTAGAGCCCGCGAGCCACAACTGCTGAGGCCACACGCCGCAACTACTGAAGCCCACGCACTCTAGGGCCTGTGTGCCGCAACTACTGAGCCCAGCTGCTGCAATTACTGAAGCCCGCACACTTAGAGCCCGTGCTCCGCAACAAGAGAAACCACAACAATCAGCAGTCCACGCACCACAACAAAGAGTAGCCCCCACTTGCCACAACCAGAGAAAGCCCGCGCGCAGCAACAAAGACCCAACACAGCCAAATATAAACAATAATAAAGATAAATAAATAAAGGCATCATCACATAAAAACAAAAGAGGAAATAATGTTTTCAAAAAACAATAACTGGTGGGGCAGTGGTTAAGAGTCCGTCAGCCAGTGCAGGAGACAGGGGTTTGAGCCCTGGTCCGGGAAGATCCCACATGCTGCAGAGCAACTAAGCCCATGAGCCACAACTACTCAGCCTGCGCGTCAGGAGCCTGTGCTCCGCAACAAGAGGGGCCGCGGCAGTGACAGGCCCACGCACCACGATGAGGAGTGGCCCCTGCCCGCCGCAACTAGAGAAGGCCCTCGCACAGAAACGAAGACCCAACACAGCCAAAAATAAATAAAAAAATAAATAAAAATAAGTACATTTAAAAGGAAAACCTATACATTTCCCTTTCTGCAAATGTAGGTTTTCGAGGCAAGAGTAGAGCCTCAGAAAGAATGTCTGCAAACAGGACAATCACTAGTTCACTAAGTACAAGATGTAGGATACTTTTCAAGAATCCCATCACAGCTAGATAATTGGTCCCGAACCAAAAGTAAATACTGGAAGAAAAATGAAATCAACAGTGTACCACCCAGGTGGTAGGCAGACTGGCCTGGACTAAGACATCTTCAGTAAAAGATAATAAGGGTGCTGATTTGTAAGCATCATTCTCGTCCCACTGTGGACTTCCTTCTGCGACAGTATAAGGATACCACCAGATCATCTTGAAATCAAGTCATGAAATGTACTTTTATAGTTTTAAAAATCAATTCTTGTCCTTAAATTAACTTTTCTTGTCAGTTTAGTCAGGGTCCTCTATTACTTCTAAATCATTAAATCTTATTTGATTAGAGACAGGCTTCAAAAAATAAAAATAAACTGTGATCAAATAGCAGGAACAAACAGTAGTAACTAAAATTTCTTCACTCTAAACTGAAGATGATTTCTGTATCTCTGTCTTTTACATTTGTCTCCATTGGGGCAAAAAATTATGTACCTCATAATTAACTTGGCTGGAATGAATCAGACTGCATTTGTAAAATTTCATAAGACCAATGAGCTGTGCTAAACAGTACCACTATCCACCTGAGCAGAAATTACTATCCATAAGTTTCTTTACAAAACTAACAAAACAAAAATTGAAACAAAAGAAGAACTACTAGAAAAATATTAGAGATTCATTTTTTAAGTCAGGAATTTGCCTTTAGTCAGTAATTTGCCTCATACATTATGATTTTCCCTGTGGAAACCCAGTTATTATCCTGAAAACAAGACCACTTTAGAAAGCAAATGCATCGTGACAAAAGAAAGAAAAGGCAGGTTGATACATTATTAAAATAACTCACACGCCATACCCTGAGGAGTAAGGAAGCCATGGCAGAGCAGGCCCCCTTCTCCTCAATGGACAGCACAGCTGTGGGGAAGACACTGCAGCTAGCAGAAGCGTGTCACACTTCCTCAGGGAGGAAGCAAGTTACAGACCACTCTAGAGAGGGCGCCCATCAACTGATGGCCACGCTCATTACCCAACGTCCAGGCTACCCACAGGCTGACTGCAACCCAACTTTCCCACCATTCCCACAAAGGCCCCAGGAACCGTCAGGCCTCTGAGGCTCTGCCAATGCCCTTCCCCCTACCCAAATATCCTTTCCCTCCTCTCTCCGGAACTCAATCCTGCCCAGCTCTAAATGAACACACCAAGGCCTATTTCCCTAAGAATGCCTCTCTCAAAACCAAAATTTCTTCATCTACAATGATCTGCCTCTTACTCATCCATCATTATCTTGGATTAAATACATCATGTAAGATGCCTTATCTGACCAACACACCTAGTTTAGAAATAAGAGTCATGTTTTAGACCATCTATGACATGACATGGCAACCATTCAGCACACTAAAACCATTCAATAAACACTCTAATTGAGTTTCCCAAAGAGTTGACCTAAAATAACCTAAATGCCAAGCTTTCCAAGAACCGTCCTGAACCAAATTCACTTCTCATTCGAAAGCCAATGTCATACACAGGGATGTTGTATTGTCTTGAAATGTACTTGCCTTTATCCAAAACTAGAATCTCTGATGAATCTATGGGACACACACGTAAAATATTCTGCAAAGTCAAAAAGCTTTATTTATCGTACTGTGCTTAATATTCAGCCAGACCTGCAGTTTTCTCTAAAACTTATACAATTACTGAGTATGCAAGAAGCATTAGAAGAGAGACTAAGTCTATTGAGAAGAAAACTGGAAGCGAAGGTCATCAATCATTTTCTACTTTGAATCATCTCTTTCATAAA
This sequence comes from Mesoplodon bidens, assembly GCF_964165515.1. Lineage (NCBI taxonomy): Eukaryota > Metazoa > Chordata > Mammalia > Artiodactyla > Ziphiidae > Mesoplodon > Mesoplodon bidens. The sequence goes on from NW_027672278.1 coordinate 679,293, forward strand.
GAGGTAAATGCTCCTAAGTTCCAGAATGAATGGAATTCAGTACAGCAAAGTAAAATGCTTTCATTACATAAAATAAATATCTTGATGGACCTTCCACCATCTGTTTTAGTAACTTCAATTATAAAAAAAACCCGTAAATTTAAGAAAAGTTATATCGACAGCTAAAATTGAGATTTTTTTTCCATCTATTACTTTGATTTTCCTGACCCATTTTTGAGAACTGTCAGCATTCTACATCAAGAATTCCAAATTATTTCTTGAAGAGAGTGAGATTTCTCCCAAGTCATTTAACATGCTTACTAATCAATAAAGATATGAAAAACAAAAAAAACCCATATTTATGAAGCAAGCAAATTATATTAAAACACTGACTTTGAGAAAAGGTTGCTGCTTGCCAAGAAAATTTTATTATTATAAAACATTTTCTGTCATTTGTATTTCTTCATTTTCCCTTCCAGCTTATCTGTGTAGCCTTGTAAACACATCATAATCCAAAGCAGTTGAGCTTTATTATCAATAAAATGTAAATCAATGCAAGAGAGCCAACTGCATAAATAAAACAAAAGTGTACCGTGCTTCCCTGGTGGAGCAGTGGTTGAGAGCCTGCCTGCCGATGCAGGGGACACGGCTTCGTGCCCCGGTCCGGGAAGATCCCACATGCCGCGGAGCGGCTAGGCCCCTGAGCCATGGCCGCTGAGCCTGCGTGTCCGTAGCCTGTGCTCCACCACGGGAGAGGCCACAAGAGTGAGAGGCCCGTGTACCGAAAAAAAGAAAGCATACCACCATCATCCCAAGCAGACTACAATATAGCAAGCAGATTATAAAATAATAGTCTACAAGCCTGCTTTTTAAAATATATATCTAAATGCACTGAATATCTTGTATAAAAAGCCAAGAGATAGAGATGAAACAAAATATTAAAAGTAAACATCTCCTTCCCCAAAACCCTAACTCCCTTCCAGTCACGAGGAGAACATCACACAAACCCAAGCTGAGGGACAGTCTATGAAATACGTGAACCAGGACTCTTCAAAATTGTCATTAAGAAAAGGAAAGTCTGGGACTTTCCTGGTGGTGCAGTGGTTAAGAATCCGTCTGCCAATGCAGGGGACACGGGTTCCAGCCCTGGTCTGGGAAGATCCCACATGGCGCAGAGCAACTAAGCCCGTACGTCACAACTACTGAGCCTGCGCCCTAGAGCCCGCGAGCCACAACTGCTGAGGCCACACGCCGCAACTACTGAAGCCCACGCACTCTAGGGCCTGTGTGCCGCAACTACTGAGCCCAGCTGCTGCAATTACTGAAGCCCGCACACTTAGAGCCCGTGCTCCGCAACAAGAGAAACCACAACAATCAGCAGTCCACGCACCACAACAAAGAGTAGCCCCCACTTGCCACAACCAGAGAAAGCCCGCGCGCAGCAACAAAGACCCAACACAGCCAAATATAAACAATAATAAAGATAAATAAATAAAGGCATCATCACATAAAAACAAAAGAGGAAATAATGTTTTCAAAAAACAATAACTGGTGGGGCAGTGGTTAAGAGTCCGTCAGCCAGTGCAGGAGACAGGGGTTTGAGCCCTGGTCCGGGAAGATCCCACATGCTGCAGAGCAACTAAGCCCATGAGCCACAACTACTCAGCCTGCGCGTCAGGAGCCTGTGCTCCGCAACAAGAGGGGCCGCGGCAGTGACAGGCCCACGCACCACGATGAGGAGTGGCCCCTGCCCGCCGCAACTAGAGAAGGCCCTCGCACAGAAACGAAGACCCAACACAGCCAAAAATAAATAAAAAAATAAATAAAAATAAGTACATTTAAAAGGAAAACCTATACATTTCCCTTTCTGCAAATGTAGGTTTTCGAGGCAAGAGTAGAGCCTCAGAAAGAATGTCTGCAAACAGGACAATCACTAGTTCACTAAGTACAAGATGTAGGATACTTTTCAAGAATCCCATCACAGCTAGATAATTGGTCCCGAACCAAAAGTAAATACTGGAAGAAAAATGAAATCAACAGTGTACCACCCAGGTGGTAGGCAGACTGGCCTGGACTAAGACATCTTCAGTAAAAGATAATAAGGGTGCTGATTTGTAAGCATCATTCTCGTCCCACTGTGGACTTCCTTCTGCGACAGTATAAGGATACCACCAGATCATCTTGAAATCAAGTCATGAAATGTACTTTTATAGTTTTAAAAATCAATTCTTGTCCTTAAATTAACTTTTCTTGTCAGTTTAGTCAGGGTCCTCTATTACTTCTAAATCATTAAATCTTATTTGATTAGAGACAGGCTTCAAAAAATAAAAATAAACTGTGATCAAATAGCAGGAACAAACAGTAGTAACTAAAATTTCTTCAATCTAAACTGAAGATGATTTCTGTATCTCTGTCTTTTACATTTGTCTCCATTGGGGCAAAAAATTATGTACCTCATAATTAACTTGGCTGGAATGAATCAGACTGCATTTGTAAAATTTCATAAGACCAATGAGCTGTGCTAAACAGTACCACTATCCACCTGAGCAGAAATTACTATCCATAAGTTTCTTTACAAAACTAACAAAACAAAAATTGAAACAAAAGAAGAACTACTAGAAAAATATTAGAGATTCATTTTTTAAGTCAGGAATTTGCCTTTAGTCAGTAATTTGCCTCATACATTATGATTTTCCCTGTGGAAACCCAGTTATTATCCTGAAAACAAGACCACTTTAGAAAGCAAATGCATCGTGACAAAAGAAAGAAAAGGCAGGTTGATACATTATTAAAATAACTCACACGCCATACCCTGAGGAGTAAGGAAGCCATGGCAGAGCAGGCCCCCTTCTCCTCAATGGACAGCACAGCTGTGGGGAAGACACTGCAGCTAGCAGAAGCGTGTCACACTTCCTCAGGGAGGAAGCAAGTTACAGACCACTCTAGAGAGGGCGCCCATCAACTGATGGCCACGCTCATTACCCAACGTCCAGGCTACCCACAGGCTGACTGCAACCCAACTTTCCCACCATTCCCACAAAGGCCCCAGGAACCGTCAGGCCTCTGAGGCTCTGCCAATGCCCTTCCCCCTACCCAAATATCCTTTCCCTCCTCTCTCCGGAACTCAATCCTGCCCAGCTCTAAATGAACACACCAAGGCCTATTTCCCTAAGAATGCCTCTCTCAAAACCAAAATTTCTTCATCTACAATGATCTGCCTCTTACTCATCCATCATTATCTTGGATTAAATACATCATGTAAGATGCCTTATCTGACCAACACACCTAGTTTAGAAATAAGAGTCATGTTTTAGACCATCTATGACATGACATGGCAACCATTCAGCACACTAAAACCATTCAATAAACACTCTAATTGAGTTTCCCAAAGAGTTGACCTAAAATAACCTAAATGCCAAGCTTTCCAAGAACCGTCCTGAACCAAATTCACTTCTCATTCGAAAGCCAATGTCATACACAGGGATGTTGTATTGTCTTGAAATGTACTTGCCTTTATCCAAAACTAGAATCTCTGATGAATCTATGGGACACACACGTAAAATATTCTGCAAAGTCAAAAAGCTTTATTTATCGTACTGTGCTTAATATTCAGCCAGACCTGCAGTTTTCTCTAAAACTTATACAATTACTGAGTATGCAAGAAGCATTAGAAGAGAGACTAAGTCTATTGAGAAGAAAACTGGAAGCGAAGGTCATCAATCATTTTCTACTTTGAATCATCTCTTTCATAAAGAGGTAAATGCTCCTAAGTTCCAGAATGAATGGAATTCAGTACAGCAAAGTAAAATGCTTTCATTACATAAAATAAATATCTTGATGGACCTTCCACCATCTGTTTTAGTAACTTCAATTATAAAAAAAACCCGTAAATTTAAGAAAAGTTATATCGACAGCTAAAATTGAGATTTTTTTTCCATCTATTACTTTGATTTTCCTGACCCATTTTTGAGAACTGTCAGCATTCTACATCAAGAATTCCAAATTATTTCTTGAAGAGAGTGAGATTTCTCCCAAGTCATTTAACATGCTTACTAATCAATAAAGATATGAAAAACAAAAAAAACCCATATTTATGAAGCAAGCAAATTATATTAAAACACTGACTTTGAGAAAAGGTTGCTGCTTGCCAAGAAAATTTTATTATTATAAAACATTTTCTGTCATTTGTATTTCTTCATTTTCCCTTCCAGCTTATCTGTGTAGCCTTGTAAACACATCATAATCCAAAGCAGTTGAGCTTTATTATCAATAAAATGTAAATCAATGCAAGAGAGCCAACTGCATAAATAAAACAAAAGTGTACCGTGCTTCCCTGGTGGAGCAGTGGTTGAGAGCCTGCCTGCCGATGCAGGGGACACGGCTTCGTGCCCCGGTCCGGGAAGATCCCACATGCCGCGGAGCGGCTAGGCCCCTGAGCCATGGCCGCTGAGCCTGCGTGTCCGTAGCCTGTGCTCCACCACGGGAGAGGCCACAAGAGTGAGAGGCCCGTGTACCGAAAAAAAGAAAGCATACCACCATCATCCCAAGCAGACTACAATATAGCAAGCAGATTATAAAATAATAGTCTACAAGCCTGCTTTTTAAAATATATATCTAAATGCACTGAATATCTTGTATAAAAAGCCAAGAGATAGAGATGAAACAAAATATTAAAAGTAAACATCTCCTTCCCCAAAACCCTAACTCCCTTCCTGTCACGAGGAGAACATCACACAAACCCAAGCTGAGGGACAGTCTATGAAATACGTGAACCAGGACTCTTCAAAATTGTCATTAAGAAAAGGAAAGTCTGGGACTTTCCTGGTGGTGCAGTGGTTAAGAATCCGTCTGCCAATGCAGGGGACACGGGTTCCAGCCCTGGTCTGGGAAGATCCCACATGGCGCAGAGCAACTAAGCCCGTACGTCACAACTACTGAGCCTGCGCCCTAGAGCCCGCGAGCCACTACTGCTGAGGCCACACGCCGCAACTACTGAAGCCCACGCACTCTAGGGCCTGTGTGCCGCAACTACTGAGCCCAGCTGCTGCAATTACTGAAGCCCGCACACTTAGAGCCCGTGCTCCGCAACAAGAGAAACCACAACAATCAGCAGTCCACGCACCACAACAAAGAGTAGCCCCCACTTGCCACAACCAGAGAAAGCCCGCGCGCAGCAACAAAGACCCAACACAGCCAAATATAAACAATAATAAAGATAAATAAATAAAGGCATCATCACATAAAAACAAAAGAGGAAATAATGTTTTCAAAAAACAATAACTGGTGGGGCAGTGGTTAAGAGTCCGTCAGCCAGTGCAGGAGACAGGGGTTTGAGCCCTGGTCCGGGAAGATCCCACATGCTGCAGAGCAACTAAGCCCATGAGCCACAACTACTCAGCCTGCGCGTCAGGAGCCTGTGCTCCGCAACAAGAGGGGCCGCGGCAGTGACAGGCCCACGCACCACGATGAGGAGTGGCCCCTGCCCGCCGCAACTAGAGAAGGCCCTCGCACAGAAACGAAGACCCAACACAGCCAAAAATAAATAAAAAAATAAATAAAAATAAGTACATTTAAAAGGAAAACCTATACATTTCCCTTTCTGCAAATGTAGGTTTTCGAGGCAAGAGTAGAGCCTCAGAAAGAATGTCTGCAAACAGGACAATCACTAGTTCACTAAGTACAAGATGTAGGATACTTTTCAAGAATCCCATCACAGCTAGATAATTGGTCCCGAACCAAAAGTAAATACTGGAAGAAAAATGAAATCAACAGTGTACCACCCAGGTGGTAGGCAGACTGGCCTGGACTAAGACATCTTCAGTAAAAGATAATAAGGGTGCTGATTTGTAAGCATCATTCTCGTCCCACTGTGGACTTCCTTCTGCGACAGTATAAGGATACCACTAGATCATCTTGAAATCAAGTCATGAAATGTACTTTTATAGTTTTAAAAATCAATTCTTGTCCTTAAATTAACTTTTCTTGTCAGTTTAGTCAGGGTCCTCTATTACTTCTAAAACATTAAATCTTATTTGATTAGAGACAGGCTTCAAAAAATAAAAATAAACTGTGATCAAATAGCAGGAACAAACAGTAGTAACTAAAATTTCTTCACTCTAAACTGAAGATGATTTCTGTATCTCTGTCTTTTACATTTGTCTCCATTGGGGAAAAAAAATTATGTACCTCATAATTAACTTGGCTGGAATGAATCAGACTGCATTTGTAAAATTTCATAAGACCAATGAGCTGTGCTAAACAGTACCACTATCCACCTGAGCAGAAATTACTATCCATAAGTTTCTTTACAAAACTAACAAAACAAAAATTGAAACAAAAGAAGAACTACTAGAAAAATATTAGAGATTCATTTTTTAAGTCAGGAATTTGCCTTTAGTCAGTAATTTGCCTCATACATTATGATTTTCCCTGTGGAAACCCAGTTATTATCCTGAAAACAAGACCACTTTAGAAAGCAAATGCATCGTGACAAAAGAAAGAAAAGGCAGGTTGATACATTATTAAAATAACTCACACGCCATACCCTGAGGAGTAAGGAAGCCATGGCAGAGCAGGCCCCCTTCTCCTCAATGGACAGCACAGCTGTGGGGAAGACACTGCAGCTAGCAGAAGCGTGTCACACTTCCTCAGGGAGGAAGCAAGTTACAGACCACTCTAGAGAGGGCGCCCATCAACTGATGGCCACGCTCATTACCCAACGTCCAGGCTACCCACAGGCTGACTGCAACCCAACTTTCCCACCATTCCCACAAAGGCCCCAGGAACCGTCAGGCCTCTGAGGCTCTGCCAATGCCCTTCCCCCTACCCAAATATCCTTTCCCTCCTCTCTCCGGAACTCAATCCTGCCCAGCTCTAAATGAACACACCAAGGCCTATTTCCCTAAGAATGCCTCTCTCAAAACCAAAATTTCTTCATCTACAATGATCTGCCTCTTACTCATCCATCATTATCTTGGATTAAATACATCATGTAAGACGCCTTATCTGACCAACACACCTAGTTTAGAAATAAGAGTCATGTTTTAGACCATCTATGACATGACATGGCAACCATTCAGCACACTAAAACCATTCAATAAACACTCTAATTGAGTTTCCCAAAGAGTTGACCTAAAATAACCTAAATGCCAAGCTTTCCAAGAACCGTCCTGAACCAAATTCACTTCTCATTCGAAAGCCAATGTCATACACAGGGATGTTGTATTGTCTTGAAATGTACTTGCCTTTATCCAAAACTAGAATCTCTGATGAATCTATGGGACACACACGTAAAATATTCTGCAAAGTCAAAAAGCTTTATTTATCGTACTGTGCTTAATATTCAGCCAGACCTGCAGTTTTCTCTAAAACTTATACAATTACTGAGTATGCAAGAAGCATTAGAAGAGAGACTAAGTCTATTGAGAAGAAAACTGGAAGCGAAGGTCATCAATCATTTTCTACTTTGAATCATCTCTTTCATAAAGAGGTAAATGCTCCTAAGTTCCAGAATGAATGGAATTCAGTACAGCAAAGTAAAATGCTTTCATTACATAAAATAAATATCTTGATGGACCTTCCACCATCTGTTTTAGTAACTTCAATTATAAAAAAAACCCGTAAATTTAAGAAAAGTTATATCGACAGCTAAAATTGAGATTTTTTTTCCATCTATTACTTTGATTTTCCTGACCCATTTTTGAGAACTGTCAGCATTCTACATCAAGAATTCCAAATTATTTCTTGAAGAGAGTGAGATTTCTCCCAAGTCATTTAACATGCTTACTAATCAATAAAGATATGAAAAACAAAAAAAACCCATATTTATGAAGCAAGCAAATTATATTAAAACACTGACTTTGAGAAAAGGTTGCTGCTTGCCAAGAAAATTTTATTATTATAAAACATTTTCTGTCATTTGTATTTCTTCATTTTCCCTTCCAGCTTATCTGTGTAGCCTTGTAAACACATCATAATCCAAAGCAGTTGAGCTTTATTATCAATAAAATGTAAATCAATGCAAGAGAGCCAACTGCATAAATAAAACAAAAGTGTACCGTGCTTCCCTGGTGGAGCAGTGGTTGAGAGCCTGCCTGCCGATGCAGGGGACACGGCTTCGTGCCCCGGTCCGGGAAGATCCCACATGCCGCGGAGCGGCTAGGCCCCTGAGCCATGGCCGCTGAGCCTGCGTGTCCGTAGCCTGTGCTCCACCACGGGAGAGGCCACAAGAGTGAGAGGCCCGTGTACCGAAAAAAAGAAAGCATACCACCATCATCCCAAGCAGACTACAATATAGCAAGCAGATTATAAAATAATAGTCTACAAGCCTGCTTTTTAAAATATATATCTAAATGCACTGAATATCTTGTATAAAAAGCCAAGAGATAGAGATGAAACAAAATATTAAAAGTAAACATCTCCTTCCCCAAAACCCTAACTCCCTTCCAGTCACGAGGAGAACATCACACAAACCCAAGCTGAGGGACAGTCTATGAAATACGTGAACCAGGACTCTTCAAAATTGTCATTAAGAAAAGGAAAGTCTGGGACTTTCCTGGTGGTGCAGTGGTTAAGAATCCGTCTGCCAATGCAGGGGACACGGGTTCCAGCCCTGGTCTGGGAAGATCCCACATGGCGCAGAGCAACTAAGCCCGTACGTCACAACTACTGAGCCTGCGCCCTAGAGCCCGCGAGCCACAACTGCTGAGGCCACACGCCGCAACTACTGAAGCCCACGCACTCTAGGGCCTGTGTGCCGCAACTACTGAGCCCAGCTGCTGCAATTACTGAAGCCCGCACACTTAGAGCCCGTGCTCCGCAACAAGAGAAACCACAACAATCAGCAGTCCACGCACCACAACAAAGAGTAGCCCCCACTTGCCACAACCAGAGAAAGCCCGCGCGCAGCAACAAAGACCCAACACAGCCAAATATAAACAATAATAAAGATAAATAAATAAAGGCATCATCACATAAAAACAAAAGAGGAAATAATGTTTTCAAAAAACAATAACTGGTGGGGCAGTGGTTAAGAGTCCGTCAGCCAGTGCAGGAGACAGGGGTTTGAGCCCTGGTCCGGGAAGATCCCACATGCTGCAGAGCAACTAAGCCCATGAGCCACAACTACTCAGCCTGCGCGTCAGGAGCCTGTGCTCCGCAACAAGAGGGGCCGCGGCAGTGACAGGCCCACGCACCACGATGAGGAGTGGCCCCTGCCCGCCGCAACTAGAGAAGGCCCTCGCACAGAAACGAAGACCCAACACAGCCAAAAATAAATAAAAAAATAAATAAAAATAAGTACATTTAAAAGGAAAACCTATACATTTCCCTTTCTGCAAATGTAGGTTTTCGAGGCAAGAGTAGAGCCTCAGAAAGAATGTCTGCAAACAGGACAATCACTAGTTCACTAAGTACAAGATGTAGGATACTTTTCAAGAATCCCATCACAGCTAGATAATTGGTCCCGAACCAAAAGTAAATACTGGAAGAAAAATGAAATCAACAGTGTACCACCCAGGTGGTAGGCAGACTGGCCTGGACTAAGACATCTTCAGTAAAAGATAATAAGGGTGCTGATTTGTAAGCATCATTCTCGTCCCACTGTGGACTTCCTTCTGCGACAGTATAAGGATACCACCAGATCATCTTGAAATCAAGTCATGAAATGTACTTTTATAGTTTTAAAAATCAATTCTTGTCCTTAAATTAACTTTTCTTGTCAGTTTAGTCAGGGTCCTCTATTACTTCTAAATCATTAAATCTTATTTGATTAGAGACAGGCTTCAAAAAATAAAAATAAACTGTGATCAAATAGCAGGAACAAACAGTAGTAACTAAAATTTCTTCACTCTAAACTGAAGATGATTTCTGTATCTCTGTCTTTTACATTTGTCTCCATTGGGGCAAAAAATTATGTACCTCATAATTAACTTGGCTGGAATGAATCAGACTGCATTTGTAAAATTTCATAAGACCAATGAGCTGTGCTAAACAGTACCACTATCCACCTGAGCAGAAATTACTATCCATAAGTTTCTTTACAAAACTAACAAAACAAAAATTGAAACAAAAGAAGAACTACTAGAAAAATATTAGAGATTCATTTTTTAAGTCAGGAATTTGCCTTTAGTCAGTAATTTGCCTCATACATTATGATTTTCCCTGTGGAAACCCAGTTATTATCCTGAAAACAAGACCACTTTAGAAAGCAAATGCATCGTGACAAAAGAAAGAAAAGGCAGGTTGATACATTATTAAAATAACTCACACGCCATACCCTGAGGAGTAAGGAAGCCATGGCAGAGCAGGCCCCCTTCTCCTCAATGGACAGCACAGCTGTGGGGAAGACACTGCAGCTAGCAGAAGCGTGTCACACTTCCTCAGGGAGGAAGCAAGTTACAGACCACTCTAGAGAGGGCGCCCATCAACTGATGGCCACGCTCATTACCCAACGTCCAGGCTACCCACAGGCTGACTGCAACCCAACTTTCCCACCATTCCCACAAAGGCCCCAGGAACCGTCAGGCCTCTGAGGCTCTGCCAATGCCCTTCCCCCTACCCAAATATCCTTTCCCTCCTCTCTCCGGAACTCAATCCTGCCCAGCTCTAAATGAACACACCAAGGCCTATTTCCCTAAGAATGCCTCTCTCAAAACCAAAATTTCTTCATCTACAATGATCTGCCTCTTACTCATCCATCATTATCTTGGATTAAATACATCATGTAAGATGCCTTATCTGACCAACACACCTAGTTTAGAAATAAGAGTCATGTTTTAGACCATCTATGACATGACATGGCAACCATTCAGCACACTAAAACCATTCAATAAACACTCTAATTGAGTTTCCCAAAGAGTTGACCTAAAATAACCTAAATGCCAAGCTTTCCAAGAACCGTCCTGAACCAAATTCACTTCTCATTCGAAAGCCAATGTCATACACAGGGATGTTGTATTGTCTTGAAATGTACTTGCCTTTATCCAAAACTAGAATCTCTGATGAATCTATGGGACACACACGTAAAATATTCTGCAAAGTCAAAAAGCTTTATTTATCGTACTGTGCTTAATATTCAGCCAGACCTGCAGTTTTCTCTAAAACTTATACAATTACTGAGTATGCAAGAAGCATTAGAAGAGAGACTAAGTCTATTGAGAAGAAAACTGGAAGCGAAGGTCATCAATCATTTTCTACTTTGAATCATCTCTTTCATAAAGAGGTAAATGCTCCTAAGTTCCAGAATGAATGGAATTCAGTACAGCAAAGTAAAATGCTTTCATTACATAAAATAAATATCTTGATGGACCTTCCACCATCTGTTTTAGTAACTTCAATTATAAAAAAAACCCGTAAATTTAAGAAAAGTTATATCGACAGCTAAAATTGAGATTTTTTTTCCATCTATTACTTTGATTTTCCTGACCCATTTTTGAGAACTGTCAGCATTCTACATCAAGAATTCCAAATTATTTCTTGAAGAGAGTGAGATTTCTCCCAAGTCATTTAACATGCTTACTAATCAATAAAGATATGAAAAACAAAAAAAACCCATATTTATGAAGCAAGCAAATTATATTAAAACACTGACTTTGAGAAAAGGTTGCTGCTTGCCAAGAAAATTTTATTATTATAAAACATTTTCTGTCATTTGTATTTCTTCATTTTCCCTTCCAGCTTATCTGTGTAGCCTTGTAAACACATCATAATCCAAAGCAGTTGAGCTTTATTATCAATGAAATGTAAATCAATGCAAGAGAGCCAACTGCATAAATAAAACAAAAGTGTACCGTGCTTCCCTGGTGGAGCAGTGGTTGAGAGCCTGCCTGCCGATGCAGGGGACACGGCTTCGTGCCCCGGTCCGGGAAGATCCCACATGCCGCGGAGCGGCTAGGCCCCTGAGCCATGGCCGCTGAGCCTGCGTGTCCGTAGCCTGTGCTCCACCACGGGAGAGGCCACAAGAGTGAGAGGCCCGTGTACCGAAAAAAAGAAAGCATACCACCATCATCCCAAGCAGACTACAATATAGCAAGCAGATTATAAAATAATAGTCTACAAGCCTGCTTTTTAAAATATATATCTAAATGCACTGAATATCTTGTATAAAAAGCCAAGAGATAGAGATGAAACAAAATATTAAAAGTAAACATCTCCTTCCCCAAAACCCTAACTCCCTTCCAGTCACGAGGAGAACATCACACAAACCCAAGCTGAGGGACAGTCTATGAAATACGTGAACCAGGACTCTTCAAAATTGTCATTAAGAAAAGGAAAGTCTGGGACTTTCCTGGTGGTGCAGTGGTTAAGAATCCGTCTGCCAATGCAGGGGACACGGGTTCCAGCCCTGGTCTGGGAAGATCCCACATGGCGCAGAGCAACTAAGCCCGTACGTCACAACTACTGAGCCTGCGCCCTAGAGCCCGCGAGCCACAACTGCTGAGGCCACACGCCGCAACTACTGAAGCCCACACACTCTAGGGCCTGTGTGCCGCAACTACTGAGCCCAGCTGCTGCAATTACTGAAGCCCGCACACTTAGAGCCCGTGCTCCGCAACAAGAGAAACCACAACAATCAGCAGTCCACGCACCACAACAAAGAGTAGCCCCCACTTGCCACAACCAGAGAAAGCCCGCGCGCAGCAACAAAGACCCAACACAGCCAAATATAAACAAATAATAAAGATAAATAAATAAAGGCATCATCACATAAAAACAAAAGAGGAAATAATGTTTTCAAAAAACAATAACTGGTGGGGCAGTGGTTAAGAGTCCGTCAGCCAGTGCAGGAGACACGGGTTTGAGCCCTGGTCCGGGAAGATCCCACATGCTGCAGAGCAACTAAGCCCATGAGCCACAACTACTCAGCCTGCGCGTCAGGAGCCTGTGCTCCGCAACAAGAGGGGCCGCGGCAGTGACAGGCCCACGCACCACGATGAGGAGTGGCCCCTGCCCGCCGCAACTAGAGAAGGCCCTCGCACAGAAACGAAGACCCAACACAGCCAAAAATAAATAAAAAAATAAATAAAAATAAGTACATTTAAAAGGAAAACCTATACATTTCCCTTTCTGCAAATGTAGGTTTTCGAGGCAAGAGTAGAGCCTCAGAAAGAATGTCTGCAAACAGGACAATCACTAGTTCACTAAGTACAAGATGTAGGATACTTTTCAAGAATCCCATCACAGCTAGATAATTGGTCCCGAACCAAAAGTAAATACTGGAAGAAAAATGAAATCAACAGTGTACCACCCAGGTGGTAGGCAGACTGGCCTGGACTAAGACATCTTCAGTAAAAGATAATAAGTGTGCTGATTTGTAAGCATCATTCTCGTCCCACTGTGGACTTCCTTCTGCGACAGTATAAGGATACCACCAGATCATCTTGAAATCAAGTCATGAAATGTACTTTTATAGTTTTAAAAATCAATTCTTGTCCTTAAATTAACTTTTCTTGTCAGTTTAGTCAGGGTCCTCTATTACTTCTAAATCATTAAATCTTATTTGATTAGAGACAGGCTTCAAAAAATAAAAATAAACTGTGATCAAATAGCAGGAACAAACAGTAGTAACTAAAATTTCTTCACTCTAAACTGAAGATGATTTCTGTATCTCTGTCTTTTACATTTGTCTCCATTGGGGCAAAAAATTATGTACCTCATAATTAACTTGGCTGGAATGAATCAGACTGCATTTGTAAAATTTCATAAGACCAATGAGCTGTGCTAAACAGTACCACTATCCACCTGAGCAGAAATTACTATCCATAAGTTTCTTTACAAAACTAACAAAACAAAAATTGAAACAAAAGAAGAACTACTAGAAAAATATTAGAGATTCATTTTTTAAGTCAGGAATTTGCCTTTAGTCAGTAATTTGCCTCATACATTATGATTTTCCCTGTGGAAACCCAGTTATTATCCTGAAAACAAGACCACTTTAGAAAGCAAATGCATCATGACAAAAGAAAGAAAAGGCAGGTTGATACATTATTAAAATAACTCACACGCCATACCCTGAGGAGTAAGGAAGCCATGGCAGAGCAGGCCCCCTTCTCCTCAATGGACAGCACAGCTGTGGGGAAGACACTGCAGCTAGCAGAAGCGTGTCACACTTCCTCAGGGAGGAAGCAAGTTACAGACCACTCTAGAGAGGGCGCCCATCAACTGATGGCCACGCTCATTACCCAACGTCCAGGCTACCCACAGGCTGACTGCAACCCAACTTTCCCACCATTCCCACAAAGGCCCCAGGAACCGTCAGGCCTCTGAGGCTCTGCCAATGCCCTTCCCCCTACCCAAATATCCTTTCCCTCCTCTCTCCGGAACTCAATCCTGCCCAGCTCTAAATGAACACACCAAGGCCTATTTCCCTAAGAATGCCTCTCTCAAAACCAAAATTTCTTCATCTACAATGATCTGCCTCTTACTCATCCATCATTATCTTGGATTAAATACATCATGTAAGATGCCTTATCTGACCAACACACCTAGTTTAGAAATAAGAGTCATGTTTTAGACCATCTATGACATGACATGGCAACCATTCAGCACACTAAAACCATTCAATAAACACTCTAATTGAGTTTCCCAAAGAGTTGACCTAAAATAACCTAAATGCCAAGCTTTCCAAGAACCGTCCTGAACCAAATTCACTTCTCATTCGAAAGCCAATGTCATACACAGGGATGTTGTATTGTCTTGAAATGTACTTGCCTTTATCCAAAACTAGAATCTCTGATGAATCTATGGGACACACACGTAAAATATTCTGCAAAGTCAAAAAGCTTTATTTATCGTACTGTGCTTAATATTCAGCCAGACCTGCAGTTTTCTCTAAAACTTATACAATTACTGAGTATGCAAGAAGCATTAGAAGAGAGACTAAGTCTATTGAGAAGAAAACTGGAAGCGAAGGTCATCAATCATTTTCTACTTTGAATCATCTCTTTCATAAAGAGGTAAATGCTCCTAAGTTCCAGAATGAATGGAATTCAGTACAGCAAAGTAAAATGCTTTCATTACATAAAATAAATATCTTGATGGACCTTCCACCATCTGTTTTAGTAACTTCAATTATAAAAAAAACCCGTAAATTTAAGAAAAGTTATATCGACAGCTAAAATTGAGATTTTTTTTCCATCTATTACTTTGATTTTCCTGACCCATTTTTGAGAACTGTCAGCATTCTACATCAAGAATTCCAAATTATTTCTTGAAGAGAGTGAGATTTCTCCCAAGTCATTTAACATGCTTACTAATCAATAAAGATATGAAAAACAAAAAAAACCCATATTTATGAAGCAAGCAAATTATATTAAAACACTGACTTTGAGAAAAGGTTGCTGCTTGCCAAGAAAATTTTATTATTATAAAACATTTTCTGTCATTTGTATTTCTTCATTTTCCCTTCCAGCTTATCTGTGTAGCCTTGTAAACACATCATAATCCAAAGCAGTTGAGCTTTATTATCAATGAAATGTAAATCAATGCAAGAGAGCCAACTGCATAAATAAAACAAAAGTGTACCGTGCTTCCCTGGTGGAGCAGTGGTTGAGAGCCTGCCTGCCGATGCAGGGGACACGGCTTCGTGCCCCGGTCCGGGAAGATCCCACATGCCGCGGAGCGGCTAGGCCCCTGAGCCATGGCCGCTGAGCCTGCGTGTCCGTAGCCTGTGCTCCACCACGGGAGAGGCCACAAGAGTGAGAGGCCCGTGTACCGAAAAAAAGAAAGCATACCACCATCATCCCAAGCAGACTACAATATAGCAAGCAGATTATAAAATAATAGTCTACAAGCCTGCTTTTTAAAATATATATCTAAATGCACTGAATATCTTGTATAAAAAGCCAAGAGATAGAGATGAAACAAAATATTAAAAGTAAACATCTCCTTCCCCAAAACCCTAACTCCCTTCCAGTCACGAGGAGAACATCACACAAACCCAAGCTGAGGGACAGTCTATGAAATACGTGAACCAGGACTCTTCAAAATTGTCATTAAGAAAAGGAAAGTCTGGGACTTTCCTGGTGGTGCAGTGGTTAAGAATCCGTCTGCCAATGCAGGGGACACGGGTTCCAGCCCTGGTCTGGGAAGATCCCACATGGCGCAGAGCAACTAAGCCCGTACGTCACAACTACTGAGCCTGCGCCCTAGAGCCCGCGAGCCACAACTGCTGAGGCCACACGCCGCAACTACTGAAGCCCACACACTCTAGGGCCTGTGTGCCGCAACTACTGAGCCCAGCTGCTGCAATTACTGAAGCCCGCACACTTAGAGCCCGTGCTCCGCAACAAGAGAAACCACAACAATCAGCAGTCCACGCACCACAACAAAGAGTAGCCCCCACTTGCCACAACCAGAGAAAGCCCGCGCGCAGCAACAAAGACCCAACACAGCCAAATATAAACAAATAATAAAGATAAATAAATAAAGGCATCATCACATAAAAACAAAAGAGGAAATAATGTTTTCAAAAAACAATAACTGGTGGGGCAGTGGTTAAGAGTCCGTCAGCCAGTGCAGGAGACACGGGTTTGAGCCCTGGTCCGGGAAGATCCCACATGCTGCAGAGCAACTAAGCCCATGAGCCACAACTACTCAGCCTGCGCGTCAGGAGCCTGTGCTCCGCAACAAGAGGGGCCGCGGCAGTGACAGGCCCACGCACCACGATGAGGAGTGGCCCCTGCCCGCCGCAACTAGAGAAGGCCCTCGCACAGAAACGAAGACCCAACACAGCCAAAAATAAATAAAAAAATAAATAAAAATAAGTACATTTAAAAGGAAAACCTATACATTTCCCTTTCTGCAAATGTAGGTTTTCGAGGCAAGAGTAGAGCCTCAGAAAGAATGTCTGCAAACAGGACAATCACTAGTTCACTAAGTACAAGATGTAGGATACTTTTCAAGAATCCCATCACAGCTAGATAATTGGTCCCGAACCAAAAGTAAATACTGGAAGAAAAATGAAATCAACAGTGTACCACCCAGGTGGTAGGCAGACTGGCCTGGACTAAGACATCTTCAGTAAAAGATAATAAGGGTGCTGATTTGTAAGCATCATTCTCGTCCCACTGTGGACTTCCTTCTGCGACAGTATAAGGATACCACCAGATCATCTTGAAATCAAGTCATGAAATGTACTTTTATAGTTTTAAAAATCAATTCTTGTCCTTAAATTAACTTTTCTTGTCAGTTTAGTCAGGGTCCTCTATTACTTCTAAATCATTAAATCTTATTTGATTAGAGACAGGCTTCAAAAAATAAAAATAAACTGTGATCAAATAGCAGGAACAAACAGTAGTAACTAAAATTTCTTCACTCTAAACTGAAGATGATTTCTGTATCTCTGTCTTTTACATTTGTCTCCATTGGGGAAAAAAAATTATGTACCTCATAATTAACTTGGCTGGAATGAATCAGACTGCATTTGTAAAATTTCATAAGACCAATGAGCTGTGCTAAACAGTACCACTATCCACCTGAGCAGAAATTACTATCCATAAGTTTCTTTACAAAACTAACAAAACAAAAATTGAAACAAAAGAAGAACTACTAGAAAAATATTAGAGATTCATTTTTTTTTTTTTTTTTTTTTTTTTTTTTTTTTTTTTTTTTTTTTTGCTGTACGCGGGCCTCTCACTGCTGTGGCCTCTCCCGTTGCGGAGCACAGGCTCCGGACACACAGGCTCCGCGGCCATGGCTCGCGGGCCCAGCCGCTGCGCGGCATGTGGGATCTTCCGGGATAGGGGCACGAACCCGTGTCCCCTGCATCGGCAGGCGGACTCTCAACCACTGCGCCACCAGGGAAGCCCTAGAGATTCATTTTTTAAGTCAGGAATTTGCCTTTAGTCAGTAATTTGCCTCATACATTATGATTTTCCCTGTGGAAACCCAGTTATTATCCTGAAAACAAGACCACTTTAGAAAGCAAATGCATCATGACAAAAGAAAGAAAAGGCAGGTTGATACATTATTAAAATAACTCACACGCCATACCCTGAGGAGTAAGGAAGCCATGGCAGAGCAGGCCCCCTTCTCCTCAATGGACAGCACAGCTGTGGGGAAGACACTGCAGCTAGCAGAAGCGTGTCACACTTCCTCAGGGAGGAAGCAAGTTACAGACCACTCTAGAGAGGGCGCCCATCAACTGATGGCCACGCTCATTACCCAACGTCCAGGCTACCCACAGGCTGACTGCAACCCAACTTTCCCACCATTCCCACAAAGGCCCCAGGAACCGTCAGGCCTCTGAGGCTCTGCCAATGCCCTTCCCCCTACCCAAATATCCTTTCCCTCCTCTCTCCGGAACTCAATCCTGCCCAGCTCTAAATGAACACACCAAGGCCTATTTCCCTAAGAATGCCTCTCTCAAAACCAAAATTTCTTCATCTACAATGATCTGCCTCTTACTCATCCATCATTATCTTGGATTAAATACATCATGTAAGATGCCTTATCTGACCAACACACCTAGTTTAGAAATAAGAGTCATGTTTTAGACCATCTATGACATGACATGGCAACCATTCAGCACACTAAAACCATTCAATAAACACTCTAATTGAGTTTCCCAAAGAGTTGACCTAAAATAACCTAAATGCCAAGCTTTCCAAGAACCGTCCTGAACCAAATTCACTTCTCATTCGAAAGCCAATGTCATACACAGGGATGTTGTATTGTCTTGAAATGTACTTGCCTTTATCCAAAACTAGAATCTCTGATGAATCTATGGGACACACACGTAAAATATTCTGCAAAGTCAAAAAGCTTTATTTATCGTACTGTGCTTAATATTCAGCCAGACCTGCAGTTTTCTCTAAAACTTATACAATTACTGAGTATGCAAGAAGCATTAGAAGAGAGACTAAGTCTATTGAGAAGAAAACTGGAAGCGAAGGTCATCAATCATTTTCTACTTTGAATCATCTCTTTCATAAAGAGGTAAATGCTCCTAAGTTCCAGAATGAATGGAATTCAGTACAGCAAAGTAAAATGCTTTCATTACATAAAATAAATATCTTGATGGACCTTCCACCATCTGTTTTAGTAACTTCAATTATAAAAAAAACCCGTAAATTTAAGAAAAGTTATATCGACAGCTAAAATTGAGATTTTTTTTCCATCTATTACTTTGATTTTCCTGACCCATTTTTGAGAACTGTCAGCATTCTACATCAAGAATTCCAAATTATTTCTTGAAGAGAGTGAGATTTCTCCCAAGTCATTTAACATGCTTACTAATCAATAAAGATATGAAAAACAAAAAAAACCCATATTTATGAAGCAAGCAAATTATATTAAAACACTGACTTTGAGAAAAGGTTGCTGCTTGCCAAGAAAATTTTATTATTATAAAACATTTTCTGTCATTTGTATTTCTTCATTTTCCCTTCCAGCTTATCTGTGTAGCCTTGTAAACACATCATAATCCAAAGCAGTTGAGCTTTATTATCAATGAAATGTAAATCAATGCAAGAGAGCCAACTGCATAAATAAAACAAAAGTGTACCGTGCTTCCCTGGTGGAGCAGTGGTTGAGAGCCTGCCTGCCGATGCAGGGGACACGGCTTCGTGCCCCGGTCCGGGAAGATCCCACATGCCGCGGAGCGGCTAGGCCCCTGAGCCATGGCCGCTGAGCCTGCGTGTCCGTAGCCTGTGCTCCACCACGGGAGAGGCCACAAGAGTGAGAGGCCCGTGTACCGAAAAAAAGAAAGCATACCACCATCATCCCAAGCAGACTACAATATAGCAAGCAGATTATAAAATAATAGTCTACAAGCCTGCTTTTTAAAATATATATCTAAATGCACTGAATATCTTGTATAAAAAGCCAAGAGATAGAGATGAAACAAAATATTAAAAGTAAACATCTCCTTCCCCAAAACCCTAACTCCCTTCCAGTCACGAGGAGAACATCACACAAACCCAAGCTGAGGGACAGTCTATGAAATACGTGAACCAGGACTCTTCAAAATTGTCATTAAGAAAAGGAAAGTCTGGGACTTTCCTGGTGGTGCAGTGGTTAAGAATCCGTCTGCCAATGCAGGGGACACGGGTTCCAGCCCTGGTCTGGGAAGATCCCACATGGCGCAGAGCAACTAAGCCCGTACGTCACAACTACTGAGCCTGCGCCCTAGAGCCCGCGAGCCACAACTGCTGAGGCCACACGCCGCAACTACTGAAGCCCACGCACTCTAGGGCCTGTGTGCCGCAACTACTGAGCCCAGCTGCTGCAATTACTGAAGCCCGCACACTTAGAGCCCGTGCTCCGCAACAAGAGAAACCACAACAATCAGCAGTCCACGCACCACAACAAAGAGTAGCCCCCACTTGCCACAACCAGAGAAAGCCCGCGCGCAGCAACAAAGACCCAACACAGCCAAATATAAACAAATAATAAAGATAAATAAATAAAGGCATCATCACATAAAAACAAAAGAGGAAATAATGTTTTCAAAAAACAATAACTGGTGGGGCAGTGGTTAAGAGTCCGTCAGCCAGTGCAGGAGACACGGGTTGGAGCCCTGGTCCGGGAAGATCCCACATGCTGCAGAGCAACTAAGCCCATGAGCCACAACTACTCAGCCTGCGCGTCAGGAGCCTGTGCTCCGCAACAAGAGGGGCCGCGGCAGTGACAGGCCCACGCACCACGATGAGGAGTGGCCCCTGCCCGCCGCAACTAGAGAAGGCCCTCGCACAGAAACGAAGACCCAACACAGCCAAAAATAAATAAAAAAATAAATAAAAATAAGTACATTTAAAAGGAAAACCTATACATTTCCCTTTCTGCAAATGTAGGTTTTCGAGGCAAGAGTAGAGCCTCAGAAAGAATGTCTGCAAACAGGACAATCACTAGTTCACTAAGTACAAGATGTAGGATACTTTTCAAGAATCCCATCACAGCTAGATAATTGGTCCCGAACCAAAAGTAAATACTGGAAGAAAAATGAAATCAACAGTGTACCACCCAGGTGGTAGGCAGACTGGCCTGGACTAAGACATCTTCAGTAAAAGATAATAAGGGTGCTGATTTGTAAGCATCATTCTCGTCCCACTGTGGACTTCCTTCTGCGACAGTATAAGGATACCACCAGATCATCTTGAAATCAAGTCATGAAATGTACTTTTATAGTTTTAAAAATCAATTCTTGTCCTTAAATTAACTTTTCTTGTCAGTTTAGTCAGGGTCCTCTATTACTTCTAAATCATTAAATCTTATTTGATTAGAGACAGGCTTCAAAAAATAAAAATAAACTGTGATCAAATAGCAGGAACAAACAGTAGTAACTAAAATTTCTTCACTCTAAACTGAAGATGATTTCTGTATCTCTGTCTTTTACATTTGTCTCCATTGGGGCATAAAATTATGTACCTCATAATTAACTTGGCTGGAATGAATCAGACTGCATTTGTAAAATTTCATAAGACCAATGAGCTGTGCTAAACAGTACCACTATCCACCTGAGCAGAAATTACTATCCATAAGTTTCTTTACAAAACTAACAAAACAAAAATTGAAACAAAAGAAGAACTACTAGAAAAATATTAGAGATTCATTTTTTAAGTCAGGAATTTGCCTTTAGTCAGTAATTTGCCTCATACATTATGATTTTCCCTGTGGAAACCCAGTTATTATCCTGAAAACAAGACCACTTTAGAAAGCAAATGCATCATGACAAAAGAAAGAAAAGGCAGGTTGATACATTATTAAAATAACTCACACGCCATACCCTGAGGAGTAAGGAAGCCATGGCAGAGCAGGCCCCCTTCTCCTCAATGGACAGCACAGCTGTGGGGAAGACACTGCAGCTAGCAGAAGCGTGTCACACTTCCTCAGGGAGGAAGCAAGTTACAGACCACTCTAGA
Source organism: Mesoplodon bidens (assembly GCF_964165515.1). NCBI lineage: Eukaryota > Metazoa > Chordata > Mammalia > Artiodactyla > Ziphiidae > Mesoplodon > Mesoplodon bidens. The sequence goes on from NW_027672278.1 coordinate 701,132, forward strand.
GAGGGCGCCCATCAACTGATGGCCACGCTCATTACCCAACGTCCAGGCTACCCACAGGCTGACTGCAACCCAACTTTCCCACCATTCCCACAAAGGCCCCAGGAACCGTCAGGCCTCTGAGGCTCTGCCAATGCCCTTCCCCCTACCCAAATATCCTTTCCCTCCTCTCTCCGGAACTCAATCCTGCCCAGCTCTAAATGAACACACCAAGGCCTATTTCCCTAAGAATGCCTCTCTCAAAACCAAAATTTCTTCATCTACAATGATCTGCCTCTTACTCATCCATCATTATCTTGGATTAAATACATCATGTAAGATGCCTTATCTGACCAACACACCTAGTTTAGAAATAAGAGTCATGTTTTAGACCATCTATGACATGACATGGCAACCATTCAGCACACTAAAACCATTCAATAAACACTCTAATTGAGTTTCCCAAAGAGTTGACCTAAAATAACCTAAATGCCAAGCTTTCCAAGAACCGTCCTGAACCAAATTCACTTCTCATTCGAAAGCCAATGTCATACACAGGGATGTTGTATTGTCTTGAAATGTACTTGCCTTTATCCAAAACTAGAATCTCTGATGAATCTATGGGACACACACGTAAAATATTCTGCAAAGTCAAAAAGCTTTATTTATCGTACTGTGCTTAATATTCAGCCAGACCTGCAGTTTTCTCTAAAACTTATACAATTACTGAGTATGCAAGAAGCATTAGAAGAGAGACTAAGTCTATTGAGAAGAAAACTGGAAGCGAAGGTCATCAATCATTTTCTACTTTGAATCATCTCTTTCATAAAGAGGTAAATGCTCCTAAGTTCCAGAATGAATGGAATTCAGTACAGCAAAGTAAAATGCTTTCATTACATAAAATAAATATCTTGATGGACCTTCCACCATCTGTTTTAGTAACTTCAATTATTAAAAAAACCCCGTAAATTTAAGAAAAGTTATATCAACAGCTAAAATTGAGATTTTTTTTCCATCTATTACTTTGATTTTCCTGACCCATTTTTGAGAACTGTCAGCATTCTACATCAAGAATTCCAAATTATTTCTTGAAGAGAGTGAGATTTCTCCCAAGTCATTTAACATGCTTACTAATCAATAAAGATATGAAAAACAAAAAAACCCATATTTATGAAGCAAGCAAATTATATTAAAACACTGACTTTGAGAAAAGGTTGCTGCTTGCCAAGAAAATTTTATTATTATAAAACATTTTCTGTCATTTGTATTTCTTCATTTTCCCTTCCAGCTTATCTGTGTAGCCTTGTAAACACATCATAATCCAAAGCAGTTGAGCTTTATTATCAATAAAATGTAAATCAATGCAAGAGAGCCAACTGCATAAATAAAACAAAAGTGTACCGTGCTTCCCTGGTGGAGCAGTGGTTGAGAGCCTGCCTGCCGATGCAGGGGACACGGCTTCGTGCCCCGGTCCGGGAAGATCCCACATGCCGCGGAGCGGCTAGGCCCCTGAGCCATGGCCGCTGAGCCTGCGTGTCCGTAGCCTGTGCTCCACCACGGGAGAGGCCACAAGAGTGAGAGGCCCGTGTACCGAAAAAAAGAAAGCATACCACCATCATCCCAAGCAGACTACAATATAGCAAGCAGATTATAAAATAATAGTCTACAAGCCTGCTTTTTAAAATATATATCTAAATGCACTGAATATCTTGTATAAAAAGCCAAGAGATAGAGATGAAACAAAATATTAAAAGTAAACATCTCCTTCCCCAAAACCCTAACTCCCTTCCAGTCACGAGGAGAACATCACACAAACCCAAGCTGAGGGACAGTCTATGAAATACGTGAACCAGGACTCTTCAAAATTGTCATTAAGAAAAGGAAAGTCTGGGACTTTCCTGGTGGTGCAGTGGTTAAGAATCCGTCTGCCAATGCAGGGGACACGGGTTCCAGCCCTGGTCTGGGAAGATCCCACATGGCGCAGAGCAACTAAGCCCGTACGTCACAACTACTGAGCCTGCGCCCTAGAGCCCGCGAGCCACAACTGCTGAGGCCACACGCCGCAACTACTGAAGCCCACGCACTCTAGGGCCTGTGTGCCGCAACTACTGAGCCCAGCTGCTGCAATTACTGAAGCCCGCACACTTAGAGCCCGTGCTCCGCAACAAGAGAAACCACAACAATCAGCAGTCCACGCACCACAACAAAGAGTAGCCCCCACTTGCCACAACCAGAGAAAGCCCGCGCGCAGCAACAAAGACCCAACACAGCCAAATATAAACAATAATAAAGATAAATAAATAAAGGCATCATCACATAAAAACAAAAGAGGAAATAATGTTTTCAAAAAACAATAACTGGTGGGGCAGTGGTTAAGAGTCCGTCAGCCAGTGCAGGAGACAGGGGTTTGAGCCCTGGTCCGGGAAGATCCCACATGCTGCAGAGCAACTAAGCCCATGAGCCACAACTACTCAGCCTGCGCGTCAGGAGCCTGTGCTCCGCAACAAGAGGGGCCGCGGCAGTGACAGGCCCACGCACCACGATGAGGAGTGGCCCCTGCTCGCCGCAACTAGAGAAGGCCCTCGCACAGAAACGAAGACCCAACACAGCCAAAAATAAATAAAAAAATAAATAAAAATAAGTACATTTAAAAGGAAAACCTATACATTTCCCTTTCTGCAAATGTAGGTTTTCGAGGCAAGAGTAGAGCCTCAGAAAGAATGTCTGCAAACAGGACAATCACTAGTTCACTAAGTACAAGATGTAGGATACTTTTCAAGAATCCCATCACAGCTAGGTAATTGGTCCCGAAACAAAAGTAAATACTGGAAGAAAAATGAAATCAACAGTGTACCACAGAGGTGGTAGGCAGACTGGCCTGGACTAAGACATCTTCAGTAATAGATAATAAGGGTGCTGATTTGTAAGCATTATTCTCGTCCCACTGTGGATTTCCTTCTGCGACAGTATAAGGATACCACTAGATCATCTTGAAATCAAGTCATGAAATGTACTTTTATAGTTTTAAAAATCAATTCTTGTCCTTAAATTAACTTTTCTTGTCAGTTTAGTCAGGGTCCACTATTACTTCTAAAACATTAAATCTTATTTGATTAGAGACAGGCTTCAAAAAATAAAAATAAACTGTGATCAAATAGCAGGAACAAACAGTAGTAACTAAAATTTCTTCACTCTAAACTGAAGATGATTTCTGTATCTCTGTCTTTTACATTTGTCTCCATTGGGGAAAAAAAATTATGTACCTCATAATTAACTTGGCTGGAATGAATCAGACTGCATTTGTAAAATTTCATAAGACCAATGAGCTGTGCTAAACAGTACCACTATCCACCTGAGCAGAAATTACTATCCATAAGTTTCTTTACAAAACTAACAAAACAAAAATTGAAACAAAAGAAGAACTACTAGAAAAATATTAGAGATTCATTTTTTAAGTCAGGAATTTGCCTTTAGTCAGTAATTTGCCTCATACATTATGATTTTCCCTGTGGAAACCCAGTTATTATCCTGAAAACAAGACCACTTTAGAAAGCAAATGCATCGTGACAAAAGAAAGAAAAGGCAGGTTGATACATTATTAAAATAACTCACACGCCATACCCTGAGGAGTAAGGAAGCCATGGCAGAGCAGGCCCCCTTCTCCTCAATGGACAGCACAGCTGTGGGGAAGACACTGCAGCTAGCAGAAGCGTGTCACACTTCCTCAGGGAGGAAGCAAGTTACAGACCACTCTAGAGAGGGCGCCCATCAACTGATGGCCACGCTCATTACCCAACGTCCAGGCTACCCACAGGCTGACTGCAACCCAACTTTCCCACCATTCCCACAAAGGCCCCAGGAACCGTCAGGCCTCTGAGGCTCTGCCAATGCCCTTCCCCCTACCCAAATATCCTTTCCCTCCTCTCTCCGGAACTCAATCCTGCCCAGCTCTAAATGAACACACCAAGGCCTATTTCCCTAAGAATGCCTCTCTCAAAACCAAAATTTCTTCATCTACAATGATCTGCCTCTTACTCATCCATCATTATCTTGGATTAAATACATCATGTAAGACGCCTTATCTGACCAACACACCTAGTTTAGAAATAAGAGTCATGTTTTAGACCATCTATGACATGACATGGCAACCATTCAGCACACTAAAACCATTCAATAAACACTCTAATTGAGTTTCCCAAAGAGTTGACCTAAAATAACCTAAATGCCAAGCTTTCCAAGAACCGTCCTGAACCAAATTCACTTCTCATTCGAAAGCCAATGTCATACACAGGGATGTTGTATTGTCTTGAAATGTACTTGCCTTTATCCAAAACTAGAATCTCTGATGAATCTATGGGACACACACGTAAAATATTCTGCAAAGTCAAAAAGCTTTATTTATCGTACTGTGCTTAATATTCAGCCAGACCTGCAGTTTTCTCTAAAACTTATACAATTACTGAGTATGCAAGAAGCATTAGAAGAGAGACTAAGTCTATTGAGAAGAAAACTGGAAGCGAAGGTCATCAATCATTTTCTACTTTGAATCATCTCTTTCATAAAGAGGTAAATGCTCCTAAGTTCCAGAATGAATGGAATTCAGTACAGCAAAGTAAAATGCTTTCATTACATAAAATAAATATCTTGATGGACCTTCCACCATCTGTTTTATAGTAACTTCAATTATAAAAAAAACCCGTAAATTTAAGAAAAGTTATATCAACAGCTAAAATTGAGATTTTTTTTCCATCTATTACTTTGATTTTCCTGACCCATTTTTGAGAACTGTCAGCATTCTACATCAAGAATTCCAAATTATTTCTTGAAGAGAGTGAGATTTCTCCCAAGTCATTTAACATGCTTACTAATCAATAAAGATATGAAAAACAAAAAAAACCCATATTTATGAAGCAAGCAAATTATATTAAAACACTGACTTTGAGAAAAGGTTGCTGCTTGCCAAGAAAATTTTATTATTATAAAACATTTTCTGTCATTTGTATTTCTTCATTTTCCCTTCCAGCTTATCTGTGTAGCCTTGTAAACACATCATAATCCAAAGCAGTTGAGCTTTATCAATAAAATGTAAATCAATGCAAGAGAGCCAACTGCATAAATAAAACAAAAGTGTACCGTGCTTCCCTGGTGGAGCAGTGGTTGAGAGCCTGCCTGCCGATGCAGGGGACACGGCTTCGTGCCCCGGTCCGGGAAGATCCCACATGCCGCGGAGCGGCTAGGCCCCTGAGCCATGGCCGCTGAGCCTGCGTGTCCATAGCCTGTGCTCCACCACGGGAGAGGCCACAAGAGTGAGAGGCCCGTGTACCGAAAAAAAGAAAGCATACCACCATCATCCCAAGCAGACTACAATATAGCAAGCAGATTATAAAATAATAGTCTACAAGCCTGCTTTTTAAAATATATATCTAAATGCACTGAATATCTTGTATAAAAAGCCAAGAGATAGAGATGAAACAAAATATTAAAAGTAAACATCTCCTTCCCCAAAACCCTAACTCCCTTCCTGTCACGAGGAGAACATCACACAAACCCAAGCTGAGGGACAGTCTATGAAATACGTGAACCAGGACTCTTCAAAATTGTCATTAAGAAAAGGAAAGTCTGGGACTTTCCTGGTGGTGCAGTGGTTAAGAATCCGTCTGCCAATGCAGGGGACACGGGTTCCAGCCCTGGTCTGGGAAGATCCCACATGCCGCAGAGCAACTAAGCCCGTACGTCACAACTACTGAGCCTGCGCCCTAGAGCCCGCGAGCCACAACTGCTGAGGCCACACGCCGCAACTACTGAAGCCCACGCACTCTAGGGCCTGTGTGCCGCAACTACTGAGCCCAGCTGCTGCAATTACTGAAGCCCGCACACTTAGAGCCCGTGCTCCGCAACAAGAGAAACCACAACAATCAGCAGTCCACGCACCACAACAAAGAGTAGCCCCCACTTGCCACAACCAGAGAAAGCCCGCGCGCAGCAACAAAGACCCAACACAGCCAAATATAAACAATAATAAAGATAAATAAATAAAGGCATCATCACATAAAAACAAAAGAGGAAATAATGTTTTCAAAAAACAATAACTGGTGGGGCAGTGGTTAAGAGTCCGTCAGCCAGTGCAGGAGACAGGGGTTTGAGCCCTGGTCCGGGAAGATCCCACATGCTGCAGAGCAACTAAGCCCATGAGCCACAACTACTCAGCCTGCGCGTCAGGAGCCTGTGCTCCGCAACAAGAGGGGCCGCGGCAGTGACAGGCCCACGCACCACGATGAGGAGTGGCCCCTGCTCGCCGCAACTAGAGAAGGCCCTCGCACAGAAACGAAGACCCAACACAGCCAAAAATAAATAAAAAAATAAATAAAAATAAGTACATTTAAAAGGAAAACCTATACATTTCCCTTTCTGCAAATGTAGGTTTTCGAGGCAAGAGTAGAGCCTCAGAAAGAATGTCTGCAAACAGGACAATCACTAGTTCACTAAGTACAAGATGTAGGATACTTTTCAAGAATCCCATCACAGCTAGGTAATTGGTCCCGAAACAAAAGTAAATACTGGAAGAAAAATGAAATCAACAGTGTACCACCGAGGTGGTAGGCAGACTGGCCTGGACTAAGACATCTTCAGTAATAGATAATAAGGGTGCTGATTTGTAAGCATTATTCTCGTCCCACTGTGGACTTCCTTCTGCGACAGTATAAGGATACCACTAGATCATCTTGAAATCAAGTCATGAAATGTACTTTTATAGTTTTAAAAATCAATTCTTGTCCTTAAATTAACTTTTCTTGTCAGTTTAGTCAGGGTCCTCTATTACTTCTAAAACATTAAATCTTATTTGATTAGAGACAGGCTTCAAAAAATAAAAATAAACTGTGATCAAATAGCAGGAACAAACAGTAGTAACTAAAATTTCTTCACTCTAAACTGAAGATGATTTCTGTATCTCTGTCTTTTACATTTGTCTCCATTGGGGAAAAAAAATTATGTACCTCATAATTAACTTGGCTGGAATGAATCAGACTGCATTTGTAAAATTTCATAAGACCAATGAGCTGTGCTAAACAGTACCACTATCCACCTGAGCAGAAATTACTATCCATAAGTTTCTTTACAAAACTAACAAAACAAAAATTGAAACAAAAGAAGAACTACTAGAAAAATATTAGAGATTCATTTTTTAAGTCAGGAATTTGCCTTTAGTCAGTAATTTGCCTCATACATTATGATTTTCCCTGTGGAAACCCAGTTATTATCCTGAAAACAAGACCACTTTAGAAAGCAAATGCATCGTGACAAAAGAAAGAAAAGGCAGGTTGATACATTATTAAAATAACTCACACGCCATACCCTGAGGAGTAAGGAAGCCATGGCAGAGCAGGCCCCCTTCTCCTCAATGGACAGCACAGCTGTGGGGAAGACACTGCAGCTAGCAGAAGCGTGTCACACTTCCTCAGGGAGGAAGCAAGTTACAGACCACTCTAGAGAGGGCGCCCATCAACTGATGGCCACGCTCATTACCCAACGTCCAGGCTACCCACAGGCTGACTGCAACCCAACTTTCCCACCATTCCCACAAAGGCCCCAGGAACCGTCAGGCCTCTGAGGCTCTGCCAATGCCCTTCCCCCTACCCAAATATCCTTTCCCTCCTCTCTCCGGAACTCAATCCTGCCCAGCTCTAAATGAACACACCAAGGCCTATTTCCCTAAGAATGCCTCTCTCAAAACCAAAATTTCTTCATCTACAATGATCTGCCTCTTACTCATCCATCATTATCTTGGATTAAATACATCATGTAAGACGCCTTATCTGACCAACACACCTAGTTTAGAAATAAGAGTCATGTTTTAGACCATCTATGACATGACATGGCAACCATTCAGCACACTAAAACCATTCAATAAACACTCTAATTGAGTTTCCCAAAGAGTTGACCTAAAATAACCTAAATGCCAAGCTTTCCAAGAACCGTCCTGAACCAAATTCACTTCTCATTCGAAAGCCAATGTCATACACAGGGATGTTGTATTGTCTTGAAATGTACTTGCCTTTATCCAAAACTAGAATCTCTGATGAATCTATGGGACACACACGTAAAATATTCTGCAAAGTCAAAAAGCTTTATTTATCGTACTGTGCTTAATATTCAGCCAGACCTGCAGTTTTCTCTAAAACTTATACAATTACTGAGTATGCAAGAAGCATTAGAAGAGAGACTAAGTCTATTGAGAAGAAAACTGGAAGCGAAGGTCATCAATCATTTTCTACTTTGAATCATCTCTTTCATAAAGAGGTAAATGCTCCTAAGTTCCAGAATGAATGGAATTCAGTACAGCAAAGTAAAATGCTTTCATTACATAAAATAAATATCTTGATGGACCTTCCACCATCTGTTTTAGTAACTTCAATTATAAAAAAACCCCGTAAATTTAAGAAAAGTTATATCGACAGCTAAAATTGAGATTTTTTTTCCATCTATTACTTTGATTTTCCTGACCCATTTTTGAGAACTGTCAGCATTCTACATCAAGAATTCCAAATTATTTCTTGAAGAGAGTGAGATTTCTCCCAAGTCATTTAACATGCTTACTAATCAATAAAGATATGAAAAACAAAAAAAACCCATATTTATGAAGCAAGCAAATTATATTAAAACACTGACTTTGAGAAAAGGTTGCTGCTTGCCAAGAAAATTTTATTATTATAAAACATTTTCTGTCATTTGTATTTCTTCATTTTCCCTTCCAGCTTATCTGTGTAGCCTTGTAAACACATCATAATCCAAAGCAGTTGAGCTTTATCAATAAAATGTAAATCAATGCAAGAGAGCCAACTGCATAAATAAAACAAAAGTGTACCGTGCTTCCCTGGTGGAGCAGTGGTTGAGAGCCTGCCTGCCGATGCAGGGGACACGGCTTCGTGCCCCGGTCCGGGAAGATCCCACATGCCGCGGAGCGGCTAGGCCCCTGAGCCATGGCCGCTGAGCCTGCGTGTCCGTAGCCTGTGCTCCACCACGGGAGAGGCCACAAGAGTGAGAGGCCCGTGTACCGAAAAAAAGAAAGCATACCACCATCATCCCAAGCAGACTACAATATAGCAAGCAGATTATAAAATAATAGTCTACAAGCCTGCTTTTTAAAATATATATCTAAATGCACTGAATATCTTGTATAAAAAGCCAAGAGATAGAGATGAAACAAAATATTAAAAGTAAACATCTCCTTCCCCAAAACCCTAACTCCCTTCCTGTCACGAGGAGAACATCACACAAACCCAAGCTGAGGGACAGTCTATGAAATACGTGAACCAGGACTCTTCAAAATTGTCATTAAGAAAAGGAAAGTCTGGGACTTTCCTGGTGGTGCAGTGGTTAAGAATCCGTCTGCCAATGCAGGGGACACGGGTTCCAGCCCTGGTCTGGGAAGATCCCACATGGCGCAGAGCAACTAAGCCCGTACGTCACAACTACTGAGCCTGCGCCCTAGAGCCCGCGAGCCACAACTGCTGAGGCCACACGCCGCAACTACTGAAGCCCACGCACTCTAGGGCCTGTGTGCCGCAACTACTGAGCCCAGCTGCTGCAATTACTGAAGCCCGCACACTTAGAGCCCGTGCTCCGCAACAAGAGAAACCACAACAATCAGCAGTCCACGCACCACAACAAAGAGTAGCCCCCACTTGCCACAACCAGAGAAAGCCCGCGCGCAGCAACAAAGACCCAACACAGCCAAATATAAACAATAATAAAGATAAATAAATAAAGGCATCATCACATAAAAACAAAAGAGGAAATAATGTTTTCAAAAAACAATAACTGGTGGGGCAGTGGTTAAGAGTCCGTCAGCCAGTGCAGGAGACACGGGTTTGAGCCCTGGTCCGGGAAGATCCCACATGCTGCAGAGCAACTAAGCCCATGAGCCACAACTACTCAGCCTGCGCGTCAGGAGCCTGTGCTCCGCAACAAGAGGGGCCGCGGCAGTGACAGGCCCACGCACCACGATGAGGAGTGGCCCCTGCTCGCCGCAACTAGAGAAGGCCCTCGCACAGAAACGAAGACCCAACACAGCCAAAAATAAATAAAAAAATAAATAAAAATAAGTACATTTAAAAGGAAAACCTATACATTTCCCTTTCTGCAAATGTAGGTTTTCGAGGCAAGAGTAGAGCCTCAGAAAGAATGTCTGCAAACAGGACAATCACTAGTTCACTAAGTACAAGATGTAGGATACTTTTCAAGAATCCCATCACAGCTAGGTAATTGGTCCCGAAACAAAAGTAAATACTGGAAGAAAAATGAAATCAACAGTGTACCACAGAGGTGGTAGGCAGACTGGCCTGGACTAAGACATCTTCAGTAATAGATAATAAGGGTGCTGATTTGTAAGCATCATTCTCGTCCCACTGTGGACTTCCTTCTGCGACAGTATAAGGATACCACCAGATCATCTTGAAATCAAGTCATGAAATGTACTTTTATAGTTTTAAAAATCAATTCTTGTCCTTAAATTAACTTTTCTTGTCAGTTTAGTCAGGGTCCTCTATTACTTCTAAAACATTAAATCTTATTTGATTAGAGACAGGCTTCAAAAAATAAAAATAAACTGTGATCAAATAGCAGGAACAAACAGTAGTAACTAAAATTTCTTCACTCTAAACTGAAGATGATTTCTGTATCTCTGTCTTTTACATTTGTCTCCATTGGGGAAAAAAAATTATGTACCTCATAATTAACTTGGCTGGAATGAATCAGACTGCATTTGTAAAATTTCATAAGACCAATGAGCTGTGCTAAACAGTACCACTATCCACCTGAGCAGAAATTACTATCCATAAGTTTCTTTACAAAACTAACAAAACAAAAATTGAAACAAAAGAAGAACTACTAGAAAAATATTAGAGATTCATTTTTTAAGTCAGGAATTTGCCTTTAGTCAGTAATTTGCCTCATACATTATGATTTTCCCTGTGGAAACCCAGTTATTATCCTGAAAACAAGACCACTTTAGAAAGCAAATGCATCGTGACAAAAGAAAGAAAAGGCAGGTTGATACATTATTAAAATAACTCACACGCCATACCCTGAGGAGTAAGGAAGCCATGGCAGAGCAGGCCCCCTTCTCCTCAATGGACAGCACAGCTGTGGGGAAGACACTGCAGCTAGCAGAAGCGTGTCACACTTCCTCAGGGAGGAAGCAAGTTACAGACCACTCTAGAGAGGGCGCCCATCAACTGATGGCCACGCTCATTACCCAACGTCCAGGCTACCCACAGGCTGACTGCAACCCAACTTTCCCACCATTCCCACAAAGGCCCCAGGAACCGTCAGGCCTCTGAGGCTCTGCCAATGCCCTTCCCCCTACCCAAATATCCTTTCCCTCCTCTCTCCGGAACTCAATCCTGCCCAGCTCTAAATGAACACACCAAGGCCTATTTCCCTAAGAATGCCTCTCTCAAAACCAAAATTTCTTCATCTACAATGATCTGCCTCTTACTCATCCATCATTATCTTGGATTAAATACATCATGTAAGACGCCTTATCTGACCAACACACCTAGTTTAGAAATAAGAGTCATGTTTTAGACCATCTATGACATGACATGGCAACCATTCAGCACACTAAAACCATTCAATAAACACTCTAATTGAGTTTCCCAAAGAGTTGACCTAAAATAACCTAAATGCCAAGCTTTCCAAGAACCGTCCTGAACCAAATTCACTTCTCATTCGAAAGCCAATGTCATACACAGGGATGTTGTATTGTCTTGAAATGTACTTGCCTTTATCCAAAACTAGAATCTCTGATGAATCTATGGGACACACACGTAAAATATTCTGCAAAGTCAAAAAGCTTTATTTATCGTACTGTGCTTAATATTCAGCCAGACCTGCAGTTTTCTCTAAAACTTATACAATTACTGAGTATGCAAGAAGCATTAGAAGAGAGACTAAGTCTATTGAGAAGAAAACTGGAAGCGAAGGTCATCAATCATTTTCTACTTTGAATCATCTCTTTCATAAAGAGGTAAATGCTCCTAAGTTCCAGAATGAATGGAATTCAGTACAGCAAAGTAAAATGCTTTCATTACATAAAATAAATATCTTGATGGACCTTCCACCATCTGTTTTAGTAACTTCAATTATAAAAAAAACCCGTAAATTTAAGAAAAGTTATATCAACAGCTAAAATTGAGATTTTTTTTCCATCTATTACTTTGATTTTCCTGACCCATTTTTGAGAACTGTCAGCATTCTACATCAAGAATTCCAAATTATTTCTTGAAGAGAGTGAGATTTCTCCCAAGTCATTTAACATGCTTACTAATCAATAAAGATATGAAAAACAAAAAAAACCCATATTTATGAAGCAAGCAAATTATATTAAAACACTGACTTTGAGAAAAGGTTGCTGCTTGCCAAGAAAATTTTATTATTATAAAACATTTTCTGTCATTTGTATTTCTTCATTTTCCCTTCCAGCTTATCTGTGTAGCCTTGTAAACACATCATAATCCAAAGCAGTTGAGCTTTATCAATAAAATGTAAATCAATGCAAGAGAGCCAACTGCATAAATAAAACAAAAGTGTACCGTGCTTCCCTGGTGGAGCAGTGGTTGAGAGCCTGCCTGCCGATGCAGGGGACACGGCTTCGTGCCCCGGTCCGGGAAGATCCCACATGCCGCGGAGCGGCTAGGCCCCTGAGCCATGGCCGCTGAGCCTGCGTGTCCATAGCCTGTGCTCCACCACGGGAGAGGCCACAAGAGTGAGAGGCCCGTGTACCGAAAAAAAGAAAGCATACCACCATCATCCCAAGCAGACTACAATATAGCAAGCAGATTATAAAATAATAGTCTACAAGCCTGCTTTTTAAAATATATATCTAAATGCACTGAATATCTTGTATAAAAAGCCAAGAGATAGAGATGAAACAAAATATTAAAAGTAAACATCTCCTTCCCCAAAACCCTAACTCCCTTCCTGTCACGAGGAGAACATCACACAAACCCAAGCTGAGGGACAGTCTATGAAATACGTGAACCAGGACTCTTCAAAATTGTCATTAAGAAAAGGAAAGTCTGGGACTTTCCTGGTGGTGCAGTGGTTAAGAATCCGTCTGCCAATGCAGGGGACACGGGTTCCAGCCCTGGTCTGGGAAGATCCCACATGCCGCAGAGCAACTAAGCCCGTACGTCACAACTACTGAGCCTGCGCCCTAGAGCCCGCGAGCCACAACTGCTGAGGCCACACGCCGCAACTACTGAAGCCCACGCACTCTAGGGCCTGTGTGCCGCAACTACTGAGCCCAGCTGCTGCAATTACTGAAGCCCGCACACTTAGAGCCCGTGCTCCGCAACAAGAGAAACCACAACAATCAGCAGTCCACGCACCACAACAAAGAGTAGCCCCCACTTGCCACAACCAGAGAAAGCCCGCGCGCAGCAACAAAGACCCAACACAGCCAAATATAAACAATAATAAAGATAAATAAATAAAGGCATCATCACATAAAAACAAAAGAGGAAATAATGTTTTCAAAAAACAATAACTGGTGGGGCAGTGGTTAAGAGTCCGTCAGCCAGTGCAGGAGACACGGGTTTGAGCCCTGGTCCGGGAAGATCCCACATGCTGCAGAGCAACTAAGCCCATGAGCCACAACTACTCAGCCTGCGCGTCAGGAGCCTGTGCTCCGCAACAAGAGGGGCCGCGGCAGTGACAGGCCCACGCACCACGATGAGGAGTGGCCCCTGCTCGCCGCAACTAGAGAAGGCCCTCGCACAGAAACGAAGACCCAACACAGCCAAAAATAAATAAAAAAATAAATAAAAATAAGTACATTTAAAAGGAAAACCTATACATTTCCCTTTCTGCAAATGTAGGTTTTCGAGGCAAGAGTAGAGCCTCAGAAAGAATGTCTGCAAACAGGACAATCACTAGTTCACTAAGTACAAGATGTAGGATACTTTTCAAGAATCCCATCACAGCTAGGTAATTGGTCCCGAAACAAAAGTAAATACTGGAAGAAAAATGAAATCAACAGTGTACCACCGAGGTGGTAGGCAGACTGGCCTGGACTAAGACATCTTCAGTAATAGATAATAAGGGTGCTGATTTGTAAGCATTATTCTCGTCCCACTGTGGACTTCCTTCTGCGACAGTATAAGGATACCACTAGATCATCTTGAAATCAAGTCATGAAATGTACTTTTATAGTTTTAAAAATCAATTCTTGTCCTTAAATTAACTTTTCTTGTCAGTTTAGTCAGGGTCCTCTATTACTTCTAAAACATTAAATCTTATTTGATTAGAGACAGGCTTCAAAAAATAAAAATAAACTGTGATCAAATAGCAGGAACAAACAGTAGTAACTAAAATTTCTTCACTCTAAACTGAAGATGATTTCTGTATCTCTGTCTTTTACATTTGTCTCCATTGGGGAAAAAAAATTATGTACCTCATAATTAACTTGGCTGGAATGAATCAGACTGCATTTGTAAAATTTCATAAGACCAATGAGCTGTGCTAAACAGTACCACTATCCACCTGAGCAGAAATTACTATCCATAAGTTTCTTTACAAAACTAACAAAACAAAAATTGAAACAAAAGAAGAACTACTAGAAAAATATTAGAGATTCATTTTTTAAGTCAGGAATTTGCCTTTAGTCAGTAATTTGCCTCATACATTATGATTTTCCCTGTGGAAACCCAGTTATTATCCTGAAAACAAGACCACTTTAGAAAGCAAATGCATCGTGACAAAAGAAAGAAAAGGCAGGTTGATACATTATTAAAATAACTCACACGCCATACCCTGAGGAGTAAGGAAGCCATGGCAGAGCAGGCCCCCTTCTCCTCAATGGACAGCACAGCTGTGGGGAAGACACTGCAGCTAGCAGAAGCGTGTCACACTTCCTCAGGGAGGAAGCAAGTTACAGACCACTCTAGAGAGGGCGCCCATCAACTGATGGCCACGCTCATTACCCAACGTCCAGGCTACCCACAGGCTGACTGCAACCCAACTTTCCCACCATTCCCACAAAGGCCCCAGGAACCGTCAGGCCTCTGAGGCTCTGCCAATGCCCTTCCCCCTACCCAAATATCCTTTCCCTCCTCTCTCCGGAACTCAATCCTGCCCAGCTCTAAATGAACACACCAAGGCCTATTTCCCTAAGAATGCCTCTCTCAAAACCAAAATTTCTTCATCTACAATGATCTGCCTCTTACTCATCCATCATTATCTTGGATTAAATACATCATGTAAGACGCCTTATCTGACCAACACACCTAGTTTAGAAATAAGAGTCATGTTTTAGACCATCTATGACATGACATGGCAACCATTCAGCACACTAAAACCATTCAATAAACACTCTAATTGAGTTTCCCAAAGAGTTGACCTAAAATAACCTAAATGCCAAGCTTTCCAAGAACCGTCCTGAACCAAATTCACTTCTCATTCGAAAGCCAATGTCATACACAGGGATGTTGTATTGTCTTGAAATGTACTTGCCTTTATCCAAAACTAGAATCTCTGATGAATCTATGGGACACACACGTAAAATATTCTGCAAAGTCAAAAAGCTTTATTTATCGTACTGTGCTTAATATTCAGCCAGACCTGCAGTTTTCTCTAAAACTTATACAATTACTGAGTATGCAAGAAGCATTAGAAGAGAGACTAAGTCTATTGAGAAGAAAACTGGAAGCGAAGGTCATCAATCACTTTCTACTTTGAATCATCTCTTTCATAAAGAGGTAAATGCTCCTAAGTTCCAGAATGAATGGAATTCAGTACAGCAAAGTAAAATGCTTTCATTACATAAAATAAATATCTTGATGGACCTTCCACCATCTGTTTTAGTAACTTCAATTATAAAAAAAACCCGTAAATTTAAGAAAAGTTATATCAACAGCTAAAATTGAGATTTTTTTTCCATCTATTACTTTGATTTTCCTGACCCATTTTTGAGAACTGTCAGCATTCTACATCAAGAATTCCAAATTATTTCTTGAAGAGAGTGAGATTTCTCCCAAGTCATTTAACATGCTTACTAATCAATAAAGATATGAAAAACAAAAAAAACCCATATTTATGAAGCAAGCAAATTATATTAAAACACTGACTTTGAGAAAAGGTTGCTGCTTGCCAAGAAAATTTTATTATTATAAAACATTTTCTGTCATTTGTATTTCTTCATTTTCCCTTCCAGCTTATCTGTGTAGCCTTGTAAACACATCATAATCCAAAGCAGTTGAGCTTTATCAATAAAATGTAAATCAATGCAAGAGAGCCAACTGCATAAATAAAACAAAAGTGTACCGTGCTTCCCTGGTGGAGCAGTGGTTGAGAGCCTGCCTGCCGATGCAGGGGACACGGCTTCGTGCCCCGGTCCGGGAAGATCCCACATGCCGCGGAGCGGCTAGGCCCCTGAGCCATGGCCGCTGAGCCTGCGTGTCCGTAGCCTGTGCTCCACCACGGGAGAGGCCACAAGAGTGAGAGGCCCGTGTACCGAAAAAAAGAAAGCATACCACCATCATCCCAAGCAGACTACAATATAGCAAGCAGATTATAAAATAATAGTCTACAAGCCTGCTTTTTAAAATATATATCTAAATGCACTGAATATCTTGTATAAAAAGCCAAGAGATAGAGATGAAACAAAATATTAAAAGTAAACATCTCCTTCCCCAAAACCCTAACTCCCTTCCTGTCACGAGGAGAACATCACACAAACCCAAGCTGAGGGACAGTCTATGAAATACGTGAACCAGGACTCTTCAAAATTGTCATTAAGAAAAGGAAAGTCTGGGACTTTCCTGGTGGTGCAGTGGTTAAGAATCCGTCTGCCAATGCAGGGGACACGGGTTCCAGCCCTGGTCTGGGAAGATCCCACATGGCGCAGAGCAACTAAGCCCGTACGTCACAACTACTGAGCCTGCGCCCTAGAGCCCGCGAGCCACAACTGCTGAGGCCACACGCCGCAACTACTGAAGCCCACGCACTCTAGGGCCTGTGTGCCGCAACTACTGAGCCCAGCTGCTGCAATTACTGAAGCCCGCACACTTAGAGCCCGTGCTCCGCAACAAGAGAAACCACAACAATCAGCAGTCCACGCACCACAACAAAGAGTAGCCCCCACTTGCCACAACCAGAGAAAGCCCGCGCGCAGCAACAAAGACCCAACACAGCCAAATATAAACAATAATAAAGATAAATAAATAAAGGCATCATCACATAAAAACAAAAGAGGAAATAATGTTTTCAAAAAACAATAACTGGTGGGGCAGTGGTTAAGAGTCCGTCAGCCAGTGCAGGAGACAGGGGTTTGAGCCCTGGTCCGGGAAGATCCCACATGCTGCAGAGCAACTAAGCCCATGAGCCACAACTACTCAGCCTGCGCGTCAGGAGCCTGTGCTCCGCAACAAGAGGGGCCGCGGCAGTGACAGGCCCACGCACCACGATGAGGAGTGGCCCCTGCTCGCCGCAACTAGAGAAGGCCCTCGCACAGAAACGAAGACCCAACACAGCCAAAAATAAATAAAAAAATAAATAAAAATAAGTACATTTAAAAGGAAAACCTATACATTTCCCTTTCTGCAAATGTAGGTTTTCGAGGCAAGAGTAGAGCCTCAGAAAGAATGTCTGCAAACAGGACAATCACTAGTTCACTAAGTACAAGATGTAGGATACTTTTCAAGAATCCCATCACAGCTAGGTAATTGGTCCCGAACCAAAAGTAAATACTGGAAGAAAAATGAAATCAACAGTGTACCACAGAGGTGGTAGGCAGACTGGCCTGGACTAAGACATCTTCAGTAATAGATAATAAGGGTGCTGATTTGTAAGCATCATTCTCGTCCCACTGTGGACTTCCTTCTGCGACAGTATAAGGATACCACCAGATCATCTTGAAATCAAGTCATGAAATGTACTTTTATAGTTTTAAAAATCAATTCTTGTCCTTAAATTAACTTTTCTTGTCAGTTTAGTCAGGGTCCTCTATTACTTCTAAAACATTAAATCTTATTTGATTAGAGACAGGCTTCAAAAAATAAAAATAAACTGTGATCAAATAGCAGGAACAAACAGTAGTAACTAAAATTTCTTCACTCTAAACTGAAGATGATTTCTGTATCTCTGTCTTTTACATTTGTCTCCATTGGGGAAAAAAAATTATGTACCTCATAATTAACTTGGCTGGAATGAATCAGACTGCATTTGTAAAATTTCATAAGACCAATGAGCTGTGCTAAACAGTACCACTATCCACCTGAGCAGAAATTACTATCCATAAGTTTCTTTACAAAACTAACAAAACAAAAATTGAAACAAAAGAAGAACTACTAGAAAAATATTAGAGATTCATTTTTTAAGTCAGGAATTTGCCTTTAGTCAGTAATTTGCCTCATACATTATGATTTTCCCTGTGGAAACCCAGTTATTATCCTGAAAACAAGACCACTTTAGAAAGCAAATGCATCGTGACAAAAGAAAGAAAAGGCAGGTTGATACATTATTAAAATAACTCACACGCCATACCCTGAGGAGTAAGGAAGCCATGGCAGAGCAGGCCCCCTTCTCCTCAATGGACAGCACAGCTGTGGGGAAGACACTGCAGCTAGCAGAAGCGTGTCACACTTCCTCAGGGAGGAAGCAAGTTACAGACCACTCTAGAGAGGCCGCCCATCAACTGATGGCCACGCTCATTACCCAACGTCCAGGCTACCCACAGGCTGACTGCAACCCAACTTTCCCACCATTCCCACAAAGGCCCCAGGAACCGTCAGGCCTCTGAGGCTCTGCCAATGCCCTTCCCCCTACCCAAATATCCTTTCCCTCCTCTCTCCGGAACTCAATCCTGCCCAGCTCTAAATGAACACACCAAGGCCTATTTCCCTAAGAATGCCTCTCTCAAAACCAAAATTTCTTCATCTACAATGATCTGCCTCTTACTCATCCATCATTATCTTGGATTAAATACATCATGTAAGACGCCTTATCTGACCAACACACCTAGTTTAGAAATAAGAGTCATGTTTTAGACCATCTATGACATGACATGGCAACCATTCAGCACACTAAAACCATTCAATAAACACTCTAATTGAGTTTCCCAAAGAGTTGACCTAAAATAACCTAAATGCCAAGCTTTCCAAGAACCGTCCTGAACCAAATTCACTTCTCATTCGAAAGCCAATGTCATACACAGGGATGTTGTATTGTCTTGAAATGTACTTGCCTTTATCCAAAACTAGAATCTCTGATGAATCTATGGGACACACACGTAAAATATTCTGCAAAGTCAAAAAGCTTTATTTATCGTACTGTGCTTAATATTCAGCCAGACCTGCAGTTTTCTCTAAAACTTATACAATTACTGAGTATGCAAGAAGCATTAGAAGAGAGACTAAGTCTATTGAGAAGAAAACTGGAAGCGAAGGTCATCAATCACTTTCTACTTTGAATCATCTCTTTCATAAAGAGGTAAATGCTCCTAAGTTCCAGAATGAATGGAATTCAGTACAGCAAAGTAAAATGCTTTCATTACATAAAATAAATATCTTGATGGACCTTCCACCATCTGTTTTAGTAACTTCAATTATAAAAAAAACCCGTAAATTTAAGAAAAGTTATATCAACAGCTAAAATTGAGATTTTTTTTCCATCTATTACTTTGATTTTCCTGACCCATTTTTGAGAACTGTCAGCATTCTACATCAAGAATTCCAAATTATTTCTTGAAGAGAGTGAGATTTCTCCCAAGTCATTTAACATGCTTACTAATCAATAAAGATATGAAAAACAAAAAAAACCCATATTTATGAAGCAAGCAAATTATATTAAAACACTGACTTTGAGAAAAGGTTGCTGCTTGCCAAGAAAATTTTATTATTATAAAACATTTTCTGTCATTTGTATTTCTTCATTTTCCCTTCCAGCTTATCTGTGTAGCCTTGTAAACACATCATAATCCAAAGCAGTTGAGCTTTATCAATAAAATGTAAATCAATGCAAGAGAGCCAACTGCATAAATAAAACAAAAGTGTACCGTGCTTCCCTGGTGGAGCAGTGGTTGAGAGCCTGCCTGCCGATGCAGGGGACACGGCTTCGTGCCCCGGTCCGGGAAGATCCCACATGCCGCGGAGCGGCTAGGCCCCTGAGCCATGGCCGCTGAGCCTGCGTGTCCGTAGCCTGTGCTCCACCACGGGAGAGGCCACAAGAGTGAGAGGCCCGTGTACCGAAAAAAAGAAAGCATACCACCATCATCCCAAGCAGACTACAATATAGCAAGCAGATTATAAAATAATAGTCTACAAGCCTGCTTTTTAAAATATATATCTAAATGCACTGAATATCTTGTATAAAAAGCCAAGAGATAGAGATGAAACAAAATATTAAAAGTAAACATCTCCTTCCCCAAAACCCTAACTCCCTTCCTGTCACGAGGAGAACATCACACAAACCCAAGCTGAGGGACAGTCTATGAAATACGTGAACCAGGACTCTTCAAAATTGTCATTAAGAAAAGGAAAGTCTGGGACTTTCCTGGTGGTGCAGTGGTTAAGAATCCGTCTGCCAATGCAGGGGACACGGGTTCCAGCCCTGGTCTGGGAAGATCCCACATGGCGCAGAGCAACTAAGCCCGTACGTCACAACTACTGAGCCTGCGCCCTAGAGCCCGCGAGCCACAACTGCTGAGGCCACACGCCGCAACTACTGAAGCCCACGCACTCTAGGGCCTGTGTGCCGCAACTACTGAGCCCAGCTGCTGCAATTACTGAAGCCCGCACACTTAGAGCCCGTGCTCCGCAACAAGAGAAACCACAACAATCAGCAGTCCACGCACCACAACAAAGAGTAGCCCCCACTTGCCACAACCAGAGAAAGCCCGCGCGCAGCAACAAAGACCCAACACAGCCAAATATAAACAATAATAAAGATAAATAAATAAAGGCATCATCACATAAAAACAAAAGAGGAAATAATGTTTTCAAAAAACAATAACTGGTGGGGCAGTGGTTAAGAGTCCGTCAGCCAGTGCAGGAGACACGGGTTTGAGCCCTGGTCCGGGAAGATCCCACATGCTGCAGAGCAACTAAGCCCATGAGCCACAACTACTCAGCCTGCGCGTCAGGAGCCTGTGCTCCGCAACAAGAGGGGCCGCGGCAGTGACAGGCCCACGCACCACGATGAGGAGTGGCCCCTGCTCGCCGCAACTAGAGAAGGCCCTCGCACAGAAACGAAGACCCAACACAGCCAAAAATAAATAAAAAAATAAATAAAAATAAGTACATTTAAAAGGAAAACCTATACATTTCCCTTTCTGCAAATGTAGGTTTTCGAGGCAAGAGTAGAGCCTCAGAAAGAATGTCTGCAAACAGGACAATCACTAGTTCACTAAGTACAAGATGTAGGATACTTTTCAAGAATCCCATCACAGCTAGGTAATTGGTCCCGAACCAAAAGTAAATACTGGAAGAAAAATGAAATCAACAGTGTACCACAGAGGTGGTAGGCAGACTGGCCTGGACTAAGACATCTTCAGTAATAGATAATAAGGGTGCTGATTTGTAAGCATCATTCTCGTCCCACTGTGGACTTCCTTCTGCGACGGTATAAGGATACCACCAGATCATCTTGAAATCAAGTCATGAAATGTACTTTTATAGTTTTAAAAATCAATTCTTGTCCTTAAATTAACTTTTCTTGTCAGTTTAGTCAGGGTCCTCTATTACTTCTAAAACATTAAATCTTATTTGATTAGAGACAGGCTTCAAAAAATAAAAATAAACTGTGATCAAATAGCAGGAACAAACAGTAGTAACTAAAATTTCTTCACTCTAAACTGAAGATGATTTCTGTATCTCTGTCTTTTACATTTGTCTCCATTGGGGAAAAAAAATTATGTACCTCATAATTAACTTGGCTGGAATGAATCAGACTGCATTTGTAAAATTTCATAAGACCAATGAGCTGTGCTAAACAGTACCACTATCCACCTGAGCAGAAATTACTATCCATAAGTTTCTTTACAAAACTAACAAAACAAAAATTGAAACAAAAGAAGAACTACTAGAAAAATATTAGAGATTCATTTTTTAAGTCAGGAATTTGCCTTTAGTCAGTAATTTGCCTCATACATTATGATTTTCCCTGTGGAAACCCAGTTATTATCCTGAAAACAAGACCACTTTAGAAAGCAAATGCATCGTGACAAAAGAAAGAAAAGGCAGGTTGATACATTATTAAAATAACTCACACGCCATACCCTGAGGAGTAAGGAAGCCATGGCAGAGCAGGCCCCCTTCTCCTCAATGGACAGCACAGCTGTGGGGAAGACACTGCAGCTAGCAGAAGCGTGTCACACTTCCTCAGGGAGGAAGCAAGTTACAGACCACTCTAGAGAGGGCGCCCATCAACTGATGGCCACGCTCATTACCCAACGTCCAGGCTACCCACAGGCTGACTGCAACCCAACTTTCCCACCATTCCCACAAAGGCCCCAGGAACCGTCAGGCCTCTGAGGCTCTGCCAATGCCCTTCCCCCTACCCAAATATCCTTTCCCTCCTCTCTCCGGAACTCAATCCTGCCCAGCTCTAAATGAACACACCAAGGCCTATTTCCCTAAGAATGCCTCTCTCAAAACCAAAATTTCTTCATCTACAATGATCTGCCTCTTACTCATCCATCATTATCTTGGATTAAATACATCATGTAAGACGCCTTATCTGACCAACACACCTAGTTTAGAAATAAGAGTCATGTTTTAGACCATCTATGACATGACATGGCAACCATTCAGCACACTAAAACCATTCAATAAACACTCTAATTGAGTTTCCCAAAGAGTTGACCTAAAATAACCTAAATGCCAAGCTTTCCAAGAACCGTCCTGAACCAAATTCACTTCTCATTCGAAAGCCAATGTCATACACAGGGATGTTGTATTGTCTTGAAATGTACTTGCCTTTATCCAAAACTAGAATCTCTGATGAATCTATGGGACACACACGTAAAATATTCTGCAAAGTCAAAAAGCTTTATTTATCGTACTGTGCTTAATATTCAGCCAGACCTGCAGTTTTCTCTAAAACTTATACAATTACTGAGTATGCAAGAAGCATTAGAAGAGAGACTAAGTCTATTGAGAAGAAAACTGGAAGCGAAGGTCATCAATCATTTTCTACTTTGAATCATCTCTTTCATAAAGAGGTAAATGCTCCTAAGTTCCAGAATGAATGGAATTCAGTACAGCAAAGTAAAATGCTTTCATTACATAAAATAAATATCTTGATGGACCTTCCACCATCTGTTTTAGTAACTTCAATTATAAAAAAACCCCGTAAATTTAAGAAAAGTTATATCGACAGCTAAAATTGAGATTTTTTTTCCATCTATTACTTTGATTTTCCTGACCCATTTTTGAGAACTGTCAGCATTCTACATCAAGAATTCCAAATTATTTCTTGAAGAGAGTGAGATTTCTCCCAAGTCATTTAACATGCTTACTAATCAATAAAGATATGAAAAACAAAAAAAACCCATATTTATGAAGCAAGCAAATTATATTAAAACACTGACTTTGAGAAAAGGTTGCTGCTTGCCAAGAAAATTTTATTATTATAAAACATTTTCTGTCATTTGTATTTCTTCATTTTCCCTTCCAGCTTATCTGTGTAGCCTTGTAAACACATCATAATCCAAAGCAGTTGAGCTTTATCAATAAAATGTAAATCAATGCAAGAGAGCCAACTGCATAAATAAAACAAAAGTGTACCGTGCTTCCCTGGTGGAGCAGTGGTTGAGAGCCTGCCTGCCGATGCAGGGGACACGGCTTCGTGCCCCGGTCCGGGAAGATCCCACATGCCGCGGAGCGGCTAGGCCCCTGAGCCATGGCCGCTGAGCCTGCGTGTCCGTAGCCTGTGCTCCACCACGGGAGAGGCCACAAGAGTGAGAGGCCCGTGTACCGAAAAAAAGAAAGCATACCACCATCATCCCAAGCAGACTACAATATAGCAAGCAGATTATAAAATAATAGTCTACAAGCCTGCTTTTTAAAATATATATCTAAATGCACTGAATATCTTGTATAAAAAGCCAAGAGATAGAGATGAAACAAAATATTAAAAGTAAACATCTCCTTCCCCAAAACCCTAACTCCCTTCCTGTCACGAGGAGAACATCACACAAACCCAAGCTGAGGGACAGTCTATGAAATACGTGAACCAGGACTCTTCAAAATTGTCATTAAGAAAAGGAAAGTCTGGGACTTTCCTGGTGGTGCAGTGGTTAAGAATCCGTCTGCCAATGCAGGGGACACGGGTTCCAGCCCTGGTCTGGGAAGATCCCACATGGCGCAGAGCAACTAAGCCCGTACGTCACAACTACTGAGCCTGCGCCCTAGAGCCCGCGAGCCACAACTGCTGAGGCCACACGCCGCAACTACTGAAGCCCACGCACTCTAGGGCCTGTGTGCCGCAACTACTGAGCCCAGCTGCTGCAATTACTGAAGCCCGCACACTTAGAGCCCGTGCTCCGCAACAAGAGAAACCACAACAATCAGCAGTCCACGCACCACAACAAAGAGTAGCCCCCACTTGCCACAACCAGAGAAAGCCCGCGCGCAGCAACAAAGACCCAACACAGCCAAATATAAACAATAATAAAGATAAATAAATAAAGGCATCATCACATAAAAACAAAAGAGGAAATAATGTTTTCAAAAAACAATAACTGGTGGGGCAGTGGTTAAGAGTCCGTCAGCCAGTGCAGGAGACACGGGTTTGAGCCCTGGTCCGGGAAGATCCCACATGCTGCAGAGCAACTAAGCCCATGAGCCACAACTACTCAGCCTGCGCGTCAGGAGCCTGTGCTCCGCAACAAGAGGGGCCGCGGCAGTGACAGGCCCACGCACCACGATGAGGAGTGGCCCCTGCTCGCCGCAACTAGAGAAGGCCCTCGCACAGAAACGAAGACCCAACACAGCCAAAAATAAATAAAAAAATAAATAAAAATAAGTACATTTAAAAGGAAAACCTATACATTTCCCTTTCTGCAAATGTAGGTTTTCGAGGCAAGAGTAGAGCCTCAGAAAGAATGTCTGCAAACAGGACAATCACTAGTTCACTAAGTACAAGATGTAGGATACTTTTCAAGAATCCCATCACAGCTAGGTAATTGGTCCCGAACCAAAAGTAAATACTGGAAGAAAAATGAAATCAACAGTGTACCACAGAGGTGGTAGGCAGACTGGCCTGGACTAAGACATCTTCAGTAATAGATAATAAGGGTGCTGATTTGTAAGCATCATTCTCGTCCCACTGTGGACTTCCTTCTGCGACAGTATAAGGATACCACCAGATCATCTTGAAATCAAGTCATGAAATGTACTTTTATAGTTTTAAAAATCAATTCTTGTCCTTAAATTAACTTTTCTTGTCAGTTTAGTCAGGGTCCTCTATTACTTCTAAAACATTAAATCTTATTTGATTAGAGACAGGCTTCAAAAAATAAAAATAAACTGTGATCAAATAGCAGGAACAAACAGTAGTAACTAAAATTTCTTCACTCTAAACTGAAGATGATTTCTGTATCTCTGTCTTTTACATTTGTCTCCATTGGGGAAAAAAAATTATGTACCTCATAATTAACTTGGCTGGAATGAATCAGACTGCATTTGTAAAATTTCATAAGACCAATGAGCTGTGCTAAACAGTACCACTATCCACCTGAGCAGAAATTACTATCCATAAGTTTCTTTACAAAACTAACAAAACAAAAATTGAAACAAAAGAAGAACTACTAGAAAAATATTAGAGATTCATTTTTTAAGTCAGGAATTTGCCTTTAGTCAGTAATTTGCCTCATACATTATGATTTTCCCTGTGGAAACCCAGTTATTATCCTGAAAACAAGACCACTTTAGAAAGCAAATGCATCGTGACAAAAGAAAGAAAAGGCAGGTTGATACATTATTAAAATAACTCACACGCCATACCCTGAGGAGTAAGGAAGCCATGGCAGAGCAGGCCCCCTTCTCCTCAATGGACAGCACAGCTGTGGGGAAGACACTGCAGCTAGCAGAAGCGTGTCACACTTCCTCAGGGAGGAAGCAAGTTACAGACCACTCTAGAGAGGCCGCCCATCAACTGATGGCCACGCTCATTACCCAACGTCCAGGCTACCCACAGGCTGACTGCAACCCAACTTTCCCACCATTCCCACAAAGGCCCCAGGAACCGTCAGGCCTCTGAGGCTCTGCCAATGCCCTTCCCCCTACCCAAATATCCTTTCCCTCCTCTCTCCGGAACTCAATCCTGCCCAGCTCTAAATGAACACACCAAGGCCTATTTCCCTAAGAATGCCTCTCTCAAAACCAAAATTTCTTCATCTACAATGATCTGCCTCTTACTCATCCATCATTATCTTGGATTAAATACATCATGTAAGACGCCTTATCTGACCAACACACCTAGTTTAGAAATAAGAGTCATGTTTTAGACCATCTATGACATGACATGGCAACCATTCAGCACACTAAAACCATTCAATAAACACTCTAATTGAGTTTCCCAAAGAGTTGACCTAAAATAACCTAAATGCCAAGCTTTCCAAGAACCGTCCTGAACCAAATTCACTTCTCATTCGAAAGCCAATGTCATACACAGGGATGTTGTATTGTCTTGAAATGTACTTGCCTTTATCCAAAACTAGAATCTCTGATGAATCTATGGGACACACACGTAAAATATTCTGCAAAGTCAAAAAGCTTTATTTATCGTACTGTGCTTAATATTCAGCCAGACCTGCAGTTTTCTCTAAAACTTATACAATTACTGAGTATGCAAGAAGCATTAGAAGAGAGACTAAGTCTATTGAGAAGAAAACTGGAAGCGAAGGTCATCAATCACTTTCTACTTTGAATCATCTCTTTCATAAAGAGGTAAATGCTCCTAAGTTCCAGAATGAATGGAATTCAGTACAGCAAAGTAAAATGCTTTCATTACATAAAATAAATATCTTGATGGACCTTCCACCATCTGTTTTAGTAACTTCAATTATAAAAAAAACCCGTAAATTTAAGAAAAGTTATATCAACAGCTAAAATTGAGATTTTTTTTCCATCTATTACTTTGATTTTCCTGACCCATTTTTGAGAACTGTCAGCATTCTACATCAAGAATTCCAAATTATTTCTTGAAGAGAGTGAGATTTCTCCCAAGTCATTTAACATGCTTACTAATCAATAAAGATATGAAAAACAAAAAAAACCCATATTTATGAAGCAAGCAAATTATATTAAAACACTGACTTTGAGAAAAGGTTGCTGCTTGCCAAGAAAATTTTATTATTATAAAACATTTTCTGTCATTTGTATTTCTTCATTTTCCCTTCCAGCTTATCTGTGTAGCCTTGTAAACACATCATAATCCAAAGCAGTTGAGCTTTATCAATAAAATGTAAATCAATGCAAGAGAGCCAACTGCATAAATAAAACAAAAGTGTACCGTGCTTCCCTGGTGGAGCAGTGGTTGAGAGCCTGCCTGCCGATGCAGGGGACACGGCTTCGTGCCCCGGTCCGGGAAGATCCCACATGCCGCGGAGCGGCTAGGCCCCTGAGCCATGGCCGCTGAGCCTGCGTGTCCGTAGCCTGTGCTCCACCACGGGAGAGGCCACAAGAGTGAGAGGCCCGTGTACCGAAAAAAAGAAAGCATACCACCATCATCCCAAGCAGACTACAATATAGCAAGCAGATTATAAAATAATAGTCTACAAGCCTGCTTTTTAAAATATATATCTAAATGCACTGAATATCTTGTATAAAAAGCCAAGAGATAGAGATGAAACAAAATATTAAAAGTAAACATCTCCTTCCCCAAAACCCTAACTCCCTTCCTGTCACGAGGAGAACATCACACAAACCCAAGCTGAGGGACAGTCTATGAAATACGTGAACCAGGACTCTTCAAAATTGTCATTAAGAAAAGGAAAGTCTGGGACTTTCCTGGTGGTGCAGTGGTTAAGAATCCGTCTGCCAATGCAGGGGACACGGGTTCCAGCCCTGGTCTGGGAAGATCCCACATGGCGCAGAGCAACTAAGCCCGTACGTCACAACTACTGAGCCTGCGCCCTAGAGCCCGCGAGCCACAACTGCTGAGGCCACACGCCGCAACTACTGAAGCCCACGCACTCTAGGGCCTGTGTGCCGCAACTACTGAGCCCAGCTGCTGCAATTACTGAAGCCCGCACACTTAGAGCCCGTGCTCCGCAACAAGAGAAACCACAACAATCAGCAGTCCACGCACCACAACAAAGAGTAGCCCCCACTTGCCACAACCAGAGAAAGCCCGCGCGCAGCAACAAAGACCCAACACAGCCAAATATAAACAATAATAAAGATAAATAAATAAAGGCATCATCACATAAAAACAAAAGAGGAAATAATGTTTTCAAAAAACAATAACTGGTGGGGCAGTGGTTAAGAGTCCGTCAGCCAGTGCAGGAGACACGGGTTTGAGCCCTGGTCCGGGAAGATCCCACATGCTGCAGAGCAACTAAGCCCATGAGCCACAACTACTCAGCCTGCGCGTCAGGAGCCTGTGCTCCGCAACAAGAGGGGCCGCGGCAGTGACAGGCCCACGCACCACGATGAGGAGTGGCCCCTGCTCGCCGCAACTAGAGAAGGCCCTCGCACAGAAACGAAGACCCAACACAGCCAAAAATAAATAAAAAAATAAATAAAAATAAGTACATTTAAAAGGAAAACCTATACATTTCCCTTTCTGCAAATGTAGGTTTTCGAGGCAAGAGTAGAGCCTCAGAAAGAATGTCTGCAAACAGGACAATCACTAGTTCACTAAGTACAAGATGTAGGATACTTTTCAAGAATCCCATCACAGCTAGGTAATTGGTCCCGAACCAAAAGTAAATACTGGAAGAAAAATGAAATCAACAGTGTACCACAGAGGTGGTAGGCAGACTGGCCTGGACTAAGACATCTTCAGTAATAGATAATAAGGGTGCTGATTTGTAAGCATCATTCTCGTCCCACTGTGGACTTCCTTCTGCGACGGTATAAGGATACCACCAGATCATCTTGAAATCAAGTCATGAAATGTACTTTTATAGTTTTAAAAATCAATTCTTGTCCTTAAATTAACTTTTCTTGTCAGTTTAGTCAGGGTCCTCTATTACTTCTAAAACATTAAATCTTATTTGATTAGAGACAGGCTTCAAAAAATAAAAATAAACTGTGATCAAATAGCAGGAACAAACAGTAGTAACTAAAATTTCTTCACTCTAAACTGAAGATGATTTCTGTATCTCTGTCTTTTACATTTGTCTCCATTGGGGAAAAAAAATTATGTACCTCATAATTAACTTGGCTGGAATGAATCAGACTGCATTTGTAAAATTTCATAAGACCAATGAGCTGTGCTAAACAGTACCACTATCCACCTGAGCAGAAATTACTATCCATAAGTTTCTTTACAAAACTAACAAAACAAAAATTGAAACAAAAGAAGAACTACTAGAAAAATATTAGAGATTCATTTTTTAAGTCAGGAATTTGCCTTTAGTCAGTAATTTGCCTCATACATTATGATTTTCCCTGTGGAAACCCAGTTATTATCCTGAAAACAAGACCACTTTAGAAAGCAAATGCATCGTGACAAAAGAAAGAAAAGGCAGGTTGATACATTATTAAAATAACTCACACGCCATACCCTGAGGAGTAAGGAAGCCATGGCAGAGCAGGCCCCCTTCTCCTCAATGGACAGCACAGCTGTGGGGAAGACACTGCAGCTAGCAGAAGCGTGTCACACTTCCTCAGGGAGGAAGCAAGTTACAGACCACTCTAGAGAGGGCGCCCATCAACTGATGGCCACGCTCATTACCCAACGTCCAGGCTACCCACAGGCTGACTGCAACCCAACTTTCCCACCATTCCCACAAAGGCCCCAGGAACCGTCAGGCCTCTGAGGCTCTGCCAATGCCCTTCCCCCTACCCAAATATCCTTTCCCTCCTCTCTCCGGAACTCAATCCTGCCCAGCTCTAAATGAACACACCAAGGCCTATTTCCCTAAGAATGCCTCTCTCAAAACCAAAATTTCTTCATCTACAATGATCTGCCTCTTACTCATCCATCATTATCTTGGATTAAATACATCATGTAAGACGCCTTATCTGACCAACACACCTAGTTTAGAAATAAGAGTCATGTTTTAGACCATCTATGACATGACATGGCAACCATTCAGCACACTAAAACCATTCAATAAACACTCTAATTGAGTTTCCCAAAGAGTTGACCTAAAATAACCTAAATGCCAAGCTTTCCAAGAACCGTCCTGAACCAAATTCACTTCTCATTCGAAAGCCAATGTCATACACAGGGATGTTGTATTGTCTTGAAATGTACTTGCCTTTATCCAAAACTAGAATCTCTGATGAATCTATGGGACACACACGTAAAATATTCTGCAAAGTCAAAAAGCTTTATTTATCGTACTGTGCTTAATATTCAGCCAGACCTGCAGTTTTCTCTAAAACTTATACAATTACTGAGTATGCAAGAAGCATTAGAAGAGAGACTAAGTCTATTGAGAAGAAAACTGGAAGCGAAGGTCATCAATCATTTTCTACTTTGAATCATCTCTTTCATAAAGAGGTAAATGCTCCTAAGTTCCAGAATGAATGGAATTCAGTACAGCAAAGTAAAATGCTTTCATTACATAAAATAAATATCTTGATGGACCTTCCACCATCTGTTTTAGTAACTTCAATTATAAAAAAAACCCGTAAATTTAAGAAAAGTTATATCAACAGCTAAAATTGAGATTTTTTTTCCATCTATTACTTTGATTTTCCTGACCCATTTTTGAGAACTGTCAGCATTCTACATCAAGAATTCCAAATTATTTCTTGAAGAGAGTGAGATTTCTCCCAAGTCATTTAACATGCTTACTAATCAATAAAGATATGAAAAACAAAAAAAACCCATATTTATGAAGCAAGCAAATTATATTAAAACACTGACTTTGAGAAAAGGTTGCTGCTTGCCAAGAAAATTTTATTATTATAAAACATTTTCTGTCATTTGTATTTCTTCATTTTCCCTTCCAGCTTATCTGTGTAGCCTTGTAAACACATCATAATCCAAAGCAGTTGAGCTTTATCAATAAAATGTAAATCAATGCAAGAGAGCCAACTGCATAAATAAAACAAAAGTGTACCGTGCTTCCCTGGTGGAGCAGTGGTTGAGAGCCTGCCTGCCGATGCAGGGGACACGGCTTCGTGCCCCGGTCCGGGAAGATCCCACATGCCGCGGAGCGGCTAGGCCCCTGAGCCATGGCCGCTGAGCCTGCGTGTCCATAGCCTGTGCTCCACCACGGGAGAGGCCACAAGAGTGAGAGGCCCGTGTACCGAAAAAAAGAAAGCATACCACCATCATCCCAAGCAGACTACAATATAGCAAGCAGATTATAAAATAATAGTCTACAAGCCTGCTTTTTAAAATATATATCTAAATGCACTGAATATCTTGTATAAAAAGCCAAGAGATAGAGATGAAACAAAATATTAAAAGTAAACATCTCCTTCCCCAAAACCCTAACTCCCTTCCTGTCACGAGGAGAACATCACACAAACCCAAGCTGAGGGACAGTCTATGAAATACGTGAACCAGGACTCTTCAAAATTGTCATTAAGAAAAGGAAAGTCTGGGACTTTCCTGGTGGTGCAGTGGTTAAGAATCCGTCTGCCAATGCAGGGGACACGGGTTCCAGCCCTGGTCTGGGAAGATCCCACATGGCGCAGAGCAACTAAGCCCGTACGTCACAACTACTGAGCCTGCGCCCTAGAGCCCGCGAGCCACAACTGCTGAGGCCACACGCCGCAACTACTGAAGCCCACGCACTCTAGGGCCTGTGTGCCGCAACTACTGAGCCCAGCTGCTGCAATTACTGAAGCCCGCACACTTAGAGCCCGTGCTCCGCAACAAGAGAAACCACAACAATCAGCAGTCCACGCACCACAACAAAGAGTAGCCCCCACTTGCCACAACCAGAGAAAGCCCGCGCGCAGCAACAAAGACCCAACACAGCCAAATATAAACAATAATAAAGATAAATAAATAAAGGCATCATCACATAAAAACAAAAGAGGAAATAATGTTTTCAAAAAACAATAACTGGTGGGGCAGTGGTTAAGAGTCCGTCAGCCAGTGCAGGAGACAGGGGTTTGAGCCCTGGTCCGGGAACATCCAACATGCTGCAGAGCAACTAAGCCCATGAGCCACAACTACTCAGCCTGCGCGTCAGGAGCCTGTGCTCCGCAACAAGAGGGGCCGCGGCAGTGACAGGCCCACGCACCACGATGAGGAGTGGCCCCTGCTCGCCGCAACTAGAGAAGGCCCTCGCACAGAAACGAAGACCCAACACAGCCAAAAATAAATAAAAAAATAAATAAAAATAAGTACATTTAAAAGGAAAACCTATACATTTCCCTTTCTGCAAATGTAGGTTTTCGAGGCAAGAGTAGAGCCTCAGAAAGAATGTCTGCAAACAGGACAATCACTAGTTCACTAAGTACAAGATGTAGGATACTTTTCAAGAATCCCATCACAGCTAGGTAATTGGTCCCGAACCAAAAGTAAATACTGGAAGAAAAATGAAATCAACAGTGTACCACACAGGTGGTAGGCAGACTGGCCTGGACTAAGACATCTTCAGTAATAGATAATAAGGGTGCTGATTTGTAAGCATTATTCTCGTCCCACTGTGGACTTCCTTCTGCGACAGTATAAGGATACCACTAGATCATCTTGAAATCAAGTCATGAAATGTACTTTTATAGTTTTAAAAATCAATTCTTGTCCTTAAATTAACTTTTCTTGTCAGTTTAGTCAGGGTCCTCTATTACTTCTAAAACATTAAATCTTATTTGATTAGAGACAGGCTTCAAAAAATAAAAATAAACTGTGATCAAATAGCAGGAACAAACAGTAGTAACTAAAATTTCTTCACTCTAAACTGAAGATGATTTCTGTATCTCTGTCTTTTACATTTGTCTCCATTGGGGAAAAAAAATTATGTACCTCATAATTAACTTGGCTGGAATGAATCAGACTGCATTTGTAAAATTTCATAAGACCAATGAGCTGTGCTAAACAGTACCATTATCCACCTGAGCAGAAATTACTATCCATAAGTTTCTTTACAAAACTAACAAAACAAAAATTGAAACAAAAGAAGAACTACTAGAAAAATATTAGAGATTCATTTTTTAAGTCAGGAATTTGCCTTTAGTCAGTAATTTGCCTCATACATTATGATTTTCCCTGTGGAAACCCAGTTATTATCCTGAAAACAAGACCACTTTAGAAAGCAAATGCATCGTGACAAAAGAAAGAAAAGGCAGGTTGATACATTATTAAAATAACTCACACGCCATACCCTGAGGAGTAAGGAAGCCATGGCAGAGCAGGCCCCCTTCTCCTCAATGGACAGCACAGCTGTGGGGAAGACACTGCAGCTAGCAGAAGCGTGTCACACTTCCTCAGGGAGGAAGCAAGTTACAGACCACTCTAGAGAGGGCGCCCATCAACTGATGGCCACGCTCATTACCCAACGTCCAGGCTACCCACAGGCTGACTGCAACCCAACTTTCCCACCATTCCCACAAAGGCCCCAGGAACCGTCAGGCCTCTGAGGCTCTGCCAATGCCCTTCCCCCTACCCAAATATCCTTTCCCTCCTCTCTCCGGAACTCAATCCTGCCCAGCTCTAAATGAACACACCAAGGCCTATTTCCCTAAGAATGCCTCTCTCAAAACCAAAATTTCTTCATCTACAATGATCTGCCTCTTACTCATCCATCATTATCTTGGATTAAATACATCATGTAAGACGCCTTATCTGACCAACACACCTAGTTTAGAAATAAGAGTCATGTTTTAGACCATCTATGACATGACATGGCAACCATTCAGCACACTAAAACCATTCAATAAACACTCTAATTGAGTTTCCCAAAGAGTTGACCTAAAATAACCTAAATGCCAAGCTTTCCAAGAACCGTCCTGAACCAAATTCACTTCTCATTCGAAAGCCAATGTCATACACAGGGATGTTGTATTGTCTTGAAATGTACTTGCCTTTATCCAAAACTAGAATCTCTGATGAATCTATGGGACACACACGTAAAATATTCTGCAAAGTCAAAAAGCTTTATTTATCGTACTGTGCTTAATATTCAGCCAGACCTGCAGTTTTCTCTAAAACTTATACAATTACTGAGTATGCAAGAAGCATTAGAAGAGAGACTAAGTCTATTGAGAAGAAAACTGGAAGCGAAGGTCATCAATCATTTTCTACTTTGAATCATCTCTTTCATAAAGAGGTAAATGCTCCTAAGTTCCAGAATGAATGGAATTCAGTACAGCAAAGTAAAATGCTTTCATTACATAAAATAAATATCTTGATGGACCTTCCACCATCTGTTTTAGTAACTTCAATTATAAAAAAACCCCGTAAATTTAAGAAAAGTTATATCAACAGCTAAAATTGAGATTTTTTTTCCATCTATTACTTTGATTTTCCTGACCCATTTTTGAGAACTGTCAGCATTCTACATCAAGAATTCCAAATTATTTCTTGAAGAGAGTGAGATTTCTCCCAAGTCATTTAACATGCTTACTAATCAATAAAGATATGAAAAACAAAAAAACCCATATTTATGAAGCAAGCAAATTATATTAAAACACTGACTTTGAGAAAAGGTTGCTGCTTGCCAAGAAAATTTTATTATTATAAAACATTTTCTGTCATTTGTATTTCTTCATTTTCCCTTCCAGCTTATCTGTGTAGCCTTGTAAACACATCATAATCCAAAGCAGTTGAGCTTTATTATCAATAAAATGTAAATCAATGCAAGAGAGCCAACTGCATAAATAAAACAAAAGTGTACCGTGCTTCCCTGGTGGAGCAGTGGTTGAGAGCCTGCCTGCCGATGCAGGGGACACGGCTTCGTGCCCCGGTCCGGGAAGATCCCACATGCCGCGGAGCGGCTAGGCCCCTGAGCCATGGCCGCTGAGCCTGCGTGTCCGTAGCCTGTGCTCCACCACGGGAGAGGCCACAAGAGTGAGAGGCCCGTGTACCGAAAAAAAGAAAGCATACCACCATCATCCCAAGCAGACTACAATATAGCAAGCAGATTATAAAATAATAGTCTACAAGCCTGCTTTTTAAAATATATATCTAAATGCACTGAATATCTTGTATAAAAAGCCAAGAGATAGAGATGAAACAAAATATTAAAAGTAAACATCTCCTTCCCCAAAACCCTAACTCCCTTCCAGTCACGAGGAGAACATCACACAAACCCAAGCTGAGGGACAGTCTATGAAATACGTGAACCAGGACTCTTCAAAATTGTCATTAAGAAAAGGAAAGTCTGGGACTTTCCTGGTGGTGCAGTGGTTAAGAATCCGTCTGCCAATGCAGGGGACACGGGTTCCAGCCCTGGTCTGGGAAGATCCCACATGGCGCAGAGCAACTAAGCCCGTACGTCACAACTACTGAGCCTGCGCCCTAGAGCCCGCGAGCCACAACTGCTGAGGCCACACGCCGCAACTACTGAAGCCCACGCACTCTAGGGCCTGTGTGCCGCAACTACTGAGCCCAGCTGCTGCAATTACTGAAGCCCGCACACTTAGAGCCCGTGCTCCGCAACAAGAGAAACCACAACAATCAGCAGTCCACGCACCACAACAAAGAGTAGCCCCCACTTGCCACAACCAGAGAAAGCCTGCGCGCAGCAACAAAGACCCAACACAGCCAAATATAAACAATAATAAAGATAAATAAATAAAGGCATCATCACATAAAAACAAAAGAGGAAATAATGTTTTCAAAAAACAATAACTGGTGGGGCAGTGGTTAAGAGTCCGTCAGCCAGTGCAGGAGACACGGGTTTGAGCCCTGGTCCGGGAAGATCCCACATGCTGCAGAGCAACTAAGCCCATGAGCCACAACTACTCAGCCTGCGCGTCAGGAGCCTGTGCTCCGCAACAAGAGGGGCCGCGGCAGTGACAGGCCCACGCACCACGATGAGGAGTGGCCCCTGCTCGCCGCAACTAGAGAAGGCCCTCGCACAGAAACGAAGACCCAACACAGCCAAAAATAAATAAAAAAATAA
The DNA here is from genome assembly GCF_964165515.1 of Mesoplodon bidens. Taxonomy (NCBI): domain Eukaryota; kingdom Metazoa; phylum Chordata; class Mammalia; order Artiodactyla; family Ziphiidae; genus Mesoplodon; species Mesoplodon bidens. Next base: position 737,313 of record NW_027672278.1, read on the forward strand.
ATAAAAATAAGTACATTTAAAAGGAAAACCTATACATTTCCCTTTCTGCAAATGTAGGTTTTCGAGGCAAGAGTAGAGCCTCAGAAAGAATGTCTGCAAACAGGACAATCACTAGTTCACTAAGTACAAGATGTAGGATACTTTTCAAGAATCCCATCACAGCTAGGTAATTGGTCCCGAAACAAAAGTAAATACTGGAAGAAAAATGAAATCAACAGTGTACCACAGAGGTGGTAGGCAGACTGGCCTGGACTAAGACATCTTCAGTAATAGATAATAAGGGTGCTGATTTGTAAGCATCATTCTCGTCCCACTGTGGACTTCCTTCTGCGACAGTATAAGGATACCACCAGATCATCTTGAAATCAAGTCATGAAATGTACTTTTATAGTTTTAAAAATCAATTCTTGTCCTTAAATTAACTTTTCTTGTCAGTTTAGTCAGGGTCCTCTATTACTTCTAAAACATTAAATCTTATTTGATTAGAGACAGGCTTCAAAAAATAAAAATAAACTGTGATCAAATAGCAGGAACAAACAGTAGTAACTAAAATTTCTTCACTCTAAACTGAAGATGATTTCTGTATCTCTGTCTTTTACATTTGTCTCCATTGGGGAAAAAAAATTATGTACCTCATAATTAACTTGGCTGGAATGAATCAGACTGCATTTGTAAAATTTCATAAGACCAATGAGCTGTGCTAAACAGTACCACTATCCACCTGAGCAGAAATTACTATCCATAAGTTTCTTTACAAAACTAACAAAACAAAAATTGAAACAAAAGAAGAACTACTAGAAAAATATTAGAGATTCATTTTTTAAGTCAGGAATTTGCCTTTAGTCAGTAATTTGCCTCATACATTATGGTTTTCCCTGTGGAAACCCAGTTATTATCCTGAAAACAAGACCACTTTAGAAAGCAAATGCATCGTGACAAAAGAAAGAAAAGGCAGGTTGATACATTATTAAAATAACTCACACGCCATACCCTGAGGAGTAAGGAAGCCATGGCAGAGCAGGCCCCCTTCTCCTCAATGGACAGCACAGCTGTGGGGAAGACACTGCAGCTAGCAGAAGCGTGTCACACTTCCTCAGGGAGGAAGCAAGTTACAGACCACTCTAGAGAGGGCGCCCATCAACTGATGGCCACGCTCATTACCCAACGTCCAGGCTACCCACAGGCTGACTGCAACCCAACTTTCCCACCATTCCCACAAAGGCCCCAGGAACCGTCAGGCCTCTGAGGCTCTGCCAATGCCCTTCCCCCTACCCAAATATCCTTTCCCTCCTCTCTCCGGAACTCAATCCTGCCCAGCTCTAAATGAACACACCAAGGCCTATTTCCCTAAGAATGCCTCTCTCAAAACCAAAATTTCTTCATCTACAATGATCTGCCTCTTACTCATCCATCATTATCTTGGATTAAATACATCATGTAAGACGCCTTATCTGACCAACACACCTAGTTTAGAAATAAGAGTCATGTTTTAGACCATCTATGACATGACATGGCAACCATTCAGCACACTAAAACCATTCAATAAACACTCTAATTGAGTTTCCCAAAGAGTTGACCTAAAATAACCTAAATGCCAAGCTTTCCAAGAACCGTCCTGAACCAAATTCACTTCTCATTCGAAAGCCAATGTCATACACAGGGATGTTGTATTGTCTTGAAATGTACTTGCCTTTATCCAAAACTAGAATCTCTGATGAATCTATGGGACACACACGTAAAATATTCTGCAAAGTCAAAAAGCTTTATTTATCGTACTGTGCTTAATATTCAGCCAGACCTGCAGTTTTCTCTAAAACTTATACAATTACTGAGTATGCAAGAAGCATTAGAAGAGAGACTAAGTCTATTGAGAAGAAAACTGGAAGCGAAGGTCATCAATCATTTTCTACTTTGAATCATCTCTTTCATAAAGAGGTAAATGCTCCTAAGTTCCAGAATGAATGGAATTCAGTACAGCAAAGTAAAATGCTTTCATTACATAAAATAAATATCTTGATGGACCTTCCACCATCTGTTTTAGTAACTTCAATTATAAAAAAAACCCGTAAATTTAAGAAAAGTTATATCAACAGCTAAAATTGAGATTTTTTTTCCATCTATTACTTTGATTTTCCTGACCCATTTTTGAGAACTGTCAGCATTCTACATCAAGAATTCCAAATTATTTCTTGAAGAGAGTGAGATTTCTCCCAAGTCATTTAACATGCTTACTAATCAATAAAGATATGAAAAACAAAAAAAACCCATATTTATGAAGCAAGCAAATTATATTAAAACACTGACTTTGAGAAAAGGTTGCTGCTTGCCAAGAAAATTTTATTATTATAAAACATTTTCTGTCATTTGTATTTCTTCATTTTCCCTTCCAGCTTATCTGTGTAGCCTTGTAAACACATCATAATCCAAAGCAGTTGAGCTTTATCAATAAAATGTAAATCAATGCAAGAGAGCCAACTGCATAAATAAAACAAAAGTGTACCGTGCTTCCCTGGTGGAGCAGTGGTTGAGAGCCTGCCTGCCGATGCAGGGGACACGGCTTCGTGCCCCGGTCCGGGAAGATCCCACATGCCGCGGAGCGGCTAGGCCCCTGAGCCATGGCCGCTGAGCCTGCGTGTCCATAGCCTGTGCTCCACCACGGGAGAGGCCACAAGAGTGAGAGGCCCGTGTACCGAAAAAAAGAAAGCATACCACCATCATCCCAAGCAGACTACAATATAGCAAGCAGATTATAAAATAATAGTCTACAAGCCTGCTTTTTAAAATATATATCTAAATGCACTGAATATCTTGTATAAAAAGCCAAGAGATAGAGATGAAACAAAATATTAAAAGTAAACATCTCCTTCCCCAAAACCCTAACTCCCTTCCTGTCACGAGGAGAACATCACACAAACCCAAGCTGAGGGACAGTCTATGAAATACGTGAACCAGGACTCTTCAAAATTGTCATTAAGAAAAGGAAAGTCTGGGACTTTCCTGGTGGTGCAGTGGTTAAGAATCCGTCTGCCAATGCAGGGGACACGGGTTCCAGCCCTGGTCTGGGAAGATCCCACATGGCGCAGAGCAACTAAGCCCGTACGTCACAACTACTGAGCCTGCGCCCTAGAGCCCGCGAGCCACAACTGCTGAGGCCACACGCCGCAACTACTGAAGCCCACGCACTCTAGGGCCTGTGTGCCGCAACTACTGAGCCCAGCTGCTGCAATTACTGAAGCCCGCACACTTAGAGCCCGTGCTCCGCAACAAGAGAAACCACAACAATCAGCAGTCCACGCACCACAACAAAGAGTAGCCCCCACTTGCCACAACCAGAGAAAGCCCGCGCGCAGCAACAAAGACCCAACACAGCCAAATATAAACAATAATAAAGATAAATAAATAAAGGCATCATCACATAAAAACAAAAGAGGAAATAATGTTTTCAAAAAACAATAACTGGTGGGGCAGTGGTTAAGAGTCCGTCAGCCAGTGCAGGAGACAGGGGTTTGAGCCCTGGTCCGGGAAGATCCCACATGCTGCAGAGCAACTAAGCCCATGAGCCACAACTACTCAGCCTGCGCGTCAGGAGCCTGTGCTCCGCAACAAGAGGGGCCGCGGCAGTGACAGGCCCACGCACCACGATGAGGAGTGGCCCCTGCTCGCCGCAACTAGAGAAGGCCCTCGCACAGAAACGAAGACCCAACACAGCCAAAAATAAATAAAAAAATAAATAAAAATAAGTACATTTAAAAGGAAAACCTATACATTTCCCTTTCTGCAAATGTAGGTTTTCGAGGCAAGAGTAGAGCCTCAGAAAGAATGTCTGCAAACAGGACAATCACTAGTTCACTAAGTACAAGATGTAGGATACTTTTCAAGAATCCCATCACAGCTAGGTAATTGGTCCCGAACCAAAAGTAAATACTGGAAGAAAAATGAAATCAACAGTGTACCACACAGGTGGTAGGCAGACTGGCCTGGACTAAGACATCTTCAGTAATAGATAATAAGGGTGCTGATTTGTAAGCATTATTCTCGTCCCACTGTGGACTTCCTTCTGCGACAGTATAAGGATACCACTAGATCATCTTGAAATCAAGTCATGAAATGTACTTTTATAGTTTTAAAAATCAATTCTTGTCCTTAAATTAACTTTTCTTGTCAGTTTAGTCAGGGTCCTCTATTACTTCTAAAACATTAAATCTTATTTGATTAGAGACAGGCTTCAAAAAATAAAAATAAACTGTGATCAAATAGCAGGAACAAACAGTAGTAACTAAAATTTCTTCACTCTAAACTGAAGATGATTTATGTATCTCTGTCTTTTACATTTGTCTCCATTGGGGAAAAAAAATTATGTACCTCATAATTAACTTGGCTGGAATGAATCAGACTGCATTTGTAAAATTTCATAAGACCAATGAGCTGTGCTAAACAGTACCATTATCCACCTGAGCAGAAATTACTATCCATAAGTTTCTTTACAAAACTAACAAAACAAAAATTGAAACAAAAGAAGAACTACTAGAAAAATATTAGAGATTCATTTTTTAAGTCAGGAATTTGCCTTTAGTCAGTAATTTGCCTCATACATTATGATTTTCCCTGTGGAAACCCAGTTATTATCCTGAAAACAAGACCACTTTAGAAAGCAAATGCATCGTGACAAAAGAAAGAAAAGGCAGGTTGATACATTATTAAAATAACTCACACGCCATACCCTGAGGAGTAAGGAAGCCATGGCAGAGCAGGCCCCCTTCTCCTCAATGGACAGCACAGCTGTGGGGAAGACACTGCAGCTAGCAGAAGCGTGTCACACTTCCTCAGGGAGGAAGCAAGTTACAGACCACTCTAGAGAGGGCGCCCATCAACTGATGGCCACGCTCATTACCCAACGTCCAGGCTACCCACAGGCTGACTGCAACCCAACTTTCCCACCATTCCCACAAAGGCCCCAGGAACCGTCAGGCCTCTGAGGCTCTGCCAATGCCCTTCCCCCTACCCAAATATCCTTTCCCTCCTCTCTCCGGAACTCAATCCTGCCCAGCTCTAAATGAACACACCAAGGCCTATTTCCCTAAGAATGCCTCTCTCAAAACCAAAATTTCTTCATCTACAATGATCTGCCTCTTACTCATCCATCATTATCTTGGATTAAATACATCATGTAAGACGCCTTATCTGACCAACACACCTAGTTTAGAAATAAGAGTCATGTTTTAGACCATCTATGACATGACATGGCAACCATTCAGCACACTAAAACCATTCAATAAACACTCTAATTGAGTTTCCCAAAGAGTTGACCTAAAATAACCTAAATGCCAAGCTTTCCAAGAACCGTCCTGAACCAAATTCACTTCTCATTCGAAAGCCAATGTCATACACAGGGATGTTGTATTGTCTTGAAATGTACTTGCCTTTATCCAAAACTAGAATCTCTGATGAATCTATGGGACACACACGTAAAATATTCTGCAAAGTCAAAAAGCTTTATTTATCGTACTGTGCTTAATATTCAGCCAGACCTGCAGTTTTCTCTAAAACTTATACAATTACTGAGTATGCAAGAAGCATTAGAAGAGAGACTAAGTCTATTGAGAAGAAAACTGGAAGCGAAGGTCATCAATCATTTTCTACTTTGAATCATCTCTTTCATAAAGAGGTAAATGCTCCTAAGTTCCAGAATGAATGGAATTCAGTACAGCAAAGTAAAATGCTTTCATTACATAAAATAAATATCTTGATGGACCTTCCACCATCTGTTTTAGTAACTTCAATTATAAAAAAACCCCGTAAATTTAAGAAAAGTTATATCAACAGCTAAAATTGAGATTTTTTTTCCATCTATTACTTTGATTTTCCTGACCCATTTTTGAGAACTGTCAGCATTCTACATCAAGAATTCCAAATTATTTCTTGAAGAGAGTGAGATTTCTCCCAAGTCATTTAACATGCTTACTAATCAATAAAGATATGAAAAACAAAAAAACCCATATTTATGAAGCAAGCAAATTATATTAAAACACTGACTTTGAGAAAAGGTTGCTGCTTGCCAAGAAAATTTTATTATTATAAAACATTTTCTGTCATTTGTATTTCTTCATTTTCCCTTCCAGCTTATCTGTGTAGCCTTGTAAACACATCATAATCCAAAGCAGTTGAGCTTTATTATCAATAAAATGTAAATCAATGCAAGAGAGCCAACTGCATAAATAAAACAAAAGTGTACCGTGCTTCCCTGGTGGAGCAGTGGTTGAGAGCCTGCCTGCCGATGCAGGGGACACGGCTTCGTGCCCCGGTCCGCGAAGATCCCACATGCCGCGGAGCGGCTAGGCCCCTGAGCCATGGCCGCTGAGCCTGCGTGTCCGTAGCCTGTGCTCCACCACGGGAGAGGCCACAAGAGTGAGAGGCCCGTGTACCGAAAAAAAGAAAGCATACCACCATCATCCCAAGCAGACTACAATATAGCAAGCAGATTATAAAATAATAGTCTACAAGCCTGCTTTTTAAAATATATATCTAAATGCACTGAATATCTTGTATAAAAAGCCAAGAGATAGAGATGAAACAAAATATTAAAAGTAAACATCTCGGGCTTCCCTGGTGGCGCAGTGGTTGAGAGTCCGCCTGCCGATGCAGGGGACACGGGTTCGTGCCCCGGTCTGGGAGGATCCCACATGCCGCAGAGCGGCTGGGCCCGTGAGCCATGGCTGCTGAGCCTGCGCGTCCGGAGCCTGTGCTCTGCAAGGGGAGAGGCCACAACAGTGAGAGGCCCGCCTACCGCAAAAAAAAAAAAAAAAAAAAAAAAAAGTAAACATCTCCTTCCCCAAAACCCTAACTCCCTTCCAGTCACGAGGAGAACATCACACAAACCCAAGCTGAGGGACAGTCTATGAAATACGTGAACCAGGACTCTTCAAAATTGTCATTAAGAAAAGGAAAGTCTGGGACTTTCCTGGTGGTGCAGTGGTTAAGAATCCGTCTGCCAATGCAGGGGACACGGGTTCCAGCCCTGGTCTGGGAAGATCCCACATGGCGCAGAGCAACTAAGCCCGTACGTCACAACTACTGAGCCTGCGCCCTAGAGCCCGCGAGCCACAACTGCTGAGGCCACACGCCGCAACTACTGAAGCCCACGCACTCTAGGGCCTGTGTGCCGCAACTACTGAGCCCAGCTGCTGCAATTACTGAAGCCCGCACACTTAGAGCCCGTGCTCCGCAACAAGAGAAACCACAACAATCAGCAGTCCACGCACCACAACAAAGAGTAGCCCCCACTTGCCACAACCAGAGAAAGCCTGCGCGCAGCAACAAAGACCCAACACAGCCAAATATAAACAATAATAAAGATAAATAAATAAAGGCATCATCACATAAAAACAAAAGAGGAAATAATGTTTTCAAAAAACAATAACTGGTGGGGCAGTGGTTAAGAGTCCGTCAGCCAGTGCAGGAGACACGGGTTTGAGCCCTGGTCCGGGAAGATCCCACATGCTGCAGAGCAACTAAGCCCATGAGCCACAACTACTCAGCCTGCGCGTCAGGAGCCTGTGCTCCGCAACAAGAGGGGCCGCGGCAGTGACAGGCCCACGCACCACGATGAGGAGTGGCCCCTGCTCGCCGCAACTAGAGAAGGCCCTCGCACAGAAACGAAGACCCAACACAGCCAAAAATAAATAAAAAAATAAATAAAAATAAGTACATTTAAAAGGAAAACCTATACATTTCCCTTTCTGCAAATGTAGGTTTTCGAGGCAAGAGTAGAGCCTCAGAAAGAATGTCTGCAAACAGGACAATCACTAGTTCACTAAGTACAAGATGTAGGATACTTTTCAAGAATCCCATCACAGCTAGGTAATTGGTCCCGAACCAAAAGTAAATACTGGAAGAAAAATGAAATCAACAGTGTACCACACAGGTGGTAGGCAGACTGGCCTGGACTAAGACATCTTCAGTAATAGATAATAAGGGTGCTGATTTGTAAGCATTATTCTCGTCCCACTGTGGACTTCCTTCTGCGACAGTATAAGGATACCACTAGATCATCTTGAAATCAAGTCATGAAATGTACTTTTATAGTTTTAAAAATCAATTCTTGTCCTTAAATTAACTTTTCTTGTCAGTTTAGTCAGGGTCCTCTATTACTTCTAAAACATTAAATCTTATTTGATTAGAGACAGGCTTCAAAAAATAAAAATAAACTGTGATCAAATAGCAGGAACAAACAGTAGTAACTAAAATTTCTTCACTCTAAACTGAAGATGATTTCTGTATCTCTGTCTTTTACATTTGTCTCCATTGGGGAAAAAAAATTATGTACCTCATAATTAACTTGGCTGGAATGAATCAGACTGCATTTGTAAAATTTCATAAGACCAATGAGCTGTGCTAAACAGTACCACTATCCACCTGAGCAGAAATTACTATCCATAAGTTTCTTTACAAAACTAACAAAACAAAAATTGAAACAAAAGAAGAACTACTAGAAAAATATTAGAGATTCATTTTTTAAGTCAGGAATTTGCCTTTAGTCAGTAATTTGCCTCATACATTATGATTTTCCCTGTGGAAACCCAGTTATTATCCTGAAAACAAGACCACTTTAGAAAGCAAATGCATCGTGACAAAAGAAAGAAAAGGCAGGTTGATACATTATTAAAATAACTCACACGCCATACCCTGAGGAGTAAGGAAGCCATGGCAGAGCAGGCCCCCTTCTCCTCAATGGACAGCACAGCTGTGGGGAAGACACTGCAGCTAGCAGAAGCGTGTCACACTTCCTCAGGGAGGAAGCAAGTTACAGACCACTCTAGAGAGGGCGCCCATCAACTGATGGCCACGCTCATTACCCAACGTCCAGGCTACCCACAGGCTGACTGCAACCCAACTTTCCCACCATTCCCACAAAGGCCCCAGGAACCGTCAGGCCTCTGAGGCTCTGCCAATGCCCTTCCCCCTACCCAAATATCCTTTCCCTCCTCTCTCCGGAACTCAATCCTGCCCAGCTCTAAATGAACACACCAAGGCCTATTTCCCTAAGAATGCCTCTCTCAAAACCAAAATTTCTTCATCTACAATGATCTGCCTCTTACTCATCCATCATTATCTTGGATTAAATACATCATGTAAGACGCCTTATCTGACCAACACACCTAGTTTAGAAATAAGAGTCATGTTTTAGACCATCTATGACATGACATGGCAACCATTCAGCACACTAAAACCATTCAATAAACACTCTAATTGAGTTTCCCAAAGAGTTGACCTAAAATAACCTAAATGCCAAGCTTTCCAAGAACCGTCCTGAACCAAATTCACTTCTCATTCGAAAGCCAATGTCATACACAGGGATGTTGTATTGTCTTGAAATGTACTTGCCTTTATCCAAAACTAGAATCTCTGATGAATCTATGGGACACACACGTAAAATATTCTGCAAAGTCAAAAAGCTTTATTTATCGTACTGTGCTTAATATTCAGCCAGACCTGCAGTTTTCTCTAAAACTTATACAATTACTGAGTATGCAAGAAGCATTAGAAGAGAGACTAAGTCTATTGAGAAGAAAACTGGAAGCGAAGGTCATCAATCATTTTCTACTTTGAATCATCTCTTTCATAAAGAGGTAAATGCTCCTAAGTTCCAGAATGAATGGAATTCAGTACAGCAAAGTAAAATGCTTTCATTACATAAAATAAATATCTTGATGGACCTTCCACCATCTGTTTTAGTAACTTCAATTATAAAAAAAACCCGTAAATTTAAGAAAAGTTATATCAACAGCTAAAATTGAGATTTTTTTTCCATCTATTACTTTGATTTTCCTGACCCATTTTTGAGAACTGTCAGCATTCTACATCAAGAATTCCAAATTATTTCTTGAAGAGAGTGAGATTCCTCCCAAGTCATTTAACATGCTTACTAATCAATAAAGATATGAAAAACAAAAAAAACCCATATTTATGAAGCAAGCAAATTATATTAAAACACTGACTTTGAGAAAAGGTTGCTGCTTGCCAAGAAAATTTTATTATTATAAAACATTTTCTGTCATTTGTATTTCTTCATTTTCCCTTCCAGCTTATCTGTGTAGCCTTGTAAACACATCATAATCCAAAGCAGTTGAGCTTTATTATCAATGAAATGTAAATCAATGCAAGAGAGCCAACTGCATAAATAAAACAAAAGTGTACCGTGCTTCCCTGGTGGAGCAGTGGTTGAGAGCCTGCCTGCCGATGCAGGGGACACGGCTTCGTGCCCCGGTCCGGGAAGATCCCACATGCCGCGGAGCGGCTAGGCCCCTGAGCCATGGCCGCTGAGCCTGCGTGTCCGTAGCCTGTGCTCCACCACGGGAGAGGCCACAAGAGTGAGAGGCCCGTGTACCGAAAAAAAGAAAGCATACCACCATCATCCCAAGCAGACTACAATATAGCAAGCAGATTATAAAATAATAGTCTACAAGCCTGCTTTTTAAAATATATATCTAAATGCACTGAATATCTTGTATAAAAAGCCAAGAGATAGAGATGAAACAAAATATTAAAAGTAAACATCTCCTTCCCCAAAACCCTAACTCCCTTCCAGTCACGAGGAGAACATCACACAAACCCAAGCTGAGGGACAGTCTATGAAATACGTGAACCAGGACTCTTCAAAATTGTCATTAAGAAAAGGAAAGTCTGGGACTTTCCTGGTGGTGCAGTGGTTAAGAATCCGTCTGCCAATGCAGGGGACACGGGTTCCAGCCCTGGTCTGGGAAGATCCCACATGGCGCAGAGCAACTAAGCCCGTACGTCACAACTACTGAGCCTGCGCCCTAGAGCCCGCGAGCCACAACTGCTGAGGCCACACGCCGCAACTACTGAAGCCCACGCACTCTAGGGCCTGTGTGCCGCAACTACTGAGCCCAGCTGCTGCAATTACTGAAGCCCGCACACTTAGAGCCCGTGCTCCGCAACAAGAGAAACCACAACAATCAGCAGTCCACGCACCACAACAAAGAGTAGCCCCCACTTGCCACAACCAGAGAAAGCCCGCGCGCAGCAACAAAGACCCAACACAGCCAAATATAAACAAATAATAAAGATAAATAAGTAAAGGCATCATCACATAAAAACAAAAGAGGAAATAATGTTTTCAAAAAACAATAACTGGTGGGGCAGTGGTTAAGAGTCCGTCAGCCAGTGCAGGAGACACGGGTTTGAGCCCTGGTCCGGGAAGATCCCACATGCTGCAGAGCAACTAAGCCCATGAGCCACAACTACTCAGCCTGCGCGTCAGGAGCCTGTGCTCCGCAACAAGAGGGGCCGCGGCAGTGACAGGCCCACGCACCACGATGAGGAGTGGCCCCTGCCCGCCGCAACTAGAGAAGGCCCTCGCACAGAAACGAAGACCCAACACAGCCAAAAATAAATAAAAAAATAAATAAAAATAAGTACATTTAAAAGGAAAACCTATACATTTCCCTTTCTGCAAATGTAGGTTTTCGAGGCAAGAGTAGAGCCTCAGAAAGAATGTCTGCAAACAGGACAATCACTAGTTCACTAAGTACAAGATGTAGGATACTTTTCAAGAATCCCATCACAGCTAGATAATTGGTCCCGAACCAAAAGTAAATACTGGAAGAAAAATGAAATCAACAGTGTACCACCCAGGTGGTAGGCAGACTGGCCTGGACTAAGACATCTTCAGTAAAAGATAATAAGGGTGCTGATTTGTAAGCATCATTCTCGTCCCACTGTGGACTTCCTTCTGCGACAGTATAAGGATACCACCAGATCATCTTGAAATCAAGTCATGAAATGTACTTTTATAGTTTTAAAAATCAATTCTTGTCCTTAAATTAACTTTTCTTGTCAGTTTAGTCAGGGTCCTCTATTACTTCTAAATCATTAAATCTTATTTGATTAGAGACAGGCTTCAAAAAATAAAAATAAACTGTGATCAAATAGCAGGAACAAACAGTAGTAACTAAAATTTCTTCACTCTAAACTGAAGATGATTTCTGTATCTCTGTCTTTTACATTTGTCTCCATTGGGGCAAAAAATTATGTACCTCATAATTAACTTGGCTGGAATGAATCAGACTGCATTTGTAAAATTTCATAAGACCAATGAGCTGTGCTAAACAGTACCACTATCCACCTGAGCAGAAATTACTATCCATAAGTTTCTTTACAAAACTAACAAAACAAAAATTGAAACAAAAGAAGAACTACTAGAAAAATATTAGAGATTCATTTTTTAAGTCAGGAATTTGCCTTTAGTCAGTAATTTGCCTCATACATTATGATTTTCCCTGTGGAAACCCAGTTATTATCCTGAAAACAAGACCACTTTAGAAAGCAAATGCATCATGACAAAAGAAAGAAAAGGCAGGTTGATACATTATTAAAATAACTCACACGCCATACCCTGAGGAGTAAGGAAGCCATGGCAGAGCAGGCCCCCTTCTCCTCAATGGACAGCACAGCTGTGGGGAAGACACTGCAGCTAGCAGAAGCGTGTCACACTTCCTCAGGGAGGAAGCAAGTTACAGACCACTCTAGAGAGGGCGCCCATCAACTGATGGCCACGCTCATTACCCAACGTCCAGGCTACCCACAGGCTGACTGCAACCCAACTTTCCCACCATTCCCACAAAGGCCCCAGGAACCGTCAGGCCTCTGAGGCTCTGCCAATGCCCTTCCCCCTACCCAAATATCCTTTCCCTCCTCTCTCCGGAACTCAATCCTGCCCAGCTCTAAATGAACACACCAAGGCCTATTTCCCTAAGAATGCCTCTCTCAAAACCAAAATTTCTTCATCTACAATGATCTGCCTCTTACTCATCCATCATTATCTTGGATTAAATACATCATGTAAGATGCCTTATCTGACCAACACACCTAGTTTAGAAATAAGAGTCATGTTTTAGACCATCTATGACATGACATGGCAACCATTCAGCACACTAAAACCATTCAATAAACACTCTAATTGAGTTTCCCAAAGAGTTGACCTAAAATAACCTAAATGCCAAGCTTTCCAAGAACCGTCCTGAACCAAATTCACTTCTCATTCGAAAGCCAATGTCATACACAGGGATGTTGTATTGTCTTGAAATGTACTTGCCTTTATCCAAAACTAGAATCTCTGATGAATCTATGGGACACACACGTAAAATATTCTGCAAAGTCAAAAAGCTTTATTTATCGTACTGTGCTTAATATTCAGCCAGACCTGCAGTTTTCTCTAAAACTTATACAATTACTGAGTATGCAAGAAGCATTAGAAGAGAGACTAAGTCTATTGAGAAGAAAACTGGAAGCGAAGGTCATCAATCATTTTCTACTTTGAATCATCTCTTTCATAAAGAGGTAAATGCTCCTAAGTTCCAGAATGAATGGAATTCAGTACAGCAAAGTAAAATGCTTTCATTACATAAAATAAATATCTTGATGGACCTTCCACCATCTGTTTTAGTAACTTCAATTATTAAAAAAACCCCGTAAATTTAAGAAAAGTTATATCAACAGCTAAAATTGAGATTTTTTTTCCATCTATTACTTTGATTTTCCTGACCCATTTTTGAGAACTGTCAGCATTCTACATCAAGAATTCCAAATTATTTCTTGAAGAGAGTGAGATTTCTCCCAAGTCATTTAACATGCTTACTAATCAATAAAGATATGAAAAACAAAAAAACCCATATTTATGAAGCAAGCAAATTATATTAAAACACTGACTTTGAGAAAAGGTTGCTGCTTGCCAAGAAAATTTTATTATTATAAAACATTTTCTGTCATTTGTATTTCTTCATTTTCCCTTCCAGCTTATCTGTGTAGCCTTGTAAACACATCATAATCCAAAGCAGTTGAGCTTTATTATCAATAAAATGTAAATCAATGCAAGAGAGCCAACTGCATAAATAAAACAAAAGTGTACCGTGCTTCCCTGGTGGAGCAGTGGTTGAGAGCCTGCCTGCCGATGCAGGGGACACGGCTTCGTGCCCCGGTCCGGGAAGATCCCACATGCCGCGGAGCGGCTAGGCCCCTGAGCCATGGCCGCTGAGCCTGCGTGTCCGTAGCCTGTGCTCCACCACGGGAGAGGCCACAAGAGTGAGAGGCCCGTGTACCGAAAAAAAGAAAGCATACCACCATCATCCCAAGCAGACTACAATATAGCAAGCAGATTATAAAATAATAGTCTACAAGCCTGCTTTTTAAAATATATATCTAAATGCACTGAATATCTTGTATAAAAAGCCAAGAGATAGAGATGAAACAAAATATTAAAAGTAAACATCTCCTTCCCCAAAACCCTAACTCCCTTCCAGTCACGAGGAGAACATCACACAAACCCAAGCTGAGGGACAGTCTATGAAATACGTGAACCAGGACTCTTCAAAATTGTCATTAAGAAAAGGAAAGTCTGGGACTTTCCTGGTGGTGCAGTGGTTAAGAATCCGTCTGCCAATGCAGGGGACACGGGTTCCAGCCCTGGTCTGGGAAGATCCCACATGCCGCAGAGCAACTAAGCCCGTACGTCACAACTACTGAGCCTGCGCCCTAGAGCCCGCGAGCCACAACTGCTGAGGCCACACGCCGCAACTACTGAAGCCCACGCACTCTAGGGCCTGTGTGCCGCAACTACTGAGCCCAGCTGCTGCAATTACTGAAGCCCGCACACTTAGAGCCCGTGCTCCGCAACAAGAGAAACCACAACAATCAGCAGTCCACGCACCACAACAAAGAGTAGCCCCCACTTGCCACAACCAGAGAAAGCCCGCGCGCAGCAACAAAGACCCAACACAGCCAAATATAAACAATAATAAAGATAAATAAATAAAGGCATCATCACATAAAAACAAAAGAGGAAATAATGTTTTCAAAAAACAATAACTGGTGGGGCAGTGGTTAAGAGTCCGTCAGCCAGTGCAGGAGACAGGGGTTTGAGCCCTGGTCCGGGAAGATCCCACATGCTGCAGAGCAACTAAGCCCATGAGCCACAACTACTCAGCCTGCGCGTCAGGAGCCTGTGCTCCGCAACAAGAGGGGCCGCGGCAGTGACAGGCCCACGCACCACGATGAGGAGTGGCCCCTGCTCGCCGCAACTAGAGAAGGCCCTCGCACAGAAACGAAGACCCAACACAGCCAAAAATAAATAAAAAAATAAATAAAAATAAGTACATTTAAAAGGAAAACCTATACATTTCCCTTTCTGCAAATGTAGGTTTTCGAGGCAAGAGTAGAGCCTCAGAAAGAATGTCTGCAAACAGGACAATCACTAGTTCACTAAGTACAAGATGTAGGATACTTTTCAAGAATCCCATCACAGCTAGGTAATTGGTCCCGAAACAAAAGTAAATACTGGAAGAAAAATGAAATCAACAGTGTACCACAGAGGTGGTAGGCAGACTGGCCTGGACTAAGACATCTTCAGTAATAGATAATAAGGGTGCTGATTTGTAAGCATTATTCTCGTCCCACTGTGGATTTCCTTCTGCGACAGTATAAGGATACCACTAGATCATCTTGAAATCAAGTCATGAAATGTACTTTTATAGTTTTAAAAATCAATTCTTGTCCTTAAATTAACTTTTCTTGTCAGTTTAGTCAGGGTCCACTATTACTTCTAAAACATTAAATCTTATTTGATTAGAGACAGGCTTCAAAAAATAAAAATAAACTGTGATCAAATAGCAGGAACAAACAGTAGTAACTAAAATTTCTTCACTCTAAACTGAAGATGATTTCTGTATCTCTGTCTTTTACATTTGTCTCCATTGGGGAAAAAAAATTATGTACCTCATAATTAACTTGGCTGGAATGAATCAGACTGCATTTGTAAAATTTCATAAGACCAATGAGCTGTGCTAAACAGTACCACTATCCACCTGAGCAGAAATTACTATCCATAAGTTTCTTTACAAAACTAACAAAACAAAAATTGAAACAAAAGAAGAACTACTAGAAAAATATTAGAGATTCATTTTTTAAGTCAGGAATTTGCCTTTAGTCAGTAATTTGCCTCATACATTATGATTTTCCCTGTGGAAACCCAGTTATTATCCTGAAAACAAGACCACTTTAGAAAGCAAATGCATCGTGACAAAAGAAAGAAAAGGCAGGTTGATACATTATTAAAATAACTCACACGCCATACCCTGAGGAGTAAGGAAGCCATGGCAGAGCAGGCCCCCTTCTCCTCAATGGACAGCACAGCTGTGGGGAAGACACTGCAGCTAGCAGAAGCGTGTCACACTTCCTCAGGGAGGAAGCAAGTTACAGACCACTCTAGAGAGGGCGCCCATCAACTGATGGCCACGCTCATTACCCAACGTCCAGGCTACCCACAGGCTGACTGCAACCCAACTTTCCCACCATTCCCACAAAGGCCCCAGGAACCGTCAGGCCTCTGAGGCTCTGCCAATGCCCTTCCCCCTACCCAAATATCCTTTCCCTCCTCTCTCCGGAACTCAATCCTGCCCAGCTCTAAATGAACACACCAAGGCCTATTTCCCTAAGAATGCCTCTCTCAAAACCAAAATTTCTTCATCTACAATGATCTGCCTCTTACTCATCCATCATTATCTTGGATTAAATACATCATGTAAGACGCCTTATCTGACCAACACACCTAGTTTAGAAATAAGAGTCATGTTTTAGACCATCTATGACATGACATGGCAACCATTCAGCACACTAAAACCATTCAATAAACACTCTAATTGAGTTTCCCAAAGAGTTGACCTAAAATAACCTAAATGCCAAGCTTTCCAAGAACCGTCCTGAACCAAATTCACTTCTCATTCGAAAGCCAATGTCATACACAGGGATGTTGTATTGTCTTGAAATGTACTTGCCTTTATCCAAAACTAGAATCTCTGATGAATCTATGGGACACACACGTAAAATATTCTGCAAAGTCAAAAAGCTTTATTTATCGTACTGTGCTTAATATTCAGCCAGACCTGCAGTTTTCTCTAAAACTTATACAATTACTGAGTATGCAAGAAGCATTAGAAGAGAGACTAAGTCTATTGAGAAGAAAACTGGAAGCGAAGGTCATCAATCATTTTCTACTTTGAATCATCTCTTTCATAAAGAGGTAAATGCTCCTAAGTTCCAGAATGAATGGAATTCAGTACAGCAAAGTAAAATGCTTTCATTACATAAAATAAATATCTTGATGGACCTTCCACCATCTGTTTTAGTAACTTCAATTATAAAAAAAACCCGTAAATTTAAGAAAAGTTATATCAACAGCTAAAATTGAGATTTTTTTTCCATCTATTACTTTGATTTTCCTGACCCATTTTTGAGAACTGTCAGCATTCTACATCAAGAATTCCAAATTATTTCTTGAAGAGAGTGAGATTTCTCCCAAGTCATTTAACATGCTTACTAATCAATAAAGATATGAAAAACAAAAAAACCCATATTTATGAAGCAAGCAAATTATATTAAAACACTGACTTTGAGAAAAGGTTGCTGCTTGCCAAGAAAATTTTATTATTATAAAACATTTTCTGTCATTTGTATTTCTTCATTTTCCCTTCCAGCTTATCTGTGTAGCCTTGTAAACACATCATAATCCAAAGCAGTTGAGCTTTATCAATAAAATGTAAATCAATGCAAGAGAGCCAACTGCATAAATAAAACAAAAGTGTACCGTGCTTCCCTGGTGGAGCAGTGGTTGAGAGCCTGCCTGCCGATGCAGGGGACACGGCTTCGTGCCCCGGTCCGGGAAGATCCCACATGCCGCGGAGCGGCTAGGCCCCTGAGCCATGGCCGCTGAGCCTGCGTGTCCATAGCCTGTGCTCCACCACGGGAGAGGCCACAAGAGTGAGAGGCCCGTGTACCGAAAAAAAGAAAGCATACCACCATCATCCCAAGCAGACTACAATATAGCAAGCAGATTATAAAATAATAGTCTACAAGCCTGCTTTTTAAAATATATATCTAAATGCACTGAATATCTTGTATAAAAAGCCAAGAGATAGAGATGAAACAAAATATTAAAAGTAAACATCTCCTTCCCCAAAACCCTAACTCCCTTCCTGTCACGAGGAGAACATCACACAAACCCAAGCTGAGGGACAGTCTATGAAATACGTGAACCAGGACTCTTCAAAATTGTCATTAAGAAAAGGAAAGTCTGGGACTTTCCTGGTGGTGCAGTGGTTAAGAATCCGTCTGCCAATGCAGGGGACACGGGTTCCAGCCCTGGTCTGGGAAGATCCCACATGGCGCAGAGCAACTAAGCCCGTACGTCACAACTACTGAGCCTGCGCCCTAGAGCCCGCGAGCCACAACTGCTGAGGCCACACGCCGCAACTACTGAAGCCCACGCACTCTAGGGCCTGTGTGCCGCAACTACTGAGCCCAGCTGCTGCAATTACTGAAGCCCGCACACTTAGAGCCCGTGCTCCGCAACAAGAGAAACCACAACAATCAGCAGTCCACGCACCACAACAAAGAGTAGCCCCCACTTGCCACAACCAGAGAAAGCCCGCGCGCAGCAACAAAGACCCAACACAGCCAAATATAAACAATAATAAAGATAAATAAATAAAGGCATCATCACATAAAAACAAAAGAGGAAATAATGTTTTCAAAAAACAATAACTGGTGGGGCAGTGGTTAAGAGTCCGTCAGCCAGTGCAGGAGACAGGGGTTTGAGCCCTGGTCCGGGAAGATCCCACATGCTGCAGAGCAACTAAGCCCATGAGCCACAACTACTCAGCCTGCGCGTCAGGAGCCTGTGCTCCGCAACAAGAGGGGCCGCGGCAGTGACAGGCCCACGCACCACGATGAGGAGTGGCCCCTGCTCGCCGCAACTAGAGAAGGCCCTCGCACAGAAACGAAGACCCAACACAGCCAAAAATAAATAAAAAAATAAATAAAAATAAGTACATTTAAAAGGAAAACCTATACATTTCCCTTTCTGCAAATGTAGGTTTTCGAGGCAAGAGTAGAGCCTCAGAAAGAATGTCTGCAAACAGGACAATCACTAGTTCACTAAGTACAAGATGTAGGATACTTTTCAAGAATCCCATCACAGCTAGGTAATTGGTCCCGAAACAAAAGTAAATACTGGAAGAAAAATGAAATCAACAGTGTACCACCGAGGTGGTAGGCAGACTGGCCTGGACTAAGACATCTTCAGTAATAGATAATAAGGGTGCTGATTTGTAAGCATTATTCTCGTCCCACTGTGGACTTCCTTCTGCGACAGTATAAGGATACCACTAGATCATCTTGAAATCAAGTCATGAAATGTACTTTTATAGTTTTAAAAATCAATTCTTGTCCTTAAATTAACTTTTCTTGTCAGTTTAGTCAGGGTCCTCTATTACTTCTAAAACATTAAATCTTATTTGATTAGAGACAGGCTTCAAAAAATAAAAATAAACTGTGATCAAATAGCAGGAACAAACAGTAGTAACTAAAATTTCTTCACTCTAAACTGAAGATGATTTCTGTATCTCTGTCTTTTACATTTGTCTCCATTGGGGAAAAAAAATTATGTACCTCATAATTAACTTGGCTGGAATGAATCAGACTGCATTTGTAAAATTTCATAAGACCAATGAGCTGTGCTAAACAGTACCACTATCCACCTGAGCAGAAATTACTATCCATAAGTTTCTTTACAAAACTAACAAAACAAAAATTGAAACAAAAGAAGAACTACTAGAAAAATATTAGAGATTCATTTTTTAAGTCAGGAATTTGCCTTTAGTCAGTAATTTGCCTCATACATTATGGTTTTCCCTGTGGAAACCCAGTTATTATCCTGAAAACAAGACCACTTTAGAAAGCAAATGCATCGTGACAAAAGAAAGAAAAGGCAGGTTGATACATTATTAAAATAACTCACACGCCATACCCTGAGGAGTAAGGAAGCCATGGCAGAGCAGGCCCCCTTCTCCTCAATGGACAGCACAGCTGTGGGGAAGACACTGCAGCTAGCAGAAGCGTGTCACACTTCCTCAGGGAGGAAGCAAGTTACAGACCACTCTAGAGAGGGCGCCCATCAACTGATGGCCACGCTCATTACCCAACGTCCAGGCTACCCACAGGCTGACTGCAACCCAACTTTCCCACCATTCCCACAAAGGCCCCAGGAACCGTCAGGCCTCTGAGGCTCTGCCAATGCCCTTCCCCCTACCCAAATATCCTTTCCCTCCTCTCTCCGGAACTCAATCCTGCCCAGCTCTAAATGAACACACCAAGGCCTATTTCCCTAAGAATGCCTCTCTCAAAACCAAAATTTCTTCATCTACAATGATCTGCCTCTTACTCATCCATCATTATCTTGGATTAAATACATCATGTAAGACGCCTTATCTGACCAACACACCTAGTTTAGAAATAAGAGTCATGTTTTAGACCATCTATGACATGACATGGCAACCATTCAGCACACTAAAACCATTCAATAAACACTCTAATTGAGTTTCCCAAAGAGTTGACCTAAAATAACCTAAATGCCAAGCTTTCCAAGAACCGTCCTGAACCAAATTCACTTCTCATTCGAAAGCCAATGTCATACACAGGGATGTTGTATTGTCTTGAAATGTACTTGCCTTTATCCAAAACTAGAATCTCTGATGAATCTATGGGACACACACGTAAAATATTCTGCAAAGTCAAAAAGCTTTATTTATCGTACTGTGCTTAATATTCAGCCAGACCTGCAGTTTTCTCTAAAACTTATACAATTACTGAGTATGCAAGAAGCATTAGAAGAGAGACTAAGTCTATTGAGAAGAAAACTGGAAGCGAAGGTCATCAATCATTTTCTACTTTGAATCATCTCTTTCATAAAGAGGTAAATGCTCCTAAGTTCCAGAATGAATGGAATTCAGTACAGCAAAGTAAAATGCTTTCATTACATAAAATAAATATCTTGATGGACCTTCCACCATCTGTTTTAGTAACTTCAATTATAAAAAAAACCCGTAAATTTAAGAAAAGTTATATCAACAGCTAAAATTGAGATTTTTTTTCCATCTATTACTTTGATTTTCCTGACCCATTTTTGAGAACTGTCAGCATTCTACATCAAGAATTCCAAATTATTTCTTGAAGAGAGTGAGATTTCTCCCAAGTCATTTAACATGCTTACTAATCAATAAAGATATGAAAAACAAAAAAAACCCATATTTATGAAGCAAGCAAATTATATTAAAACACTGACTTTGAGAAAAGGTTGCTGCTTGCCAAGAAAATTTTATTATTATAAAACATTTTCTGTCATTTGTATTTCTTCATTTTCCCTTCCAGCTTATCTGTGTAGCCTTGTAAACACATCATAATCCAAAGCAGTTGAGCTTTATCAATAAAATGTAAATCAATGCAAGAGAGCCAACTGCATAAATAAAACAAAAGTGTACCGTGCTTCCCTGGTGGAGCAGTGGTTGAGAGCCTGCCTGCCGATGCAGGGGACACGGCTTCGTGCCCCGGTCCGGGAAGATCCCACATGCCGCGGAGCGGCTAGGCCCCTGAGCCATGGCCGCTGAGCCTGCGTGTCCGTAGCCTGTGCTCCACCACGGGAGAGGCCACAAGAGTGAGAGGCCCGTGTACCGAAAAAAAGAAAGCATACCACCATCATCCCAAGCAGACTACAATATAGCAAGCAGATTATAAAATAATAGTCTACAAGCCTGCTTTTTAAAATATATATCTAAATGCACTGAATATCTTGTATAAAAAGCCAAGAGATAGAGATGAAACAAAATATTAAAAGTAAACATCTCCTTCCCCAAAACCCTAACTCCCTTCCTGTCACGAGGAGAACATCACACAAACCCAAGCTGAGGGACAGTCTATGAAATACGTGAACCAGGACTCTTCAAAATTGTCATTAAGAAAAGGAAAGTCTGGGACTTTCCTGGTGGTGCAGTGGTTAAGAATCCGTCTGCCAATGCAGGGGACACGGGTTCCAGCCCTGGTCTGGGAAGATCCCACATGCCGCAGAGCAACTAAGCCCGTACGTCACAACTACTGAGCCTGCGCCCTAGAGCCCGCGAGCCACAACTGCTGAGGCCACACGCCGCAACTACTGAAGCCCACGCACTCTAGGGCCTGTGTGCCGCAACTACTGAGCCCAGCTGCTGCAATTACTGAAGCCCGCACACTTAGAGCCCGTGCTCCGCAACAAGAGAAACCACAACAATCAGCAGTCCACGCACCACAACAAAGAGTAGCCCCCACTTGCCACAACCAGAGAAAGCCCGCGCGCAGCAACAAAGACCCAACACAGCCAAATATAAACAATAATAAAGATAAATAAATAAAGGCATCATCACATAAAAACAAAAGAGGAAATAATGTTTTCAAAAAACAATAACTGGTGGGGCAGTGGTTAAGAGTCCGTCAGCCAGTGCAGGAGACAGGGGTTTGAGCCCTGGTCCGGGAAGATCCCACATGCTGCAGAGCAACTAAGCCCATGAGCCACAACTACTCAGCCTGCGCGTCAGGAGCCTGTGCTCCGCAACAAGAGGGGCCGCGGCAGTGACAGGCCCACGCACCACGATGAGGAGTGGCCCCTGCTCGCCGCAACTAGAGAAGGCCCTCGCACAGAAACGAAGACCCAACACAGCCAAAAATAAATAAAAAAATAAATAAAAATAAGTACATTTAAAAGGAAAACCTATACATTTCCCTTTCTGCAAATGTAGGTTTTCGAGGCAAGAGTAGAGCCTCAGAAAGAATGTCTGCAAACAGGACAATCACTAGTTCACTAAGTACAAGATGTAGGATACTTTTCAAGAATCCCATCACAGCTAGGTAATTGGTCCCGAAACAAAAGTAAATACTGGAAGAAAAATGAAATCAACAGTGTACCACAGAGGTGGTAGGCAGACTGGCCTGGACTAAGACATCTTCAGTAATAGATAATAAGGGTGCTGATTTGTAAGCATCATTCTCGTCCCACTGTGGACTTCCTTCTGCGACAGTATAAGGATACCACCAGATCATCTTGAAATCAAGTCATGAAATGTACTTTTATAGTTTTAAAAATCAATTCTTGTCCTTAAATTAACTTTTCTTGTCAGTTTAGTCAGGGTCCTCTATTACTTCTAAAACATTAAATCTTATTTGATTAGAGACAGGCTTCAAAAAATAAAAATAAACTGTGATCAAATAGCAGGAACAAACAGTAGTAACTAAAATTTCTTCACTCTAAACTGAAGATGATTTCTGTATCTCTGTCTTTTACATTTGTCTCCATTGGGGAAAAAAAATTATGTACCTCATAATTAACTTGGCTGGAATGAATCAGACTGCATTTGTAAAATTTCATAAGACCAATGAGCTGTGCTAAACAGTACCACTATCCACCTGAGCAGAAATTACTATCCATAAGTTTCTTTACAAAACTAACAAAACAAAAATTGAAACAAAAGAAGAACTACTAGAAAAATATTAGAGATTCATTTTTTAAGTCAGGAATTTGCCTTTAGTCAGTAATTTGCCTCATACATTATGATTTTCCCTGTGGAAACCCAGTTATTATCCTGAAAACAAGACCACTTTAGAAAGCAAATGCATCGTGACAAAAGAAAGAAAAGGCAGGTTGATACATTATTAAAATAACTCACACGCCATACCCTGAGGAGTAAGGAAGCCATGGCAGAGCAGGCCCCCTTCTCCTCAATGGACAGCACAGCTGTGGGGAAGACACTGCAGCTAGCAGAAGCGTGTCACACTTCCTCAGGGAGGAAGCAAGTTACAGACCACTCTAGAGAGGGCGCCCATCAACTGATGGCCACGCTCATTACCCAACGTCCAGGCTACCCACAGGCTGACTGCAACCCAACTTTCCCACCATTCCCACAAAGGCCCCAGGAACCGTCAGGCCTCTGAGGCTCTGCCAATGCCCTTCCCCCTACCCAAATATCCTTTCCCTCCTCTCTCCGGAACTCAATCCTGCCCAGCTCTAAATGAACACACCAAGGCCTATTTCCCTAAGAATGCCTCTCTCAAAACCAAAATTTCTTCATCTACAATGATCTGCCTCTTACTCATCCATCATTATCTTGGATTAAATACATCATGTAAGACGCCTTATCTGACCAACACACCTAGTTTAGAAATAAGAGTCATGTTTTAGACCATCTATGACATGACATGGCAACCATTCAGCACACTAAAACCATTCAATAAACACTCTAATTGAGTTTCCCAAAGAGTTGACCTAAAATAACCTAAATGCCAAGCTTTCCAAGAACCGTCCTGAACCAAATTCACTTCTCATTCGAAAGCCAATGTCATACACAGGGATGTTGTATTGTCTTGAAATGTACTTGCCTTTATCCAAAACTAGAATCTCTGATGAATCTATGGGACACACACGTAAAATATTCTGCAAAGTCAAAAAGCTTTATTTATCGTACTGTGCTTAATATTCAGCCAGACCTGCAGTTTTCTCTAAAACTTATACAATTACTGAGTATGCAAGAAGCATTAGAAGAGAGACTAAGTCTATTGAGAAGAAAACTGGAAGCGAAGGTCATCAATCACTTTCTACTTTGAATCATCTCTTTCATAAAGAGGTAAATGCTCCTAAGTTCCAGAATGAATGGAATTCAGTACAGCAAAGTAAAATGCTTTCATTACATAAAATAAATATCTTGATGGACCTTCCACCATCTGTTTTAGTAACTTCAATTATAAAAAAAACCCGTAAATTTAAGAAAAGTTATATCAACAGCTAAAATTGAGATTTTTTTTCCATCTATTACTTTGATTTTCCTGACCCATTTTTGAGAACTGTCAGCATTCTACATCAAGAATTCCAAATTATTTCTTGAAGAGAGTGAGATTTCTCCCAAGTCATTTAACATGCTTACTAATCAATAAAGATATGAAAAACAAAAAAAACCCATATTTATGAAGCAAGCAAATTATATTAAAACACTGACTTTGAGAAAAGGTTGCTGCTTGCCAAGAAAATTTTATTATTATAAAACATTTTCTGTCATTTGTATTTCTTCATTTTCCCTTCCAGCTTATCTGTGTAGCCTTGTAAACACATCATAATCCAAAGCAGTTGAGCTTTATCAATAAAATGTAAATCAATGCAAGAGAGCCAACTGCATAAATAAAACAAAAGTGTACCGTGCTTCCCTGGTGGAGCAGTGGTTGAGAGCCTGCCTGCCGATGCAGGGGACACGGCTTCGTGCCCCGGTCCGGGAAGATCCCACATGCCGCGGAGCGGCTAGGCCCCTGAGCCATGGCCGCTGAGCCTGCGTGTCCGTAGCCTGTGCTCCACCACGGGAGAGGCCACAAGAGTGAGAGGCCCGTGTACCGAAAAAAAGAAAGCATACCACCATCATCCCAAGCAGACTACAATATAGCAAGCAGATTATAAAATAATAGTCTACAAGCCTGCTTTTTAAAATATATATCTAAATGCACTGAATATCTTGTATAAAAAGCCAAGAGATAGAGATGAAACAAAATATTAAAAGTAAACATCTCCTTCCCCAAAACCCTAACTCCCTTCCTGTCACGAGGAGAACATCACACAAACCCAAGCTGAGGGACAGTCTATGAAATACGTGAACCAGGACTCTTCAAAATTGTCATTAAGAAAAGGAAAGTCTGGGACTTTCCTGGTGGTGCAGTGGTTAAGAATCCGTCTGCCAATGCAGGGGACACGGGTTCCAGCCCTGGTCTGGGAAGATCCCACATGGCGCAGAGCAACTAAGCCCGTACGTCACAACTACTGAGCCTGCGCCCTAGAGCCCGCGAGCCACAACTGCTGAGGCCACACGCCGCAACTACTGAAGCCCACGCACTCTAGGGCCTGTGTGCCGCAACTACTGAGCCCAGCTGCTGCAATTACTGAAGCCCGCACACTTAGAGCCCGTGCTCCGCAACAAGAGAAACCACAACAATCAGCAGTCCACGCACCACAACAAAGAGTAGCCCCCACTTGCCACAACCAGAGAAAGCCCGCGCGCAGCAACAAAGACCCAACACAGCCAAATATAAACAATAATAAAGATAAATAAATAAAGGCATCATCACATAAAAACAAAAGAGGAAATAATGTTTTCAAAAAACAATAACTGGTGGGGCAGTGGTTAAGAGTCCGTCAGCCAGTGCAGGAGACACGGGTTTGAGCCCTGGTCCGGGAAGATCCCACATGCTGCAGAGCAACTAAGCCCATGAGCCACAACTACTCAGCCTGCGCGTCAGGAGCCTGTGCTCCGCAACAAGAGGGGCCGCGGCAGTGACAGGCCCACGCACCACGATGAGGAGTGGCCCCTGCTCGCCGCAACTAGAGAAGGCCCTCGCACAGAAACGAAGACCCAACACAGCCAAAAATAAATAAAAAAATAAATAAAAATAAGTACATTTAAAAGGAAAACCTATACATTTCCCTTTCTGCAAATGTAGGTTTTCGAGGCAAGAGTAGAGCCTCAGAAAGAATGTCTGCAAACAGGACAATCACTAGTTCACTAAGTACAAGATGTAGGATACTTTTCAAGAATCCCATCACAGCTAGGTAATTGGTCCCGAAACAAAAGTAAATACTGGAAGAAAAATGAAATCAACAGTGTACCACAGAGGTGGTAGGCAGACTGGCCTGGACTAAGACATCTTCAGTAATAGATAATAAGGGTGCTGATTTGTAAGCATCATTCTCGTCCCACTGTGGACTTCCTTCTGCGACAGTATAAGGATACCACCAGATCATCTTGAAATCAAGTCATGAAATGTACTTTTATAGTTTTAAAAATCAATTCTTGTCCTTAAATTAACTTTTCTTGTCAGTTTAGTCAGGGTCCTCTATTACTTCTAAAACATTAAATCTTATTTGATTAGAGACAGGCTTCAAAAAATAAAAATAAACTGTGATCAAATAGCAGGAACAAACAGTAGTAACTAAAATTTCTTCACTCTAAACTGAAGATGATTTCTGTATCTCTGTCTTTTACATTTGTCTCCATTGGGGAAAAAAAATTATGTACCTCATAATTAACTTGGCTGGAATGAATCAGACTGCATTTGTAAAATTTCATAAGACCAATGAGCTGTGCTAAACAGTACCACTATCCACCTGAGCAGAAATTACTATCCATAAGTTTCTTTACAAAACTAACAAAACAAAAATTGAAACAAAAGAAGAACTACTAGAAAAATATTAGAGATTCATTTTTTAAGTCAGGAATTTGCCTTTAGTCAGTAATTTGCCTCATACATTATGGTTTTCCCTGTGGAAACCCAGTTATTATCCTGAAAACAAGACCACTTTAGAAAGCAAATGCATCGTGACAAAAGAAAGAAAAGGCAGGTTGATACATTATTAAAATAACTCACACGCCATACCCTGAGGAGTAAGGAAGCCATGGCAGAGCAGGCCCCCTTCTCCTCAATGGACAGCACAGCTGTGGGGAAGACACTGCAGCTAGCAGAAGCGTGTCACACTTCCTCAGGGAGGAAGCAAGTTACAGACCACTCTAGAGAGGGCGCCCATCAACTGATGGCCACGCTCATTACCCAACGTCCAGGCTACCCACAGGCTGACTGCAACCCAACTTTCCCACCATTCCCACAAAGGCCCCAGGAACCGTCAGGCCTCTGAGGCTCTGCCAATGCCCTTCCCCCTACCCAAATATCCTTTCCCTCCTCTCTCCGGAACTCAATCCTGCCCAGCTCTAAATGAACACACCAAGGCCTATTTCCCTAAGAATGCCTCTCTCAAAACCAAAATTTCTTCATCTACAATGATCTGCCTCTTACTCATCCATCATTATCTTGGATTAAATACATCATGTAAGACGCCTTATCTGACCAACACACCTAGTTTAGAAATAAGAGTCATGTTTTAGACCATCTATGACATGACATGGCAACCATTCAGCACACTAAAACCATTCAATAAACACTCTAATTGAGTTTCCCAAAGAGTTGACCTAAAATAACCTAAATGCCAAGCTTTCCAAGAACCGTCCTGAACCAAATTCACTTCTCATTCGAAAGCCAATGTCATACACAGGGATGTTGTATTGTCTTGAAATGTACTTGCCTTTATCCAAAACTAGAATCTCTGATGAATCTATGGGACACACACGTAAAATATTCTGCAAAGTCAAAAAGCTTTATTTATCGTACTGTGCTTAATATTCAGCCAGACCTGCAGTTTTCTCTAAAACTTATACAATTACTGAGTATGCAAGAAGCATTAGAAGAGAGACTAAGTCTATTGAGAAGAAAACTGGAAGCGAAGGTCATCAATCACTTTCTACTTTGAATCATCTCTTTCATAAAGAGGTAAATGCTCCTAAGTTCCAGAATGAATGGAATTCAGTACAGCAAAGTAAAATGCTTTCATTACATAAAATAAATATCTTGATGGACCTTCCACCATCTGTTTTAGTAACTTCAATTATAAAAAAAACCCGTAAATTTAAGAAAAGTTATATCAACAGCTAAAATTGAGATTTTTTTTCCATCTATTACTTTGATTTTCCTGACCCATTTTTGAGAACTGTCAGCATTCTACATCAAGAATTCCAAATTATTTCTTGAAGAGAGTGAGATTTCTCCCAAGTCATTTAACATGCTTACTAATCAATAAAGATATGAAAAACAAAAAAAACCCATATTTATGAAGCAAGCAAATTATATTAAAACACTGACTTTGAGAAAAGGTTGCTGCTTGCCAAGAAAATTTTATTATTATAAAACATTTTCTGTCATTTGTATTTCTTCATTTTCCCTTCCAGCTTATCTGTGTAGCCTTGTAAACACATCATAATCCAAAGCAGTTGAGCTTTATCAATAAAATGTAAATCAATGCAAGAGAGCCAACTGCATAAATAAAACAAAAGTGTACCGTGCTTCCCTGGTGGAGCAGTGGTTGAGAGCCTGCCTGCCGATGCAGGGGACACGGCTTCGTGCCCCGGTCCGGGAAGATCCCACATGCCGCGGAGCGGCTAGGCCCCTGAGCCATGGCCGCTGAGCCTGCGTGTCCGTAGCCTGTGCTCCACCACGGGAGAGGCCACAAGAGTGAGAGGCCCGTGTACCGAAAAAAAGAAAGCATACCACCATCATCCCAAGCAGACTACAATATAGCAAGCAGATTATAAAATAATAGTCTACAAGCCTGCTTTTTAAAATATATATCTAAATGCACTGAATATCTTGTATAAAAAGCCAAGAGATAGAGATGAAACAAAATATTAAAAGTAAACATCTCCTTCCCCAAAACCCTAACTCCCTTCCTGTCACGAGGAGAACATCACACAAACCCAAGCTGAGGGACAGTCTATGAAATACGTGAACCAGGACTCTTCAAAATTGTCATTAAGAAAAGGAAAGTCTGGGACTTTCCTGGTGGTGCAGTGGTTAAGAATCCGTCTGCCAATGCAGGGGACACGGGTTCCAGCCCTGGTCTGGGAAGATCCCACATGGCGCAGAGCAACTAAGCCCGTACGTCACAACTACTGAGCCTGCGCCCTAGAGCCCGCGAGCCACAACTGCTGAGGCCACACGCCGCAACTACTGAAGCCCACGCACTCTAGGGCCTGTGTGCCGCAACTACTGAGCCCAGCTGCTGCAATTACTGAAGCCCGCACACTTAGAGCCCGTGCTCCGCAACAAGAGAAACCACAACAATCAGCAGTCCACGCACCACAACAAAGAGTAGCCCCCACTTGCCACAACCAGAGAAAGCCCGCGCGCAGCAACAAAGACCCAACACAGCCAAATATAAACAATAATAAAGATAAAT
This sequence comes from Mesoplodon bidens, assembly GCF_964165515.1. NCBI lineage: Eukaryota > Metazoa > Chordata > Mammalia > Artiodactyla > Ziphiidae > Mesoplodon > Mesoplodon bidens. The sequence continues at coordinate 767,056 of NW_027672278.1, forward strand.
AAATAAAGGCATCATCACATAAAAACAAAAGAGGAAATAATGTTTTCAAAAAACAATAACTGGTGGGGCAGTGGTTAAGAGTCCGTCAGCCAGTGCAGGAGACACGGGTTTGAGCCCTGGTCCGGGAAGATCCCACATGCTGCAGAGCAACTAAGCCCATGAGCCACAACTACTCAGCCTGCGCGTCAGGAGCCTGTGCTCCGCAACAAGAGGGGCCGCGGCAGTGACAGGCCCACGCACCACGATGAGGAGTGGCCCCTGCTCGCCGCAACTAGAGAAGGCCCTCGCACAGAAACGAAGACCCAACACAGCCAAAAATAAATAAAAAAATAAATAAAAATAAGTACATTTAAAAGGAAAACCTATACATTTCCCTTTCTGCAAATGTAGGTTTTCGAGGCAAGAGTAGAGCCTCAGAAAGAATGTCTGCAAACAGGACAATCACTAGTTCACTAAGTACAAGATGTAGGATACTTTTCAAGAATCCCATCACAGCTAGGTAATTGGTCCCGAAACAAAAGTAAATACTGGAAGAAAAATGAAATCAACAGTGTACCACAGAGGTGGTAGGCAGACTGGCCTGGACTAAGACATCTTCAGTAATAGATAATAAGGGTGCTGATTTGTAAGCATCATTCTCGTCCCACTGTGGACTTCCTTCTGCGACAGTATAAGGATACCACCAGATCATCTTGAAATCAAGTCATGAAATGTACTTTTATAGTTTTAAAAATCAATTCTTGTCCTTAAATTAACTTTTCTTGTCAGTTTAGTCAGGGTCCTCTATTACTTCTAAAACATTAAATCTTATTTGATTAGAGACAGGCTTCAAAAAATAAAAATAAACTGTGATCAAATAGCAGGAACAAACAGTAGTAACTAAAATTTCTTCACTCTAAACTGAAGATGATTTCTGTATCTCTGTCTTTTACATTTGTCTCCATTGGGGAAAAAAAATTATGTACCTCATAATTAACTTGGCTGGAATGAATCAGACTGCATTTGTAAAATTTCATAAGACCAATGAGCTGTGCTAAACAGTACCACTATCCACCTGAGCAGAAATTACTATCCATAAGTTTCTTTACAAAACTAACAAAACAAAAATTGAAACAAAAGAAGAACTACTAGAAAAATATTAGAGATTCATTTTTTAAGTCAGGAATTTGCCTTTAGTCAGTAATTTGCCTCATACATTATGGTTTTCCCTGTGGAAACCCAGTTATTATCCTGAAAACAAGACCACTTTAGAAAGCAAATGCATCGTGACAAAAGAAAGAAAAGGCAGGTTGATACATTATTAAAATAACTCACACGCCATACCCTGAGGAGTAAGGAAGCCATGGCAGAGCAGGCCCCCTTCTCCTCAATGGACAGCACAGCTGTGGGGAAGACACTGCAGCTAGCAGAAGCGTGTCACACTTCCTCAGGGAGGAAGCAAGTTACAGACCACTCTAGAGAGGGCGCCCATCAACTGATGGCCACGCTCATTACCCAACGTCCAGGCTACCCACAGGCTGACTGCAACCCAACTTTCCCACCATTCCCACAAAGGCCCCAGGAACCGTCAGGCCTCTGAGGCTCTGCCAATGCCCTTCCCCCTACCCAAATATCCTTTCCCTCCTCTCTCCGGAACTCAATCCTGCCCAGCTCTAAATGAACACACCAAGGCCTATTTCCCTAAGAATGCCTCTCTCAAAACCAAAATTTCTTCATCTACAATGATCTGCCTCTTACTCATCCATCATTATCTTGGATTAAATACATCATGTAAGACGCCTTATCTGACCAACACACCTAGTTTAGAAATAAGAGTCATGTTTTAGACCATCTATGACATGACATGGCAACCATTCAGCACACTAAAACCATTCAATAAACACTCTAATTGAGTTTCCCAAAGAGTTGACCTAAAATAACCTAAATGCCAAGCTTTCCAAGAACCGTCCTGAACCAAATTCACTTCTCATTCGAAAGCCAATGTCATACACAGGGATGTTGTATTGTCTTGAAATGTACTTGCCTTTATCCAAAACTAGAATCTCTGATGAATCTATGGGACACACACGTAAAATATTCTGCAAAGTCAAAAAGCTTTATTTATCGTACTGTGCTTAATATTCAGCCAGACCTGCAGTTTTCTCTAAAACTTATACAATTACTGAGTATGCAAGAAGCATTAGAAGAGAGACTAAGTCTATTGAGAAGAAAACTGGAAGCGAAGGTCATCAATCACTTTCTACTTTGAATCATCTCTTTCATAAAGAGGTAAATGCTCCTAAGTTCCAGAATGAATGGAATTCAGTACAGCAAAGTAAAATGCTTTCATTACATAAAATAAATATCTTGATGGACCTTCCACCATCTGTTTTAGTAACTTCAATTATAAAAAAAACCCGTAAATTTAAGAAAAGTTATATCAACAGCTAAAATTGAGATTTTTTTTCCATCTATTACTTTGATTTTCCTGACCCATTTTTGAGAACTGTCAGCATTCTACATCAAGAATTCCAAATTATTTCTTGAAGAGAGTGAGATTTCTCCCAAGTCATTTAACATGCTTACTAATCAATAAAGATATGAAAAACAAAAAAAACCCATATTTATGAAGCAAGCAAATTATATTAAAACACTGACTTTGAGAAAAGGTTGCTGCTTGCCAAGAAAATTTTATTATTATAAAACATTTTCTGTCATTTGTATTTCTTCATTTTCCCTTCCAGCTTATCTGTGTAGCCTTGTAAACACATCATAATCCAAAGCAGTTGAGCTTTATCAATAAAATGTAAATCAATGCAAGAGAGCCAACTGCATAAATAAAACAAAAGTGTACCGTGCTTCCCTGGTGGAGCAGTGGTTGAGAGCCTGCCTGCCGATGCAGGGGACACGGCTTCGTGCCCCGGTCCGGGAAGATCCCACATGCCGCGGAGCGGCTAGGCCCCTGAGCCATGGCCGCTGAGCCTGCGTGTCCGTAGCCTGTGCTCCACCACGGGAGAGGCCACAAGAGTGAGAGGCCCGTGTACCGAAAAAAAGAAAGCATACCACCATCATCCCAAGCAGACTACAATATAGCAAGCAGATTATAAAATAATAGTCTACAAGCCTGCTTTTTAAAATATATATCTAAATGCACTGAATATCTTGTATAAAAAGCCAAGAGATAGAGATGAAACAAAATATTAAAAGTAAACATCTCCTTCCCCAAAACCCTAACTCCCTTCCTGTCACGAGGAGAACATCACACAAACCCAAGCTGAGGGACAGTCTATGAAATACGTGAACCAGGACTCTTCAAAATTGTCATTAAGAAAAGGAAAGTCTGGGACTTTCCTGGTGGTGCAGTGGTTAAGAATCCGTCTGCCAATGCAGGGGACACGGGTTCCAGCCCTGGTCTGGGAAGATCCCACATGGCGCAGAGCAACTAAGCCCGTACGTCACAACTACTGAGCCTGCGCCCTAGAGCCCGCGAGCCACAACTGCTGAGGCCACACGCCGCAACTACTGAAGCCCACGCACTCTAGGGCCTGTGTGCCGCAACTACTGAGCCCAGCTGCTGCAATTACTGAAGCCCGCACACTTAGAGCCCGTGCTCCGCAACAAGAGAAACCACAACAATCAGCAGTCCACGCACCACAACAAAGAGTAGCCCCCACTTGCCACAACCAGAGAAAGCCCGCGCGCAGCAACAAAGACCCAACACAGCCAAATATAAACAATAATAAAGATAAATAAATAAAGGCATCATCACATAAAAACAAAAGAGGAAATAATGTTTTCAAAAAACAATAACTGGTGGGGCAGTGGTTAAGAGTCCGTCAGCCAGTGCAGGAGACACGGGTTTGAGCCCTGGTCCGGGAAGATCCCACATGCTGCAGAGCAACTAAGCCCATGAGCCACAACTACTCAGCCTGCGCGTCAGGAGCCTGTGCTCCGCAACAAGAGGGGCCGCGGCAGTGACAGGCCCACGCACCACGATGAGGAGTGGCCCCTGCTCGCCGCAACTAGAGAAGGCCCTCGCACAGAAACGAAGACCCAACACAGCCAAAAATAAATAAAAAAATAAATAAAAATAAGTACATTTAAAAGGAAAACCTATACATTTCCCTTTCTGCAAATGTAGGTTTTCGAGGCAAGAGTAGAGCCTCAGAAAGAATGTCTGCAAACAGGACAATCACTAGTTCACTAAGTACAAGATGTAGGATACTTTTCAAGAATCCCATCACAGCTAGGTAATTGGTCCCGAACCAAAAGTAAATACTGGAAGAAAAATGAAATCAACAGTGTACCACAGAGGTGGTAGGCAGACTGGCCTGGACTAAGACATCTTCAGTAATAGATAATAAGGGTGCTGATTTGTAAGCATCATTCTCGTCCCACTGTGGACTTCCTTCTGCGACAGTATAAGGATACCACCAGATCATCTTGAAATCAAGTCATGAAATGTACTTTTATAGTTTTAAAAATCAATTCTTGTCCTTAAATTAACTTTTCTTGTCAGTTTAGTCAGGGTCCTCTATTACTTCTAAAACATTAAATCTTATTTGATTAGAGACAGGCTTCAAAAAATAAAAATAAACTGTGATCAAATAGCAGGAACAAACAGTAGTAACTAAAATTTCTTCACTCTAAACTGAAGATGATTTCTGTATCTCTGTCTTTTACATTTGTCTCCATTGGGGAAAAAAAATTATGTACCTCATAATTAACTTGGCTGGAATGAATCAGACTGCATTTGTAAAATTTCATAAGACCAATGAGCTGTGCTAAACAGTACCACTATCCACCTGAGCAGAAATTACTATCCATAAGTTTCTTTACAAAACTAACAAAACAAAAATTGAAACAAAAGAAGAACTACTAGAAAAATATTAGAGATTCATTTTTTAAGTCAGGAATTTGCCTTTAGTCAGTAATTTGCCTCATACATTATGATTTTCCCTGTGGAAACCCAGTTATTATCCTGAAAACAAGACCACTTTAGAAAGCAAATGCATCGTGACAAAAGAAAGAAAAGGCAGGTTGATACATTATTAAAATAACTCACACGCCATACCCTGAGGAGTAAGGAAGCCATGGCAGAGCAGGCCCCCTTCTCCTCAATGGACAGCACAGCTGTGGGGAAGACACTGCAGCTAGCAGAAGCGTGTCACACTTCCTCAGGGAGGAAGCAAGTTACAGACCACTCTAGAGAGGGCGCCCATCAACTGATGGCCACGCTCATTACCCAACGTCCAGGCTACCCACAGGCTGACTGCAACCCAACTTTCCCACCATTCCCACAAAGGCCCCAGGAACCGTCAGGCCTCTGAGGCTCTGCCAATGCCCTTCCCCCTACCCAAATATCCTTTCCCTCCTCTCTCCGGAACTCAATCCTGCCCAGCTCTAAATGAACACACCAAGGCCTATTTCCCTAAGAATGCCTCTCTCAAAACCAAAATTTCTTCATCTACAATGATCTGCCTCTTACTCATCCATCATTATCTTGGATTAAATACATCATGTAAGACGCCTTATCTGACCAACACACCTAGTTTAGAAATAAGAGTCATGTTTTAGACCATCTATGACATGACATGGCAACCATTCAGCACACTAAAACCATTCAATAAACACTCTAATTGAGTTTCCCAAAGAGTTGACCTAAAATAACCTAAATGCCAAGCTTTCCAAGAACCGTCCTGAACCAAATTCACTTCTCATTCGAAAGCCAATGTCATACACAGGGATGTTGTATTGTCTTGAAATGTACTTGCCTTTATCCAAAACTAGAATCTCTGATGAATCTATGGGACACACACGTAAAATATTCTGCAAAGTCAAAAAGCTTTATTTATCGTACTGTGCTTAATATTCAGCCAGACCTGCAGTTTTCTCTAAAACTTATACAATTACTGAGTATGCAAGAAGCATTAGAAGAGAGACTAAGTCTATTGAGAAGAAAACTGGAAGCGAAGGTCATCAATCATTTTCTACTTTGAATCATCTCTTTCATAAAGAGGTAAATGCTCCTAAGTTCCAGAATGAATGGAATTCAGTACAGCAAAGTAAAATGCTTTCATTACATAAAATAAATATCTTGATGGACCTTCCACCATCTGTTTTAGTAACTTCAATTATAAAAAAAACCCGTAAATTTAAGAAAAGTTATATCGACAGCTAAAATTGAGATTTTTTTTCCATCTATTACTTTGATTTTCCTGACCCATTTTTGAGAACTGTCAGCATTCTACATCAAGAATTCCAAATTATTTCTTGAAGAGAGTGAGATTTCTCCCAAGTCATTTAACATGCTTACTAATCAATAAAGATATGAAAAACAAAAAAAACCCATATTTATGAAGCAAGCAAATTATATTAAAACACTGACTTTGAGAAAAGGTTGCTGCTTGCCAAGAAAATTTTATTATTATAAAACATTTTCTGTCATTTGTATTTCTTCATTTTCCCTTCCAGCTTATCTGTGTAGCCTTGTAAACACATCATAATCCAAAGCAGTTGAGCTTTATTATCAATAAAATGTAAATCAATGCAAGAGAGCCAACTGCATAAATAAAACAAAAGTGTACCGTGCTTCCCTGGTGGAGCAGTGGTTGAGAGCCTGCCTGCCGATGCAGGGGACACGGCTTCGTGCCCCGGTCCGGGAAGATCCCACATGCCGCGGAGCGGCTAGGCCCCTGAGCCATGGCCGCTGAGCCTGCGTGTCCGTAGCCTGTGCTCCACCACGGGAGAGGCCACAAGAGTGAGAGGCCCGTGTACCGAAAAAAAGAAAGCATACCACCATCATCCCAAGCAGACTACAATATAGCAAGCAGATTATAAAATAATAGTCTACAAGCCTGCTTTTTAAAATATATATCTAAATGCACTGAATATCTTGTATAAAAAGCCAAGAGATAGAGATGAAACAAAATATTAAAAGTAAACATCTCCTTCCCCAAAACCCTAACTCCCTTCCAGTCACGAGGAGAACATCACACAAACCCAAGCTGAGGGACAGTCTATGAAATACGTGAACCAGGACTCTTCAAAATTGTCATTAAGAAAAGGAAAGTCTGGGACTTTCCTGGTGGTGCAGTGGTTAAGAATCCGTCTGCCAATGCAGGGGACACGGGTTCCAGCCCTGGTCTGGGAAGATCCCACATGGCGCAGAGCAACTAAGCCCGTACGTCACAACTACTGAGCCTGCGCCCTAGAGCCCGCGAGCCACAACTGCTGAGGCCACACGCCGCAACTACTGAAGCCCACGCACTCTAGGGCCTGTGTGCCGCAACTACTGAGCCCAGCTGCTGCAATTACTGAAGCCCGCACACTTAGAGCCCGTGCTCCGCAACAAGAGAAACCACAACAATCAGCAGTCCACGCACCACAACAAAGAGTAGCCCCCACTTGCCACAACCAGAGAAAGCCCGCGCGCAGCAACAAAGACCCAACACAGCCAAATATAAACAATAATAAAGATAAATAAATAAAGGCATCATCACATAAAAACAAAAGAGGAAATAATGTTTTCAAAAAACAATAACTGGTGGGGCAGTGGTTAAGAGTCCGTCAGCCAGTGCAGGAGACAGGGGTTTGAGCCCTGGTCCGGGAAGATCCCACATGCTGCAGAGCAACTAAGCCCATGAGCCACAACTACTCAGCCTGCGCGTCAGGAGCCTGTGCTCCGCAACAAGAGGGGCCGCGGCAGTGACAGGCCCACGCACCACGATGAGGAGTGGCCCCTGCCCGCCGCAACTAGAGAAGGCCCTCGCACAGAAACGAAGACCCAACACAGCCAAAAATAAATAAAAAAATAAATAAAAATAAGTACATTTAAAAGGAAAACCTATACATTTCCCTTTCTGCAAATGTAGGTTTTCGAGGCAAGAGTAGAGCCTCAGAAAGAATGTCTGCAAACAGGACAATCACTAGTTCACTAAGTACAAGATGTAGGATACTTTTCAAGAATCCCATCACAGCTAGATAATTGGTCCCGAACCAAAAGTAAATACTGGAAGAAAAATGAAATCAACAGTGTACCACCCAGGTGGTAGGCAGACTGGCCTGGACTAAGACATCTTCAGTAAAAGATAATAAGGGTGCTGATTTGTAAGCATCATTCTCGTCCCACTGTGGACTTCCTTCTGCGACAGTATAAGGATACCACCAGATCATCTTGAAATCAAGTCATGAAATGTACTTTTATAGTTTTAAAAATCAATTCTTGTCCTTAAATTAACTTTTCTTGTCAGTTTAGTCAGGGTCCTCTATTACTTCTAAATCATTAAATCTTATTTGATTAGAGACAGGCTTCAAAAAATAAAAATAAACTGTGATCAAATAGCAGGAACAAACAGTAGTAACTAAAATTTCTTCACTCTAAACTGAAGATGATTTCTGTATCTCTGTCTTTTACATTTGTCTCCATTGGGGCAAAAAATTATGTACCTCATAATTAACTTGGCTGGAATGAATCAGACTGCATTTGTAAAATTTCATAAGACCAATGAGCTGTGCTAAACAGTACCACTATCCACCTGAGCAGAAATTACTATCCATAAGTTTCTTTACAAAACTAACAAAACAAAAATTGAAACAAAAGAAGAACTACTAGAAAAATATTAGAGATTCATTTTTTAAGTCAGGAATTTGCCTTTAGTCAGTAATTTGCCTCATACATTATGATTTTCCCTGTGGAAACCCAGTTATTATCCTGAAAACAAGACCACTTTAGAAAGCAAATGCATCGTGACAAAAGAAAGAAAAGGCAGGTTGATACATTATTAAAATAACTCACACGCCATACCCTGAGGAGTAAGGAAGCCATGGCAGAGCAGGCCCCCTTCTCCTCAATGGACAGCACAGCTGTGGGGAAGACACTGCAGCTAGCAGAAGCGTGTCACACTTCCTCAGGGAGGAAGCAAGTTACAGACCACTCTAGAGAGGGCGCCCATCAACTGATGGCCACGCTCATTACCCAACGTCCAGGCTACCCACAGGCTGACTGCAACCCAACTTTCCCACCATTCCCACAAAGGCCCCAGGAACCGTCAGGCCTCTGAGGCTCTGCCAATGCCCTTCCCCCTACCCAAATATCCTTTCCCTCCTCTCTCCGGAACTCAATCCTGCCCAGCTCTAAATGAACACACCAAGGCCTATTTCCCTAAGAATGCCTCTCTCAAAACCAAAATTTCTTCATCTACAATGATCTGCCTCTTACTCATCCATCATTATCTTGGATTAAATACATCATGTAAGATGCCTTATCTGACCAACACACCTAGTTTAGAAATAAGAGTCATGTTTTAGACCATCTATGACATGACATGGCAACCATTCAGCACACTAAAACCATTCAATAAACACTCTAATTGAGTTTCCCAAAGAGTTGACCTAAAATAACCTAAATGCCAAGCTTTCCAAGAACCGTCCTGAACCAAATTCACTTCTCATTCGAAAGCCAATGTCATACACAGGGATGTTGTATTGTCTTGAAATGTACTTGCCTTTATCCAAAACTAGAATCTCTGATGAATCTATGGGACACACACGTAAAATATTCTGCAAAGTCAAAAAGCTTTATTTATCGTACTGTGCTTAATATTCAGCCAGACCTGCAGTTTTCTCTAAAACTTATACAATTACTGAGTATGCAAGAAGCATTAGAAGAGAGACTAAGTCTATTGAGAAGAAAACTGGAAGCGAAGGTCATCAATCATTTTCTACTTTGAATCATCTCTTTCATAAAGAGGTAAATGCTCCTAAGTTCCAGAATGAATGGAATTCAGTACAGCAAAGTAAAATGCTTTCATTACATAAAATAAATATCTTGATGGACCTTCCACCATCTGTTTTAGTAACTTCAATTATAAAAAAAACCCGTAAATTTAAGAAAAGTTATATCGACAGCTAAAATTGAGATTTTTTTTCCATCTATTACTTTGATTTTCCTGACCCATTTTTGAGAACTGTCAGCATTCTACATCAAGAATTCCAAATTATTTCTTGAAGAGAGTGAGATTTCTCCCAAGTCATTTAACATGCTTACTAATCAATAAAGATATGAAAAACAAAAAAAACCCATATTTATGAAGCAAGCAAATTATATTAAAACACTGACTTTGAGAAAAGGTTGCTGCTTGCCAAGAAAATTTTATTATTATAAAACATTTTCTGTCATTTGTATTTCTTCATTTTCCCTTCCAGCTTATCTGTGTAGCCTTGTAAACACATCATAATCCAAAGCAGTTGAGCTTTATTATCAATAAAATGTAAATCAATGCAAGAGAGCCAACTGCATAAATAAAACAAAAGTGTACCGTGCTTCCCTGGTGGAGCAGTGGTTGAGAGCCTGCCTGCCGATGCAGGGGACACAGCTTCGTGCCCCGGTCCGGGAAGATCCCACATGCCGCGGAGCGGCTAGGCCCCTGAGCCATGGCCGCTGAGCCTGCGTGTCCGTAGCCTGTGCTCCACCACGGGAGAGGCCACAAGAGTGAGAGGCCCGTGTACCGAAAAAAAGAAAGCATACCACCATCATCCCAAGCAGACTACAATATAGCAAGCAGATTATAAAATAATAGTCTACAAGCCTGCTTTTTAAAATATATATCTAAATGCACTGAATATCTTGTATAAAAAGCCAAGAGATAGAGATGAAACAAAATATTAAAAGTAAACATCTCCTTCCCCAAAACCCTAACTCCCTTCCAGTCACGAGGAGAACATCACACAAACCCAAGCTGAGGGACAGTCTATGAAATACGTGAACCAGGACTCTTCAAAATTGTCATTAAGAAAAGGAAAGTCTGGGACTTTCCTGGTGGTGCAGTGGTTAAGAATCCGTCTGCCAATGCAGGGGACACGGGTTCCAGCCCTGGTCTGGGAAGATCCCACATGGCGCAGAGCAACTAAGCCCGTACGTCACAACTACTGAGCCTGCGCCCTAGAGCCCGCGAGCCACAACTGCTGAGGCCACACGCCGCAACTACTGAAGCCCACGCACTCTAGGGCCTGTGTGCCGCAACTACTGAGCCCAGCTGCTGCAATTACTGAAGCCCGCACACTTAGAGCCCGTGCTCCGCAACAAGAGAAACCACAACAATCAGCAGTCCACGCACCACAACAAAGAGTAGCCCCCACTTGCCACAACCAGAGAAAGCCCGCGCGCAGCAACAAAGACCCAACACAGCCAAATATAAACAATAATAAAGATAAATAAATAAAGGCATCATCACATAAAAACAAAAGAGGAAATAATGTTTTCAAAAAACAATAACTGGTGGGGCAGTGGTTAAGAGTCCGTCAGCCAGTGCAGGAGACAGGGGTTTGAGCCCTGGTCCGGGAAGATCCCACATGCTGCAGAGCAACTAAGCCCATGAGCCACAACTACTCAGCCTGCGCGTCAGGAGCCTGTGCTCCGCAACAAGAGGGGCCGCGGCAGTGACAGGCCCACGCACCACGATGAGGAGTGGCCCCTGCCCGCCGCAACTAGAGAAGGCCCTCGCACAGAAACGAAGACCCAACACAGCCAAAAATAAATAAAAAAATAAATAAAAATAAGTACATTTAAAAGGAAAACCTATACATTTCCCTTTCTGCAAATGTAGGTTTTCGAGGCAAGAGTAGAGCCTCAGAAAGAATGTCTGCAAACAGGACAATCACTAGTTCACTAAGTACAAGATGTAGGATACTTTTCAAGAATCCCATCACAGCTAGATAATTGGTCCCGAACCAAAAGTAAATACTGGAAGAAAAATGAAATCAACAGTGTACCACCCAGGTGGTAGGCAGACTGGCCTGGACTAAGACATCTTCAGTAAAAGATAATAAGGGTGCTGATTTGTAAGCATCATTCTCGTCCCACTGTGGACTTCCTTCTGCGACAGTATAAGGATACCACCAGATCATCTTGAAATCAAGTCATGAAATGTACTTTTATAGTTTTAAAAATCAATTCTTGTCCTTAAATTAACTTTTCTTGTCAGTTTAGTCAGGGTCCTCTATTACTTCTAAATCATTAAATCTTATTTGATTAGAGACAGGCTTCAAAAAATAAAAATAAACTGTGATCAAATAGCAGGAACAAACAGTAGTAACTAAAATTTCTTCACTCTAAACTGAAGATGATTTCTGTATCTCTGTCTTTTACATTTGTCTCCATTGGGGCAAAAAATTATGTACCTCATAATTAACTTGGCTGGAATGAATCAGACTGCATTTGTAAAATTTCATAAGACCAATGAGCTGTGCTAAACAGTACCACTATCCACCTGAGCAGAAATTACTATCCATAAGTTTCTTTACAAAACTAACAAAACAAAAATTGAAACAAAAGAAGAACTACTAGAAAAATATTAGAGATTCATTTTTTAAGTCAGGAATTTGCCTTTAGTCAGTAATTTGCCTCATACATTATGATTTTCCCTGTGGAAACCCAGTTATTATCCTGAAAACAAGACCACTTTAGAAAGCAAATGCATCGTGACAAAAGAAAGAAAAGGCAGGTTGATACATTATTAAAATAACTCACACGCCATACCCTGAGGAGTAAGGAAGCCATGGCAGAGCAGGCCCCCTTCTCCTCAATGGACAGCACAGCTGTGGGGAAGACACTGCAGCTAGCAGAAGCGTGTCACACTTCCTCAGGGAGGAAGCAAGTTACAGACCACTCTAGAGAGGGCGCCCATCAACTGATGGCCACGCTCATTACCCAACGTCCAGGCTACCCACAGGCTGACTGCAACCCAACTTTCCCACCATTCCCACAAAGGCCCCAGGAACCGTCAGGCCTCTGAGGCTCTGCCAATGCCCTTCCCCCTACCCAAATATCCTTTCCCTCCTCTCTCCGGAACTCAATCCTGCCCAGCTCTAAATGAACACACCAAGGCCTATTTCCCTAAGAATGCCTCTCTCAAAACCAAAATTTCTTCATCTACAATGATCTGCCTCTTACTCATCCATCATTATCTTGGATTAAATACATCATGTAAGATGCCTTATCTGACCAACACACCTAGTTTAGAAATAAGAGTCATGTTTTAGACCATCTATGACATGACATGGCAACCATTCAGCACACTAAAACCATTCAATAAACACTCTAATTGAGTTTCCCAAAGAGTTGACCTAAAATAACCTAAATGCCAAGCTTTCCAAGAACCGTCCTGAACCAAATTCACTTCTCATTCGAAAGCCAATGTCATACACAGGGATGTTGTATTGTCTTGAAATGTACTTGCCTTTATCCAAAACTAGAATCTCTGATGAATCTATGGGACACACACGTAAAATATTCTGCAAAGTCAAAAAGCTTTATTTATCGTACTGTGCTTAATATTCAGCCAGACCTGCAGTTTTCTCTAAAACTTATACAATTACTGAGTATGCAAGAAGCATTAGAAGAGAGACTAAGTCTATTGAGAAGAAAACTGGAAGCGAAGGTCATCAATCATTTTCTACTTTGAATCATCTCTTTCATAAAGAGGTAAATGCTCCTAAGTTCCAGAATGAATGGAATTCAGTACAGCAAAGTAAAATGCTTTCATTACATAAAATAAATATCTTGATGGACCTTCCACCATCTGTTTTAGTAACTTCAATTATAAAAAAAACCCGTAAATTTAAGAAAAGTTATATCGACAGCTAAAATTGAGATTTTTTTTCCATCTATTACTTTGATTTTCCTGACCCATTTTTGAGAACTGTCAGCATTCTACATCAAGAATTCCAAATTATTTCTTGAAGAGAGTGAGATTTCTCCCAAGTCATTTAACATGCTTACTAATCAATAAAGATATGAAAAACAAAAAAAACCCATATTTATGAAGCAAGCAAATTATATTAAAACACTGACTTTGAGAAAAGGTTGCTGCTTGCCAAGAAAATTTTATTATTATAAAACATTTTCTGTCATTTGTATTTCTTCATTTTCCCTTCCAGCTTATCTGTGTAGCCTTGTAAACACATCATAATCCAAAGCAGTTGAGCTTTATTATCAATAAAATGTAAATCAATGCAAGAGAGCCAACTGCATAAATAAAACAAAAGTGTACCGTGCTTCCCTGGTGGAGCAGTGGTTGAGAGCCTGCCTGCCGATGCAGGGGACACGGCTTCGTGCCCCGGTCCGGGAAGATCCCACATGCCGCGGAGCGGCTAGGCCCCTGAGCCATGGCCGCTGAGCCTGCGTGTCCGTAGCCTGTGCTCCACCACGGGAGAGGCCACAAGAGTGAGAGGCCCGTGTACCGAAAAAAAGAAAGCATACCACCATCATCCCAAGCAGACTACAATATAGCAAGCAGATTATAAAATAATAGTCTACAAGCCTGCTTTTTAAAATATATATCTAAATGCACTGAATATCTTGTATAAAAAGCCAAGAGATAGAGATGAAACAAAATATTAAAAGTAAACATCTCCTTCCCCAAAACCCTAACTCCCTTCCAGTCACGAGGAGAACATCACACAAACCCAAGCTGAGGGACAGTCTATGAAATACGTGAACCAGGACTCTTCAAAATTGTCATTAAGAAAAGGAAAGTCTGGGACTTTCCTGGTGGTGCAGTGGTTAAGAATCCGTCTGCCAATGCAGGGGACACGGGTTCCAGCCCTGGTCTGGGAAGATCCCACATGGCGCAGAGCAACTAAGCCCGTACGTCACAACTACTGAGCCTGCGCCCTAGAGCCCGCGAGCCACAACTGCTGAGGCCACACGCCGCAACTACTGAAGCCCACGCACTCTAGGGCCTGTGTGCCGCAACTACTGAGCCCAGCTGCTGCAATTACTGAAGCCCGCACACTTAGAGCCCGTGCTCCGCAACAAGAGAAACCACAACAATCAGCAGTCCACGCACCACAACAAAGAGTAGCCCCCACTTGCCACAACCAGAGAAAGCCCGCGCGCAGCAACAAAGACCCAACACAGCCAAATATAAACAATAATAAAGATAAATAAATAAAGGCATCATCACATAAAAACAAAAGAGGAAATAATGTTTTCAAAAAACAATAACTGGTGGGGCAGTGGTTAAGAGTCCGTCAGCCAGTGCAGGAGACAGGGGTTTGAGCCCTGGTCCGGGAAGATCCCACATGCTGCAGAGCAACTAAGCCCATGAGCCACAACTACTCAGCCTGCGCGTCAGGAGCCTGTGCTCCGCAACAAGAGGGGCCGCGGCAGTGACAGGCCCACGCACCACGATGAGGAGTGGCCCCTGCCCGCCGCAACTAGAGAAGGCCCTCGCACAGAAACGAAGACCCAACACAGCCAAAAATAAATAAAAAAATAAATAAAAATAAGTACATTTAAAAGGAAAACCTATACATTTCCCTTTCTGCAAATGTAGGTTTTCGAGGCAAGAGTAGAGCCTCAGAAAGAATGTCTGCAAACAGGACAATCACTAGTTCACTAAGTACAAGATGTAGGATACTTTTCAAGAATCCCATCACAGCTAGATAATTGGTCCCGAACCAAAAGTAAATACTGGAAGAAAAATGAAATCAACAGTGTACCACCCAGGTGGTAGGCAGACTGGCCTGGACTAAGACATCTTCAGTAAAAGATAATAAGGGTGCTGATTTGTAAGCATCATTCTCGTCCCACTGTGGACTTCCTTCTGCGACAGTATAAGGATACCACCAGATCATCTTGAAATCAAGTCATGAAATGTACTTTTATAGTTTTAAAAATCAATTCTTGTCCTTAAATTAACTTTTCTTGTCAGTTTAGTCAGGGTCCTCTATTACTTCTAAATCATTAAATCTTATTTGATTAGAGACAGGCTTCAAAAAATAAAAATAAACTGTGATCAAATAGCAGGAACAAACAGTAGTAACTAAAATTTCTTCAATCTAAACTGAAGATGATTTCTGTATCTCTGTCTTTTACATTTGTCTCCATTGGGGCAAAAAATTATGTACCTCATAATTAACTTGGCTGGAATGAATCAGACTGCATTTGTAAAATTTCATAAGACCAATGAGCTGTGCTAAACAGTACCACTATCCACCTGAGCAGAAATTACTATCCATAAGTTTCTTTACAAAACTAACAAAACAAAAATTGAAACAAAAGAAGAACTACTAGAAAAATATTAGAGATTCATTTTTTAAGTCAGGAATTTGCCTTTAGTCAGTAATTTGCCTCATACATTATGATTTTCCCTGTGGAAACCCAGTTATTATCCTGAAAACAAGACCACTTTAGAAAGCAAATGCATCGTGACAAAAGAAAGAAAAGGCAGGTTGATACATTATTAAAATAACTCACACGCCATACCCTGAGGAGTAAGGAAGCCATGGCAGAGCAGGCCCCCTTCTCCTCAATGGACAGCACAGCTGTGGGGAAGACACTGCAGCTAGCAGAAGCGTGTCACACTTCCTCAGGGAGGAAGCAAGTTACAGACCACTCTAGAGAGGGCGCCCATCAACTGATGGCCACGCTCATTACCCAACGTCCAGGCTACCCACAGGCTGACTGCAACCCAACTTTCCCACCATTCCCACAAAGGCCCCAGGAACCGTCAGGCCTCTGAGGCTCTGCCAATGCCCTTCCCCCTACCCAAATATCCTTTCCCTCCTCTCTCCGGAACTCAATCCTGCCCAGCTCTAAATGAACACACCAAGGCCTATTTCCCTAAGAATGCCTCTCTCAAAACCAAAATTTCTTCATCTACAATGATCTGCCTCTTACTCATCCATCATTATCTTGGATTAAATACATCATGTAAGATGCCTTATCTGACCAACACACCTAGTTTAGAAATAAGAGTCATGTTTTAGACCATCTATGACATGACATGGCAACCATTCAGCACACTAAAACCATTCAATAAACACTCTAATTGAGTTTCCCAAAGAGTTGACCTAAAATAACCTAAATGCCAAGCTTTCCAAGAACCGTCCTGAACCAAATTCACTTCTCATTCGAAAGCCAATGTCATACACAGGGATGTTGTATTGTCTTGAAATGTACTTGCCTTTATCCAAAACTAGAATCTCTGATGAATCTATGGGACACACACGTAAAATATTCTGCAAAGTCAAAAAGCTTTATTTATCGTACTGTGCTTAATATTCAGCCAGACCTGCAGTTTTCTCTAAAACTTATACAATTACTGAGTATGCAAGAAGCATTAGAAGAGAGACTAAGTCTATTGAGAAGAAAACTGGAAGCGAAGGTCATCAATCATTTTCTACTTTGAATCATCTCTTTCATAAAGAGGTAAATGCTCCTAAGTTCCAGAATGAATGGAATTCAGTACAGCAAAGTAAAATGCTTTCATTACATAAAATAAATATCTTGATGGACCTTCCACCATCTGTTTTAGTAACTTCAATTATAAAAAAAACCCGTAAATTTAAGAAAAGTTATATCGACAGCTAAAATTGAGATTTTTTTTCCATCTATTACTTTGATTTTCCTGACCCATTTTTGAGAACTGTCAGCATTCTACATCAAGAATTCCAAATTATTTCTTGAAGAGAGTGAGATTTCTCCCAAGTCATTTAACATGCTTACTAATCAATAAAGATATGAAAAACAAAAAAAACCCATATTTATGAAGCAAGCAAATTATATTAAAACACTGACTTTGAGAAAAGGTTGCTGCTTGCCAAGAAAATTTTATTATTATAAAACATTTTCTGTCATTTGTATTTCTTCATTTTCCCTTCCAGCTTATCTGTGTAGCCTTGTAAACACATCATAATCCAAAGCAGTTGAGCTTTATTATCAATAAAATGTAAATCAATGCAAGAGAGCCAACTGCATAAATAAAACAAAAGTGTACCGTGCTTCCCTGGTGGAGCAGTGGTTGAGAGCCTGCCTGCCGATGCAGGGGACACGGCTTCGTGCCCCGGTCCGGGAAGATCCCACATGCCGCGGAGCGGCTAGGCCCCTGAGCCATGGCCGCTGAGCCTGCGTGTCCGTAGCCTGTGCTCCACCACGGGAGAGGCCACAAGAGTGAGAGGCCCGTGTACCGAAAAAAAGAAAGCATACCACCATCATCCCAAGCAGACTACAATATAGCAAGCAGATTATAAAATAATAGTCTACAAGCCTGCTTTTTAAAATATATATCTAAATGCACTGAATATCTTGTATAAAAAGCCAAGAGATAGAGATGAAACAAAATATTAAAAGTAAACATCTCCTTCCCCAAAACCCTAACTCCCTTCCTGTCACGAGGAGAACATCACACAAACCCAAGCTGAGGGACAGTCTATGAAATACGTGAACCAGGACTCTTCAAAATTGTCATTAAGAAAAGGAAAGTCTGGGACTTTCCTGGTGGTGCAGTGGTTAAGAATCCGTCTGCCAATGCAGGGGACACGGGTTCCAGCCCTGGTCTGGGAAGATCCCACATGGCGCAGAGCAACTAAGCCCGTACGTCACAACTACTGAGCCTGCGCCCTAGAGCCCGCGAGCCACTACTGCTGAGGCCACACGCCGCAACTACTGAAGCCCACGCACTCTAGGGCCTGTGTGCCGCAACTACTGAGCCCAGCTGCTGCAATTACTGAAGCCCGCACACTTAGAGCCCGTGCTCCGCAACAAGAGAAACCACAACAATCAGCAGTCCACGCACCACAACAAAGAGTAGCCCCCACTTGCCACAACCAGAGAAAGCCCGCGCGCAGCAACAAAGACCCAACACAGCCAAATATAAACAATAATAAAGATAAATAAATAAAGGCATCATCACATAAAAACAAAAGAGGAAATAATGTTTTCAAAAAACAATAACTGGTGGGGCAGTGGTTAAGAGTCCGTCAGCCAGTGCAGGAGACAGGGGTTTGAGCCCTGGTCCGGGAAGATCCCACATGCTGCAGAGCAACTAAGCCCATGAGCCACAACTACTCAGCCTGCGCGTCAGGAGCCTGTGCTCCGCAACAAGAGGGGCCGCGGCAGTGACAGGCCCACGCACCACGATGAGGAGTGGCCCCTGCCCGCCGCAACTAGAGAAGGCCCTCGCACAGAAACGAAGACCCAACACAGCCAAAAATAAATAAAAAAATAAATAAAAATAAGTACATTTAAAAGGAAAACCTATACATTTCCCTTTCTGCAAATGTAGGTTTTCGAGGCAAGAGTAGAGCCTCAGAAAGAATGTCTGCAAACAGGACAATCACTAGTTCACTAAGTACAAGATGTAGGATACTTTTCAAGAATCCCATCACAGCTAGATAATTGGTCCCGAACCAAAAGTAAATACTGGAAGAAAAATGAAATCAACAGTGTACCACCCAGGTGGTAGGCAGACTGGCCTGGACTAAGACATCTTCAGTAAAAGATAATAAGGGTGCTGATTTGTAAGCATCATTCTCGTCCCACTGTGGACTTCCTTCTGCGACAGTATAAGGATACCACTAGATCATCTTGAAATCAAGTCATGAAATGTACTTTTATAGTTTTAAAAATCAATTCTTGTCCTTAAATTAACTTTTCTTGTCAGTTTAGTCAGGGTCCTCTATTACTTCTAAAACATTAAATCTTATTTGATTAGAGACAGGCTTCAAAAAATAAAAATAAACTGTGATCAAATAGCAGGAACAAACAGTAGTAACTAAAATTTCTTCACTCTAAACTGAAGATGATTTCTGTATCTCTGTCTTTTACATTTGTCTCCATTGGGGAAAAAAAATTATGTACCTCATAATTAACTTGGCTGGAATGAATCAGACTGCATTTGTAAAATTTCATAAGACCAATGAGCTGTGCTAAACAGTACCACTATCCACCTGAGCAGAAATTACTATCCATAAGTTTCTTTACAAAACTAACAAAACAAAAATTGAAACAAAAGAAGAACTACTAGAAAAATATTAGAGATTCATTTTTTAAGTCAGGAATTTGCCTTTAGTCAGTAATTTGCCTCATACATTATGATTTTCCCTGTGGAAACCCAGTTATTATCCTGAAAACAAGACCACTTTAGAAAGCAAATGCATCGTGACAAAAGAAAGAAAAGGCAGGTTGATACATTATTAAAATAACTCACACGCCATACCCTGAGGAGTAAGGAAGCCATGGCAGAGCAGGCCCCCTTCTCCTCAATGGACAGCACAGCTGTGGGGAAGACACTGCAGCTAGCAGAAGCGTGTCACACTTCCTCAGGGAGGAAGCAAGTTACAGACCACTCTAGAGAGGGCGCCCATCAACTGATGGCCACGCTCATTACCCAACGTCCAGGCTACCCACAGGCTGACTGCAACCCAACTTTCCCACCATTCCCACAAAGGCCCCAGGAACCGTCAGGCCTCTGAGGCTCTGCCAATGCCCTTCCCCCTACCCAAATATCCTTTCCCTCCTCTCTCCGGAACTCAATCCTGCCCAGCTCTAAATGAACACACCAAGGCCTATTTCCCTAAGAATGCCTCTCTCAAAACCAAAATTTCTTCATCTACAATGATCTGCCTCTTACTCATCCATCATTATCTTGGATTAAATACATCATGTAAGACGCCTTATCTGACCAACACACCTAGTTTAGAAATAAGAGTCATGTTTTAGACCATCTATGACATGACATGGCAACCATTCAGCACACTAAAACCATTCAATAAACACTCTAATTGAGTTTCCCAAAGAGTTGACCTAAAATAACCTAAATGCCAAGCTTTCCAAGAACCGTCCTGAACCAAATTCACTTCTCATTCGAAAGCCAATGTCATACACAGGGATGTTGTATTGTCTTGAAATGTACTTGCCTTTATCCAAAACTAGAATCTCTGATGAATCTATGGGACACACACGTAAAATATTCTGCAAAGTCAAAAAGCTTTATTTATCGTACTGTGCTTAATATTCAGCCAGACCTGCAGTTTTCTCTAAAACTTATACAATTACTGAGTATGCAAGAAGCATTAGAAGAGAGACTAAGTCTATTGAGAAGAAAACTGGAAGCGAAGGTCATCAATCATTTTCTACTTTGAATCATCTCTTTCATAAAGAGGTAAATGCTCCTAAGTTCCAGAATGAATGGAATTCAGTACAGCAAAGTAAAATGCTTTCATTACATAAAATAAATATCTTGATGGACCTTCCACCATCTGTTTTAGTAACTTCAATTATAAAAAAAACCCGTAAATTTAAGAAAAGTTATATCGACAGCTAAAATTGAGATTTTTTTTCCATCTATTACTTTGATTTTCCTGACCCATTTTTGAGAACTGTCAGCATTCTACATCAAGAATTCCAAATTATTTCTTGAAGAGAGTGAGATTTCTCCCAAGTCATTTAACATGCTTACTAATCAATAAAGATATGAAAAACAAAAAAAACCCATATTTATGAAGCAAGCAAATTATATTAAAACACTGACTTTGAGAAAAGGTTGCTGCTTGCCAAGAAAATTTTATTATTATAAAACATTTTCTGTCATTTGTATTTCTTCATTTTCCCTTCCAGCTTATCTGTGTAGCCTTGTAAACACATCATAATCCAAAGCAGTTGAGCTTTATTATCAATAAAATGTAAATCAATGCAAGAGAGCCAACTGCATAAATAAAACAAAAGTGTACCGTGCTTCCCTGGTGGAGCAGTGGTTGAGAGCCTGCCTGCCGATGCAGGGGACACGGCTTCGTGCCCCGGTCCGGGAAGATCCCACA
The DNA here is from genome assembly GCF_964165515.1 of Mesoplodon bidens. Taxonomy (NCBI): domain Eukaryota; kingdom Metazoa; phylum Chordata; class Mammalia; order Artiodactyla; family Ziphiidae; genus Mesoplodon; species Mesoplodon bidens. Next base: position 788,638 of record NW_027672278.1, read on the forward strand.
TGCCGCGGAGCGGCTAGGCCCCTGAGCCATGGCCGCTGAGCCTGCGTGTCCGTAGCCTGTGCTCCACCACGGGAGAGGCCACAAGAGTGAGAGGCCCGTGTACCGAAAAAAAGAAAGCATACCACCATCATCCCAAGCAGACTACAATATAGCAAGCAGATTATAAAATAATAGTCTACAAGCCTGCTTTTTAAAATATATATCTAAATGCACTGAATATCTTGTATAAAAAGCCAAGAGATAGAGATGAAACAAAATATTAAAAGTAAACATCTCCTTCCCCAAAACCCTAACTCCCTTCCAGTCACGAGGAGAACATCACACAAACCCAAGCTGAGGGACAGTCTATGAAATACGTGAACCAGGACTCTTCAAAATTGTCATTAAGAAAAGGAAAGTCTGGGACTTTCCTGGTGGTGCAGTGGTTAAGAATCCGTCTGCCAATGCAGGGGACACGGGTTCCAGCCCTGGTCTGGGAAGATCCCACATGGCGCAGAGCAACTAAGCCCGTACGTCACAACTACTGAGCCTGCGCCCTAGAGCCCGCGAGCCACAACTGCTGAGGCCACACGCCGCAACTACTGAAGCCCACGCACTCTAGGGCCTGTGTGCCGCAACTACTGAGCCCAGCTGCTGCAATTACTGAAGCCCGCACACTTAGAGCCCGTGCTCCGCAACAAGAGAAACCACAACAATCAGCAGTCCACGCACCACAACAAAGAGTAGCCCCCACTTGCCACAACCAGAGAAAGCCCGCGCGCAGCAACAAAGACCCAACACAGCCAAATATAAACAATAATAAAGATAAATAAATAAAGGCATCATCACATAAAAACAAAAGAGGAAATAATGTTTTCAAAAAACAATAACTGGTGGGGCAGTGGTTAAGAGTCCGTCAGCCAGTGCAGGAGACAGGGGTTTGAGCCCTGGTCCGGGAAGATCCCACATGCTGCAGAGCAACTAAGCCCATGAGCCACAACTACTCAGCCTGCGCGTCAGGAGCCTGTGCTCCGCAACAAGAGGGGCCGCGGCAGTGACAGGCCCACGCACCACGATGAGGAGTGGCCCCTGCCCGCCGCAACTAGAGAAGGCCCTCGCACAGAAACGAAGACCCAACACAGCCAAAAATAAATAAAAAAATAAATAAAAATAAGTACATTTAAAAGGAAAACCTATACATTTCCCTTTCTGCAAATGTAGGTTTTCGAGGCAAGAGTAGAGCCTCAGAAAGAATGTCTGCAAACAGGACAATCACTAGTTCACTAAGTACAAGATGTAGGATACTTTTCAAGAATCCCATCACAGCTAGATAATTGGTCCCGAACCAAAAGTAAATACTGGAAGAAAAATGAAATCAACAGTGTACCACCCAGGTGGTAGGCAGACTGGCCTGGACTAAGACATCTTCAGTAAAAGATAATAAGGGTGCTGATTTGTAAGCATCATTCTCGTCCCACTGTGGACTTCCTTCTGCGACAGTATAAGGATACCACCAGATCATCTTGAAATCAAGTCATGAAATGTACTTTTATAGTTTTAAAAATCAATTCTTGTCCTTAAATTAACTTTTCTTGTCAGTTTAGTCAGGGTCCTCTATTACTTCTAAATCATTAAATCTTATTTGATTAGAGACAGGCTTCAAAAAATAAAAATAAACTGTGATCAAATAGCAGGAACAAACAGTAGTAACTAAAATTTCTTCACTCTAAACTGAAGATGATTTCTGTATCTCTGTCTTTTACATTTGTCTCCATTGGGGCAAAAAATTATGTACCTCATAATTAACTTGGCTGGAATGAATCAGACTGCATTTGTAAAATTTCATAAGACCAATGAGCTGTGCTAAACAGTACCACTATCCACCTGAGCAGAAATTACTATCCATAAGTTTCTTTACAAAACTAACAAAACAAAAATTGAAACAAAAGAAGAACTACTAGAAAAATATTAGAGATTCATTTTTTAAGTCAGGAATTTGCCTTTAGTCAGTAATTTGCCTCATACATTATGATTTTCCCTGTGGAAACCCAGTTATTATCCTGAAAACAAGACCACTTTAGAAAGCAAATGCATCGTGACAAAAGAAAGAAAAGGCAGGTTGATACATTATTAAAATAACTCACACGCCATACCCTGAGGAGTAAGGAAGCCATGGCAGAGCAGGCCCCCTTCTCCTCAATGGACAGCACAGCTGTGGGGAAGACACTGCAGCTAGCAGAAGCGTGTCACACTTCCTCAGGGAGGAAGCAAGTTACAGACCACTCTAGAGAGGGCGCCCATCAACTGATGGCCACGCTCATTACCCAACGTCCAGGCTACCCACAGGCTGACTGCAACCCAACTTTCCCACCATTCCCACAAAGGCCCCAGGAACCGTCAGGCCTCTGAGGCTCTGCCAATGCCCTTCCCCCTACCCAAATATCCTTTCCCTCCTCTCTCCGGAACTCAATCCTGCCCAGCTCTAAATGAACACACCAAGGCCTATTTCCCTAAGAATGCCTCTCTCAAAACCAAAATTTCTTCATCTACAATGATCTGCCTCTTACTCATCCATCATTATCTTGGATTAAATACATCATGTAAGATGCCTTATCTGACCAACACACCTAGTTTAGAAATAAGAGTCATGTTTTAGACCATCTATGACATGACATGGCAACCATTCAGCACACTAAAACCATTCAATAAACACTCTAATTGAGTTTCCCAAAGAGTTGACCTAAAATAACCTAAATGCCAAGCTTTCCAAGAACCGTCCTGAACCAAATTCACTTCTCATTCGAAAGCCAATGTCATACACAGGGATGTTGTATTGTCTTGAAATGTACTTGCCTTTATCCAAAACTAGAATCTCTGATGAATCTATGGGACACACACGTAAAATATTCTGCAAAGTCAAAAAGCTTTATTTATCGTACTGTGCTTAATATTCAGCCAGACCTGCAGTTTTCTCTAAAACTTATACAATTACTGAGTATGCAAGAAGCATTAGAAGAGAGACTAAGTCTATTGAGAAGAAAACTGGAAGCGAAGGTCATCAATCATTTTCTACTTTGAATCATCTCTTTCATAAAGAGGTAAATGCTCCTAAGTTCCAGAATGAATGGAATTCAGTACAGCAAAGTAAAATGCTTTCATTACATAAAATAAATATCTTGATGGACCTTCCACCATCTGTTTTAGTAACTTCAATTATAAAAAAAACCCGTAAATTTAAGAAAAGTTATATCGACAGCTAAAATTGAGATTTTTTTTCCATCTATTACTTTGATTTTCCTGACCCATTTTTGAGAACTGTCAGCATTCTACATCAAGAATTCCAAATTATTTCTTGAAGAGAGTGAGATTTCTCCCAAGTCATTTAACATGCTTACTAATCAATAAAGATATGAAAAACAAAAAAAACCCATATTTATGAAGCAAGCAAATTATATTAAAACACTGACTTTGAGAAAAGGTTGCTGCTTGCCAAGAAAATTTTATTATTATAAAACATTTTCTGTCATTTGTATTTCTTCATTTTCCCTTCCAGCTTATCTGTGTAGCCTTGTAAACACATCATAATCCAAAGCAGTTGAGCTTTATTATCAATGAAATGTAAATCAATGCAAGAGAGCCAACTGCATAAATAAAACAAAAGTGTACCGTGCTTCCCTGGTGGAGCAGTGGTTGAGAGCCTGCCTGCCGATGCAGGGGACACGGCTTCGTGCCCCGGTCCGGGAAGATCCCACATGCCGCGGAGCGGCTAGGCCCCTGAGCCATGGCCGCTGAGCCTGCGTGTCCGTAGCCTGTGCTCCACCACGGGAGAGGCCACAAGAGTGAGAGGCCCGTGTACCGAAAAAAAGAAAGCATACCACCATCATCCCAAGCAGACTACAATATAGCAAGCAGATTATAAAATAATAGTCTACAAGCCTGCTTTTTAAAATATATATCTAAATGCACTGAATATCTTGTATAAAAAGCCAAGAGATAGAGATGAAACAAAATATTAAAAGTAAACATCTCCTTCCCCAAAACCCTAACTCCCTTCCAGTCACGAGGAGAACATCACACAAACCCAAGCTGAGGGACAGTCTATGAAATACGTGAACCAGGACTCTTCAAAATTGTCATTAAGAAAAGGAAAGTCTGGGACTTTCCTGGTGGTGCAGTGGTTAAGAATCCGTCTGCCAATGCAGGGGACACGGGTTCCAGCCCTGGTCTGGGAAGATCCCACATGGCGCAGAGCAACTAAGCCCGTACGTCACAACTACTGAGCCTGCGCCCTAGAGCCCGCGAGCCACAACTGCTGAGGCCACACGCCGCAACTACTGAAGCCCACACACTCTAGGGCCTGTGTGCCGCAACTACTGAGCCCAGCTGCTGCAATTACTGAAGCCCGCACACTTAGAGCCCGTGCTCCGCAACAAGAGAAACCACAACAATCAGCAGTCCACGCACCACAACAAAGAGTAGCCCCCACTTGCCACAACCAGAGAAAGCCCGCGCGCAGCAACAAAGACCCAACACAGCCAAATATAAACAAATAATAAAGATAAATAAATAAAGGCATCATCACATAAAAACAAAAGAGGAAATAATGTTTTCAAAAAACAATAACTGGTGGGGCAGTGGTTAAGAGTCCGTCAGCCAGTGCAGGAGACACGGGTTTGAGCCCTGGTCCGGGAAGATCCCACATGCTGCAGAGCAACTAAGCCCATGAGCCACAACTACTCAGCCTGCGCGTCAGGAGCCTGTGCTCCGCAACAAGAGGGGCCGCGGCAGTGACAGGCCCACGCACCACGATGAGGAGTGGCCCCTGCCCGCCGCAACTAGAGAAGGCCCTCGCACAGAAACGAAGACCCAACACAGCCAAAAATAAATAAAAAAATAAATAAAAATAAGTACATTTAAAAGGAAAACCTATACATTTCCCTTTCTGCAAATGTAGGTTTTCGAGGCAAGAGTAGAGCCTCAGAAAGAATGTCTGCAAACAGGACAATCACTAGTTCACTAAGTACAAGATGTAGGATACTTTTCAAGAATCCCATCACAGCTAGATAATTGGTCCCGAACCAAAAGTAAATACTGGAAGAAAAATGAAATCAACAGTGTACCACCCAGGTGGTAGGCAGACTGGCCTGGACTAAGACATCTTCAGTAAAAGATAATAAGTGTGCTGATTTGTAAGCATCATTCTCGTCCCACTGTGGACTTCCTTCTGCGACAGTATAAGGATACCACCAGATCATCTTGAAATCAAGTCATGAAATGTACTTTTATAGTTTTAAAAATCAATTCTTGTCCTTAAATTAACTTTTCTTGTCAGTTTAGTCAGGGTCCTCTATTACTTCTAAATCATTAAATCTTATTTGATTAGAGACAGGCTTCAAAAAATAAAAATAAACTGTGATCAAATAGCAGGAACAAACAGTAGTAACTAAAATTTCTTCACTCTAAACTGAAGATGATTTCTGTATCTCTGTCTTTTACATTTGTCTCCATTGGGGCAAAAAATTATGTACCTCATAATTAACTTGGCTGGAATGAATCAGACTGCATTTGTAAAATTTCATAAGACCAATGAGCTGTGCTAAACAGTACCACTATCCACCTGAGCAGAAATTACTATCCATAAGTTTCTTTACAAAACTAACAAAACAAAAATTGAAACAAAAGAAGAACTACTAGAAAAATATTAGAGATTCATTTTTTAAGTCAGGAATTTGCCTTTAGTCAGTAATTTGCCTCATACATTATGATTTTCCCTGTGGAAACCCAGTTATTATCCTGAAAACAAGACCACTTTAGAAAGCAAATGCATCATGACAAAAGAAAGAAAAGGCAGGTTGATACATTATTAAAATAACTCACACGCCATACCCTGAGGAGTAAGGAAGCCATGGCAGAGCAGGCCCCCTTCTCCTCAATGGACAGCACAGCTGTGGGGAAGACACTGCAGCTAGCAGAAGCGTGTCACACTTCCTCAGGGAGGAAGCAAGTTACAGACCACTCTAGAGAGGGCGCCCATCAACTGATGGCCACGCTCATTACCCAACGTCCAGGCTACCCACAGGCTGACTGCAACCCAACTTTCCCACCATTCCCACAAAGGCCCCAGGAACCGTCAGGCCTCTGAGGCTCTGCCAATGCCCTTCCCCCTACCCAAATATCCTTTCCCTCCTCTCTCCGGAACTCAATCCTGCCCAGCTCTAAATGAACACACCAAGGCCTATTTCCCTAAGAATGCCTCTCTCAAAACCAAAATTTCTTCATCTACAATGATCTGCCTCTTACTCATCCATCATTATCTTGGATTAAATACATCATGTAAGATGCCTTATCTGACCAACACACCTAGTTTAGAAATAAGAGTCATGTTTTAGACCATCTATGACATGACATGGCAACCATTCAGCACACTAAAACCATTCAATAAACACTCTAATTGAGTTTCCCAAAGAGTTGACCTAAAATAACCTAAATGCCAAGCTTTCCAAGAACCGTCCTGAACCAAATTCACTTCTCATTCGAAAGCCAATGTCATACACAGGGATGTTGTATTGTCTTGAAATGTACTTGCCTTTATCCAAAACTAGAATCTCTGATGAATCTATGGGACACACACGTAAAATATTCTGCAAAGTCAAAAAGCTTTATTTATCGTACTGTGCTTAATATTCAGCCAGACCTGCAGTTTTCTCTAAAACTTATACAATTACTGAGTATGCAAGAAGCATTAGAAGAGAGACTAAGTCTATTGAGAAGAAAACTGGAAGCGAAGGTCATCAATCATTTTCTACTTTGAATCATCTCTTTCATAAAGAGGTAAATGCTCCTAAGTTCCAGAATGAATGGAATTCAGTACAGCAAAGTAAAATGCTTTCATTACATAAAATAAATATCTTGATGGACCTTCCACCATCTGTTTTAGTAACTTCAATTATAAAAAAAACCCGTAAATTTAAGAAAAGTTATATCGACAGCTAAAATTGAGATTTTTTTTCCATCTATTACTTTGATTTTCCTGACCCATTTTTGAGAACTGTCAGCATTCTACATCAAGAATTCCAAATTATTTCTTGAAGAGAGTGAGATTTCTCCCAAGTCATTTAACATGCTTACTAATCAATAAAGATATGAAAAACAAAAAAAACCCATATTTATGAAGCAAGCAAATTATATTAAAACACTGACTTTGAGAAAAGGTTGCTGCTTGCCAAGAAAATTTTATTATTATAAAACATTTTCTGTCATTTGTATTTCTTCATTTTCCCTTCCAGCTTATCTGTGTAGCCTTGTAAACACATCATAATCCAAAGCAGTTGAGCTTTATTATCAATGAAATGTAAATCAATGCAAGAGAGCCAACTGCATAAATAAAACAAAAGTGTACCGTGCTTCCCTGGTGGAGCAGTGGTTGAGAGCCTGCCTGCCGATGCAGGGGACACGGCTTCGTGCCCCGGTCCGGGAAGATCCCACATGCCGCGGAGCGGCTAGGCCCCTGAGCCATGGCCGCTGAGCCTGCGTGTCCGTAGCCTGTGCTCCACCACGGGAGAGGCCACAAGAGTGAGAGGCCCGTGTACCGAAAAAAAGAAAGCATACCACCATCATCCCAAGCAGACTACAATATAGCAAGCAGATTATAAAATAATAGTCTACAAGCCTGCTTTTTAAAATATATATCTAAATGCACTGAATATCTTGTATAAAAAGCCAAGAGATAGAGATGAAACAAAATATTAAAAGTAAACATCTCCTTCCCCAAAACCCTAACTCCCTTCCAGTCACGAGGAGAACATCACACAAACCCAAGCTGAGGGACAGTCTATGAAATACGTGAACCAGGACTCTTCAAAATTGTCATTAAGAAAAGGAAAGTCTGGGACTTTCCTGGTGGTGCAGTGGTTAAGAATCCGTCTGCCAATGCAGGGGACACGGGTTCCAGCCCTGGTCTGGGAAGATCCCACATGGCGCAGAGCAACTAAGCCCGTACGTCACAACTACTGAGCCTGCGCCCTAGAGCCCGCGAGCCACAACTGCTGAGGCCACACGCCGCAACTACTGAAGCCCACACACTCTAGGGCCTGTGTGCCGCAACTACTGAGCCCAGCTGCTGCAATTACTGAAGCCCGCACACTTAGAGCCCGTGCTCCGCAACAAGAGAAACCACAACAATCAGCAGTCCACGCACCACAACAAAGAGTAGCCCCCACTTGCCACAACCAGAGAAAGCCCGCGCGCAGCAACAAAGACCCAACACAGCCAAATATAAACAAATAATAAAGATAAATAAATAAAGGCATCATCACATAAAAACAAAAGAGGAAATAATGTTTTCAAAAAACAATAACTGGTGGGGCAGTGGTTAAGAGTCCGTCAGCCAGTGCAGGAGACACGGGTTTGAGCCCTGGTCCGGGAAGATCCCACATGCTGCAGAGCAACTAAGCCCATGAGCCACAACTACTCAGCCTGCGCGTCAGGAGCCTGTGCTCCGCAACAAGAGGGGCCGCGGCAGTGACAGGCCCACGCACCACGATGAGGAGTGGCCCCTGCCCGCCGCAACTAGAGAAGGCCCTCGCACAGAAACGAAGACCCAACACAGCCAAAAATAAATAAAAAAATAAATAAAAATAAGTACATTTAAAAGGAAAACCTATACATTTCCCTTTCTGCAAATGTAGGTTTTCGAGGCAAGAGTAGAGCCTCAGAAAGAATGTCTGCAAACAGGACAATCACTAGTTCACTAAGTACAAGATGTAGGATACTTTTCAAGAATCCCATCACAGCTAGATAATTGGTCCCGAACCAAAAGTAAATACTGGAAGAAAAATGAAATCAACAGTGTACCACCCAGGTGGTAGGCAGACTGGCCTGGACTAAGACATCTTCAGTAAAAGATAATAAGGGTGCTGATTTGTAAGCATCATTCTCGTCCCACTGTGGACTTCCTTCTGCGACAGTATAAGGATACCACCAGATCATCTTGAAATCAAGTCATGAAATGTACTTTTATAGTTTTAAAAATCAATTCTTGTCCTTAAATTAACTTTTCTTGTCAGTTTAGTCAGGGTCCTCTATTACTTCTAAATCATTAAATCTTATTTGATTAGAGACAGGCTTCAAAAAATAAAAATAAACTGTGATCAAATAGCAGGAACAAACAGTAGTAACTAAAATTTCTTCACTCTAAACTGAAGATGATTTCTGTATCTCTGTCTTTTACATTTGTCTCCATTGGGGAAAAAAAATTATGTACCTCATAATTAACTTGGCTGGAATGAATCAGACTGCATTTGTAAAATTTCATAAGACCAATGAGCTGTGCTAAACAGTACCACTATCCACCTGAGCAGAAATTACTATCCATAAGTTTCTTTACAAAACTAACAAAACAAAAATTGAAACAAAAGAAGAACTACTAGAAAAATATTAGAGATTCATTTTTTTTTTTTTTTTTTTTTTTTTTTTTTTTTTTTTTTTTTTTTTGCTGTACGCGGGCCTCTCACTGCTGTGGCCTCTCCCGTTGCGGAGCACAGGCTCCGGACACACAGGCTCCGCGGCCATGGCTCGCGGGCCCAGCCGCTGCGCGGCATGTGGGATCTTCCGGGATAGGGGCACGAACCCGTGTCCCCTGCATCGGCAGGCGGACTCTCAACCACTGCGCCACCAGGGAAGCCCTAGAGATTCATTTTTTAAGTCAGGAATTTGCCTTTAGTCAGTAATTTGCCTCATACATTATGATTTTCCCTGTGGAAACCCAGTTATTATCCTGAAAACAAGACCACTTTAGAAAGCAAATGCATCATGACAAAAGAAAGAAAAGGCAGGTTGATACATTATTAAAATAACTCACACGCCATACCCTGAGGAGTAAGGAAGCCATGGCAGAGCAGGCCCCCTTCTCCTCAATGGACAGCACAGCTGTGGGGAAGACACTGCAGCTAGCAGAAGCGTGTCACACTTCCTCAGGGAGGAAGCAAGTTACAGACCACTCTAGAGAGGGCGCCCATCAACTGATGGCCACGCTCATTACCCAACGTCCAGGCTACCCACAGGCTGACTGCAACCCAACTTTCCCACCATTCCCACAAAGGCCCCAGGAACCGTCAGGCCTCTGAGGCTCTGCCAATGCCCTTCCCCCTACCCAAATATCCTTTCCCTCCTCTCTCCGGAACTCAATCCTGCCCAGCTCTAAATGAACACACCAAGGCCTATTTCCCTAAGAATGCCTCTCTCAAAACCAAAATTTCTTCATCTACAATGATCTGCCTCTTACTCATCCATCATTATCTTGGATTAAATACATCATGTAAGATGCCTTATCTGACCAACACACCTAGTTTAGAAATAAGAGTCATGTTTTAGACCATCTATGACATGACATGGCAACCATTCAGCACACTAAAACCATTCAATAAACACTCTAATTGAGTTTCCCAAAGAGTTGACCTAAAATAACCTAAATGCCAAGCTTTCCAAGAACCGTCCTGAACCAAATTCACTTCTCATTCGAAAGCCAATGTCATACACAGGGATGTTGTATTGTCTTGAAATGTACTTGCCTTTATCCAAAACTAGAATCTCTGATGAATCTATGGGACACACACGTAAAATATTCTGCAAAGTCAAAAAGCTTTATTTATCGTACTGTGCTTAATATTCAGCCAGACCTGCAGTTTTCTCTAAAACTTATACAATTACTGAGTATGCAAGAAGCATTAGAAGAGAGACTAAGTCTATTGAGAAGAAAACTGGAAGCGAAGGTCATCAATCATTTTCTACTTTGAATCATCTCTTTCATAAAGAGGTAAATGCTCCTAAGTTCCAGAATGAATGGAATTCAGTACAGCAAAGTAAAATGCTTTCATTACATAAAATAAATATCTTGATGGACCTTCCACCATCTGTTTTAGTAACTTCAATTATAAAAAAAACCCGTAAATTTAAGAAAAGTTATATCGACAGCTAAAATTGAGATTTTTTTTCCATCTATTACTTTGATTTTCCTGACCCATTTTTGAGAACTGTCAGCATTCTACATCAAGAATTCCAAATTATTTCTTGAAGAGAGTGAGATTTCTCCCAAGTCATTTAACATGCTTACTAATCAATAAAGATATGAAAAACAAAAAAAACCCATATTTATGAAGCAAGCAAATTATATTAAAACACTGACTTTGAGAAAAGGTTGCTGCTTGCCAAGAAAATTTTATTATTATAAAACATTTTCTGTCATTTGTATTTCTTCATTTTCCCTTCCAGCTTATCTGTGTAGCCTTGTAAACACATCATAATCCAAAGCAGTTGAGCTTTATTATCAATGAAATGTAAATCAATGCAAGAGAGCCAACTGCATAAATAAAACAAAAGTGTACCGTGCTTCCCTGGTGGAGCAGTGGTTGAGAGCCTGCCTGCCGATGCAGGGGACACGGCTTCGTGCCCCGGTCCGGGAAGATCCCACATGCCGCGGAGCGGCTAGGCCCCTGAGCCATGGCCGCTGAGCCTGCGTGTCCGTAGCCTGTGCTCCACCACGGGAGAGGCCACAAGAGTGAGAGGCCCGTGTACCGAAAAAAAGAAAGCATACCACCATCATCCCAAGCAGACTACAATATAGCAAGCAGATTATAAAATAATAGTCTACAAGCCTGCTTTTTAAAATATATATCTAAATGCACTGAATATCTTGTATAAAAAGCCAAGAGATAGAGATGAAACAAAATATTAAAAGTAAACATCTCCTTCCCCAAAACCCTAACTCCCTTCCAGTCACGAGGAGAACATCACACAAACCCAAGCTGAGGGACAGTCTATGAAATACGTGAACCAGGACTCTTCAAAATTGTCATTAAGAAAAGGAAAGTCTGGGACTTTCCTGGTGGTGCAGTGGTTAAGAATCCGTCTGCCAATGCAGGGGACACGGGTTCCAGCCCTGGTCTGGGAAGATCCCACATGGCGCAGAGCAACTAAGCCCGTACGTCACAACTACTGAGCCTGCGCCCTAGAGCCCGCGAGCCACAACTGCTGAGGCCACACGCCGCAACTACTGAAGCCCACGCACTCTAGGGCCTGTGTGCCGCAACTACTGAGCCCAGCTGCTGCAATTACTGAAGCCCGCACACTTAGAGCCCGTGCTCCGCAACAAGAGAAACCACAACAATCAGCAGTCCACGCACCACAACAAAGAGTAGCCCCCACTTGCCACAACCAGAGAAAGCCCGCGCGCAGCAACAAAGACCCAACACAGCCAAATATAAACAAATAATAAAGATAAATAAATAAAGGCATCATCACATAAAAACAAAAGAGGAAATAATGTTTTCAAAAAACAATAACTGGTGGGGCAGTGGTTAAGAGTCCGTCAGCCAGTGCAGGAGACACGGGTTGGAGCCCTGGTCCGGGAAGATCCCACATGCTGCAGAGCAACTAAGCCCATGAGCCACAACTACTCAGCCTGCGCGTCAGGAGCCTGTGCTCCGCAACAAGAGGGGCCGCGGCAGTGACAGGCCCACGCACCACGATGAGGAGTGGCCCCTGCCCGCCGCAACTAGAGAAGGCCCTCGCACAGAAACGAAGACCCAACACAGCCAAAAATAAATAAAAAAATAAATAAAAATAAGTACATTTAAAAGGAAAACCTATACATTTCCCTTTCTGCAAATGTAGGTTTTCGAGGCAAGAGTAGAGCCTCAGAAAGAATGTCTGCAAACAGGACAATCACTAGTTCACTAAGTACAAGATGTAGGATACTTTTCAAGAATCCCATCACAGCTAGATAATTGGTCCCGAACCAAAAGTAAATACTGGAAGAAAAATGAAATCAACAGTGTACCACCCAGGTGGTAGGCAGACTGGCCTGGACTAAGACATCTTCAGTAAAAGATAATAAGGGTGCTGATTTGTAAGCATCATTCTCGTCCCACTGTGGACTTCCTTCTGCGACAGTATAAGGATACCACCAGATCATCTTGAAATCAAGTCATGAAATGTACTTTTATAGTTTTAAAAATCAATTCTTGTCCTTAAATTAACTTTTCTTGTCAGTTTAGTCAGGGTCCTCTATTACTTCTAAATCATTAAATCTTATTTGATTAGAGACAGGCTTCAAAAAATAAAAATAAACTGTGATCAAATAGCAGGAACAAACAGTAGTAACTAAAATTTCTTCACTCTAAACTGAAGATGATTTCTGTATCTCTGTCTTTTACATTTGTCTCCATTGGGGCATAAAATTATGTACCTCATAATTAACTTGGCTGGAATGAATCAGACTGCATTTGTAAAATTTCATAAGACCAATGAGCTGTGCTAAACAGTACCACTATCCACCTGAGCAGAAATTACTATCCATAAGTTTCTTTACAAAACTAACAAAACAAAAATTGAAACAAAAGAAGAACTACTAGAAAAATATTAGAGATTCATTTTTTAAGTCAGGAATTTGCCTTTAGTCAGTAATTTGCCTCATACATTATGATTTTCCCTGTGGAAACCCAGTTATTATCCTGAAAACAAGACCACTTTAGAAAGCAAATGCATCATGACAAAAGAAAGAAAAGGCAGGTTGATACATTATTAAAATAACTCACACGCCATACCCTGAGGAGTAAGGAAGCCATGGCAGAGCAGGCCCCCTTCTCCTCAATGGACAGCACAGCTGTGGGGAAGACACTGCAGCTAGCAGAAGCGTGTCACACTTCCTCAGGGAGGAAGCAAGTTACAGACCACTCTAGAGAGGGCGCCCATCAACTGATGGCCACGCTCATTACCCAACGTCCAGGCTACCCACAGGCTGACTGCAACCCAACTTTCCCACCATTCCCACAAAGGCCCCAGGAACCGTCAGGCCTCTGAGGCTCTGCCAATGCCCTTCCCCCTACCCAAATATCCTTTCCCTCCTCTCTCCGGAACTCAATCCTGCCCAGCTCTAAATGAACACACCAAGGCCTATTTCCCTAAGAATGCCTCTCTCAAAACCAAAATTTCTTCATCTACAATGATCTGCCTCTTACTCATCCATCATTATCTTGGATTAAATACATCATGTAAGATGCCTTATCTGACCAACACACCTAGTTTAGAAATAAGAGTCATGTTTTAGACCATCTATGACATGACATGGCAACCATTCAGCACACTAAAACCATTCAATAAACACTCTAATTGAGTTTCCCAAAGAGTTGACCTAAAATAACCTAAATGCCAAGCTTTCCAAGAACCGTCCTGAACCAAATTCACTTCTCATTCGAAAGCCAATGTCATACACAGGGATGTTGTATTGTCTTGAAATGTACTTGCCTTTATCCAAAACTAGAATCTCTGATGAATCTATGGGACACACACGTAAAATATTCTGCAAAGTCAAAAAGCTTTATTTATCGTACTGTGCTTAATATTCAGCCAGACCTGCAGTTTTCTCTAAAACTTATACAATTACTGAGTATGCAAGAAGCATTAGAAGAGAGACTAAGTCTATTGAGAAGAAAACTGGAAGCGAAGGTCATCAATCATTTTCTACTTTGAATCATCTCTTTCATAAAGAGGTAAATGCTCCTAAGTTCCAGAATGAATGGAATTCAGTACAGCAAAGTAAAATGCTTTCATTACATAAAATAAATATCTTGATGGACCTTCCACCATCTGTTTTAGTAACTTCAATTATTAAAAAAACCCCGTAAATTTAAGAAAAGTTATATCAACAGCTAAAATTGAGATTTTTTTTCCATCTATTACTTTGATTTTCCTGACCCATTTTTGAGAACTGTCAGCATTCTACATCAAGAATTCCAAATTATTTCTTGAAGAGAGTGAGATTTCTCCCAAGTCATTTAACATGCTTACTAATCAATAAAGATATGAAAAACAAAAAAACCCATATTTATGAAGCAAGCAAATTATATTAAAACACTGACTTTGAGAAAAGGTTGCTGCTTGCCAAGAAAATTTTATTATTATAAAACATTTTCTGTCATTTGTATTTCTTCATTTTCCCTTCCAGCTTATCTGTGTAGCCTTGTAAACACATCATAATCCAAAGCAGTTGAGCTTTATTATCAATAAAATGTAAATCAATGCAAGAGAGCCAACTGCATAAATAAAACAAAAGTGTACCGTGCTTCCCTGGTGGAGCAGTGGTTGAGAGCCTGCCTGCCGATGCAGGGGACACGGCTTCGTGCCCCGGTCCGGGAAGATCCCACATGCCGCGGAGCGGCTAGGCCCCTGAGCCATGGCCGCTGAGCCTGCGTGTCCGTAGCCTGTGCTCCACCACGGGAGAGGCCACAAGAGTGAGAGGCCCGTGTACCGAAAAAAAGAAAGCATACCACCATCATCCCAAGCAGACTACAATATAGCAAGCAGATTATAAAATAATAGTCTACAAGCCTGCTTTTTAAAATATATATCTAAATGCACTGAATATCTTGTATAAAAAGCCAAGAGATAGAGATGAAACAAAATATTAAAAGTAAACATCTCCTTCCCCAAAACCCTAACTCCCTTCCAGTCACGAGGAGAACATCACACAAACCCAAGCTGAGGGACAGTCTATGAAATACGTGAACCAGGACTCTTCAAAATTGTCATTAAGAAAAGGAAAGTCTGGGACTTTCCTGGTGGTGCAGTGGTTAAGAATCCGTCTGCCAATGCAGGGGACACGGGTTCCAGCCCTGGTCTGGGAAGATCCCACATGGCGCAGAGCAACTAAGCCCGTACGTCACAACTACTGAGCCTGCGCCCTAGAGCCCGCGAGCCACAACTGCTGAGGCCACACGCCGCAACTACTGAAGCCCACGCACTCTAGGGCCTGTGTGCCGCAACTACTGAGCCCAGCTGCTGCAATTACTGAAGCCCGCACACTTAGAGCCCGTGCTCCGCAACAAGAGAAACCACAACAATCAGCAGTCCACGCACCACAACAAAGAGTAGCCCCCACTTGCCACAACCAGAGAAAGCCCGCGCGCAGCAACAAAGACCCAACACAGCCAAATATAAACAATAATAAAGATAAATAAATAAAGGCATCATCACATAAAAACAAAAGAGGAAATAATGTTTTCAAAAAACAATAACTGGTGGGGCAGTGGTTAAGAGTCCGTCAGCCAGTGCAGGAGACAGGGGTTTGAGCCCTGGTCCGGGAAGATCCCACATGCTGCAGAGCAACTAAGCCCATGAGCCACAACTACTCAGCCTGCGCGTCAGGAGCCTGTGCTCCGCAACAAGAGGGGCCGCGGCAGTGACAGGCCCACGCACCACGATGAGGAGTGGCCCCTGCTCGCCGCAACTAGAGAAGGCCCTCGCACAGAAACGAAGACCCAACACAGCCAAAAATAAATAAAAAAATAAATAAAAATAAGTACATTTAAAAGGAAAACCTATACATTTCCCTTTCTGCAAATGTAGGTTTTCGAGGCAAGAGTAGAGCCTCAGAAAGAATGTCTGCAAACAGGACAATCACTAGTTCACTAAGTACAAGATGTAGGATACTTTTCAAGAATCCCATCACAGCTAGGTAATTGGTCCCGAAACAAAAGTAAATACTGGAAGAAAAATGAAATCAACAGTGTACCACAGAGGTGGTAGGCAGACTGGCCTGGACTAAGACATCTTCAGTAATAGATAATAAGGGTGCTGATTTGTAAGCATTATTCTCGTCCCACTGTGGATTTCCTTCTGCGACAGTATAAGGATACCACTAGATCATCTTGAAATCAAGTCATGAAATGTACTTTTATAGTTTTAAAAATCAATTCTTGTCCTTAAATTAACTTTTCTTGTCAGTTTAGTCAGGGTCCACTATTACTTCTAAAACATTAAATCTTATTTGATTAGAGACAGGCTTCAAAAAATAAAAATAAACTGTGATCAAATAGCAGGAACAAACAGTAGTAACTAAAATTTCTTCACTCTAAACTGAAGATGATTTCTGTATCTCTGTCTTTTACATTTGTCTCCATTGGGGAAAAAAAATTATGTACCTCATAATTAACTTGGCTGGAATGAATCAGACTGCATTTGTAAAATTTCATAAGACCAATGAGCTGTGCTAAACAGTACCACTATCCACCTGAGCAGAAATTACTATCCATAAGTTTCTTTACAAAACTAACAAAACAAAAATTGAAACAAAAGAAGAACTACTAGAAAAATATTAGAGATTCATTTTTTAAGTCAGGAATTTGCCTTTAGTCAGTAATTTGCCTCATACATTATGATTTTCCCTGTGGAAACCCAGTTATTATCCTGAAAACAAGACCACTTTAGAAAGCAAATGCATCGTGACAAAAGAAAGAAAAGGCAGGTTGATACATTATTAAAATAACTCACACGCCATACCCTGAGGAGTAAGGAAGCCATGGCAGAGCAGGCCCCCTTCTCCTCAATGGACAGCACAGCTGTGGGGAAGACACTGCAGCTAGCAGAAGCGTGTCACACTTCCTCAGGGAGGAAGCAAGTTACAGACCACTCTAGAGAGGGCGCCCATCAACTGATGGCCACGCTCATTACCCAACGTCCAGGCTACCCACAGGCTGACTGCAACCCAACTTTCCCACCATTCCCACAAAGGCCCCAGGAACCGTCAGGCCTCTGAGGCTCTGCCAATGCCCTTCCCCCTACCCAAATATCCTTTCCCTCCTCTCTCCGGAACTCAATCCTGCCCAGCTCTAAATGAACACACCAAGGCCTATTTCCCTAAGAATGCCTCTCTCAAAACCAAAATTTCTTCATCTACAATGATCTGCCTCTTACTCATCCATCATTATCTTGGATTAAATACATCATGTAAGACGCCTTATCTGACCAACACACCTAGTTTAGAAATAAGAGTCATGTTTTAGACCATCTATGACATGACATGGCAACCATTCAGCACACTAAAACCATTCAATAAACACTCTAATTGAGTTTCCCAAAGAGTTGACCTAAAATAACCTAAATGCCAAGCTTTCCAAGAACCGTCCTGAACCAAATTCACTTCTCATTCGAAAGCCAATGTCATACACAGGGATGTTGTATTGTCTTGAAATGTACTTGCCTTTATCCAAAACTAGAATCTCTGATGAATCTATGGGACACACACGTAAAATATTCTGCAAAGTCAAAAAGCTTTATTTATCGTACTGTGCTTAATATTCAGCCAGACCTGCAGTTTTCTCTAAAACTTATACAATTACTGAGTATGCAAGAAGCATTAGAAGAGAGACTAAGTCTATTGAGAAGAAAACTGGAAGCGAAGGTCATCAATCATTTTCTACTTTGAATCATCTCTTTCATAAAGAGGTAAATGCTCCTAAGTTCCAGAATGAATGGAATTCAGTACAGCAAAGTAAAATGCTTTCATTACATAAAATAAATATCTTGATGGACCTTCCACCATCTGTTTTATAGTAACTTCAATTATAAAAAAAACCCGTAAATTTAAGAAAAGTTATATCAACAGCTAAAATTGAGATTTTTTTTCCATCTATTACTTTGATTTTCCTGACCCATTTTTGAGAACTGTCAGCATTCTACATCAAGAATTCCAAATTATTTCTTGAAGAGAGTGAGATTTCTCCCAAGTCATTTAACATGCTTACTAATCAATAAAGATATGAAAAACAAAAAAAACCCATATTTATGAAGCAAGCAAATTATATTAAAACACTGACTTTGAGAAAAGGTTGCTGCTTGCCAAGAAAATTTTATTATTATAAAACATTTTCTGTCATTTGTATTTCTTCATTTTCCCTTCCAGCTTATCTGTGTAGCCTTGTAAACACATCATAATCCAAAGCAGTTGAGCTTTATCAATAAAATGTAAATCAATGCAAGAGAGCCAACTGCATAAATAAAACAAAAGTGTACCGTGCTTCCCTGGTGGAGCAGTGGTTGAGAGCCTGCCTGCCGATGCAGGGGACACGGCTTCGTGCCCCGGTCCGGGAAGATCCCACATGCCGCGGAGCGGCTAGGCCCCTGAGCCATGGCCGCTGAGCCTGCGTGTCCATAGCCTGTGCTCCACCACGGGAGAGGCCACAAGAGTGAGAGGCCCGTGTACCGAAAAAAAGAAAGCATACCACCATCATCCCAAGCAGACTACAATATAGCAAGCAGATTATAAAATAATAGTCTACAAGCCTGCTTTTTAAAATATATATCTAAATGCACTGAATATCTTGTATAAAAAGCCAAGAGATAGAGATGAAACAAAATATTAAAAGTAAACATCTCCTTCCCCAAAACCCTAACTCCCTTCCTGTCACGAGGAGAACATCACACAAACCCAAGCTGAGGGACAGTCTATGAAATACGTGAACCAGGACTCTTCAAAATTGTCATTAAGAAAAGGAAAGTCTGGGACTTTCCTGGTGGTGCAGTGGTTAAGAATCCGTCTGCCAATGCAGGGGACACGGGTTCCAGCCCTGGTCTGGGAAGATCCCACATGCCGCAGAGCAACTAAGCCCGTACGTCACAACTACTGAGCCTGCGCCCTAGAGCCCGCGAGCCACAACTGCTGAGGCCACACGCCGCAACTACTGAAGCCCACGCACTCTAGGGCCTGTGTGCCGCAACTACTGAGCCCAGCTGCTGCAATTACTGAAGCCCGCACACTTAGAGCCCGTGCTCCGCAACAAGAGAAACCACAACAATCAGCAGTCCACGCACCACAACAAAGAGTAGCCCCCACTTGCCACAACCAGAGAAAGCCCGCGCGCAGCAACAAAGACCCAACACAGCCAAATATAAACAATAATAAAGATAAATAAATAAAGGCATCATCACATAAAAACAAAAGAGGAAATAATGTTTTCAAAAAACAATAACTGGTGGGGCAGTGGTTAAGAGTCCGTCAGCCAGTGCAGGAGACAGGGGTTTGAGCCCTGGTCCGGGAAGATCCCACATGCTGCAGAGCAACTAAGCCCATGAGCCACAACTACTCAGCCTGCGCGTCAGGAGCCTGTGCTCCGCAACAAGAGGGGCCGCGGCAGTGACAGGCCCACGCACCACGATGAGGAGTGGCCCCTGCTCGCCGCAACTAGAGAAGGCCCTCGCACAGAAACGAAGACCCAACACAGCCAAAAATAAATAAAAAAATAAATAAAAATAAGTACATTTAAAAGGAAAACCTATACATTTCCCTTTCTGCAAATGTAGGTTTTCGAGGCAAGAGTAGAGCCTCAGAAAGAATGTCTGCAAACAGGACAATCACTAGTTCACTAAGTACAAGATGTAGGATACTTTTCAAGAATCCCATCACAGCTAGGTAATTGGTCCCGAAACAAAAGTAAATACTGGAAGAAAAATGAAATCAACAGTGTACCACCGAGGTGGTAGGCAGACTGGCCTGGACTAAGACATCTTCAGTAATAGATAATAAGGGTGCTGATTTGTAAGCATTATTCTCGTCCCACTGTGGACTTCCTTCTGCGACAGTATAAGGATACCACTAGATCATCTTGAAATCAAGTCATGAAATGTACTTTTATAGTTTTAAAAATCAATTCTTGTCCTTAAATTAACTTTTCTTGTCAGTTTAGTCAGGGTCCTCTATTACTTCTAAAACATTAAATCTTATTTGATTAGAGACAGGCTTCAAAAAATAAAAATAAACTGTGATCAAATAGCAGGAACAAACAGTAGTAACTAAAATTTCTTCACTCTAAACTGAAGATGATTTCTGTATCTCTGTCTTTTACATTTGTCTCCATTGGGGAAAAAAAATTATGTACCTCATAATTAACTTGGCTGGAATGAATCAGACTGCATTTGTAAAATTTCATAAGACCAATGAGCTGTGCTAAACAGTACCACTATCCACCTGAGCAGAAATTACTATCCATAAGTTTCTTTACAAAACTAACAAAACAAAAATTGAAACAAAAGAAGAACTACTAGAAAAATATTAGAGATTCATTTTTTAAGTCAGGAATTTGCCTTTAGTCAGTAATTTGCCTCATACATTATGATTTTCCCTGTGGAAACCCAGTTATTATCCTGAAAACAAGACCACTTTAGAAAGCAAATGCATCGTGACAAAAGAAAGAAAAGGCAGGTTGATACATTATTAAAATAACTCACACGCCATACCCTGAGGAGTAAGGAAGCCATGGCAGAGCAGGCCCCCTTCTCCTCAATGGACAGCACAGCTGTGGGGAAGACACTGCAGCTAGCAGAAGCGTGTCACACTTCCTCAGGGAGGAAGCAAGTTACAGACCACTCTAGAGAGGGCGCCCATCAACTGATGGCCACGCTCATTACCCAACGTCCAGGCTACCCACAGGCTGACTGCAACCCAACTTTCCCACCATTCCCACAAAGGCCCCAGGAACCGTCAGGCCTCTGAGGCTCTGCCAATGCCCTTCCCCCTACCCAAATATCCTTTCCCTCCTCTCTCCGGAACTCAATCCTGCCCAGCTCTAAATGAACACACCAAGGCCTATTTCCCTAAGAATGCCTCTCTCAAAACCAAAATTTCTTCATCTACAATGATCTGCCTCTTACTCATCCATCATTATCTTGGATTAAATACATCATGTAAGACGCCTTATCTGACCAACACACCTAGTTTAGAAATAAGAGTCATGTTTTAGACCATCTATGACATGACATGGCAACCATTCAGCACACTAAAACCATTCAATAAACACTCTAATTGAGTTTCCCAAAGAGTTGACCTAAAATAACCTAAATGCCAAGCTTTCCAAGAACCGTCCTGAACCAAATTCACTTCTCATTCGAAAGCCAATGTCATACACAGGGATGTTGTATTGTCTTGAAATGTACTTGCCTTTATCCAAAACTAGAATCTCTGATGAATCTATGGGACACACACGTAAAATATTCTGCAAAGTCAAAAAGCTTTATTTATCGTACTGTGCTTAATATTCAGCCAGACCTGCAGTTTTCTCTAAAACTTATACAATTACTGAGTATGCAAGAAGCATTAGAAGAGAGACTAAGTCTATTGAGAAGAAAACTGGAAGCGAAGGTCATCAATCATTTTCTACTTTGAATCATCTCTTTCATAAAGAGGTAAATGCTCCTAAGTTCCAGAATGAATGGAATTCAGTACAGCAAAGTAAAATGCTTTCATTACATAAAATAAATATCTTGATGGACCTTCCACCATCTGTTTTAGTAACTTCAATTATAAAAAAACCCCGTAAATTTAAGAAAAGTTATATCGACAGCTAAAATTGAGATTTTTTTTCCATCTATTACTTTGATTTTCCTGACCCATTTTTGAGAACTGTCAGCATTCTACATCAAGAATTCCAAATTATTTCTTGAAGAGAGTGAGATTTCTCCCAAGTCATTTAACATGCTTACTAATCAATAAAGATATGAAAAACAAAAAAAACCCATATTTATGAAGCAAGCAAATTATATTAAAACACTGACTTTGAGAAAAGGTTGCTGCTTGCCAAGAAAATTTTATTATTATAAAACATTTTCTGTCATTTGTATTTCTTCATTTTCCCTTCCAGCTTATCTGTGTAGCCTTGTAAACACATCATAATCCAAAGCAGTTGAGCTTTATCAATAAAATGTAAATCAATGCAAGAGAGCCAACTGCATAAATAAAACAAAAGTGTACCGTGCTTCCCTGGTGGAGCAGTGGTTGAGAGCCTGCCTGCCGATGCAGGGGACACGGCTTCGTGCCCCGGTCCGGGAAGATCCCACATGCCGCGGAGCGGCTAGGCCCCTGAGCCATGGCCGCTGAGCCTGCGTGTCCGTAGCCTGTGCTCCACCACGGGAGAGGCCACAAGAGTGAGAGGCCCGTGTACCGAAAAAAAGAAAGCATACCACCATCATCCCAAGCAGACTACAATATAGCAAGCAGATTATAAAATAATAGTCTACAAGCCTGCTTTTTAAAATATATATCTAAATGCACTGAATATCTTGTATAAAAAGCCAAGAGATAGAGATGAAACAAAATATTAAAAGTAAACATCTCCTTCCCCAAAACCCTAACTCCCTTCCTGTCACGAGGAGAACATCACACAAACCCAAGCTGAGGGACAGTCTATGAAATACGTGAACCAGGACTCTTCAAAATTGTCATTAAGAAAAGGAAAGTCTGGGACTTTCCTGGTGGTGCAGTGGTTAAGAATCCGTCTGCCAATGCAGGGGACACGGGTTCCAGCCCTGGTCTGGGAAGATCCCACATGGCGCAGAGCAACTAAGCCCGTACGTCACAACTACTGAGCCTGCGCCCTAGAGCCCGCGAGCCACAACTGCTGAGGCCACACGCCGCAACTACTGAAGCCCACGCACTCTAGGGCCTGTGTGCCGCAACTACTGAGCCCAGCTGCTGCAATTACTGAAGCCCGCACACTTAGAGCCCGTGCTCCGCAACAAGAGAAACCACAACAATCAGCAGTCCACGCACCACAACAAAGAGTAGCCCCCACTTGCCACAACCAGAGAAAGCCCGCGCGCAGCAACAAAGACCCAACACAGCCAAATATAAACAATAATAAAGATAAATAAATAAAGGCATCATCACATAAAAACAAAAGAGGAAATAATGTTTTCAAAAAACAATAACTGGTGGGGCAGTGGTTAAGAGTCCGTCAGCCAGTGCAGGAGACACGGGTTTGAGCCCTGGTCCGGGAAGATCCCACATGCTGCAGAGCAACTAAGCCCATGAGCCACAACTACTCAGCCTGCGCGTCAGGAGCCTGTGCTCCGCAACAAGAGGGGCCGCGGCAGTGACAGGCCCACGCACCACGATGAGGAGTGGCCCCTGCTCGCCGCAACTAGAGAAGGCCCTCGCACAGAAACGAAGACCCAACACAGCCAAAAATAAATAAAAAAATAAATAAAAATAAGTACATTTAAAAGGAAAACCTATACATTTCCCTTTCTGCAAATGTAGGTTTTCGAGGCAAGAGTAGAGCCTCAGAAAGAATGTCTGCAAACAGGACAATCACTAGTTCACTAAGTACAAGATGTAGGATACTTTTCAAGAATCCCATCACAGCTAGGTAATTGGTCCCGAAACAAAAGTAAATACTGGAAGAAAAATGAAATCAACAGTGTACCACAGAGGTGGTAGGCAGACTGGCCTGGACTAAGACATCTTCAGTAATAGATAATAAGGGTGCTGATTTGTAAGCATCATTCTCGTCCCACTGTGGACTTCCTTCTGCGACAGTATAAGGATACCACCAGATCATCTTGAAATCAAGTCATGAAATGTACTTTTATAGTTTTAAAAATCAATTCTTGTCCTTAAATTAACTTTTCTTGTCAGTTTAGTCAGGGTCCTCTATTACTTCTAAAACATTAAATCTTATTTGATTAGAGACAGGCTTCAAAAAATAAAAATAAACTGTGATCAAATAGCAGGAACAAACAGTAGTAACTAAAATTTCTTCACTCTAAACTGAAGATGATTTCTGTATCTCTGTCTTTTACATTTGTCTCCATTGGGGAAAAAAAATTATGTACCTCATAATTAACTTGGCTGGAATGAATCAGACTGCATTTGTAAAATTTCATAAGACCAATGAGCTGTGCTAAACAGTACCACTATCCACCTGAGCAGAAATTACTATCCATAAGTTTCTTTACAAAACTAACAAAACAAAAATTGAAACAAAAGAAGAACTACTAGAAAAATATTAGAGATTCATTTTTTAAGTCAGGAATTTGCCTTTAGTCAGTAATTTGCCTCATACATTATGATTTTCCCTGTGGAAACCCAGTTATTATCCTGAAAACAAGACCACTTTAGAAAGCAAATGCATCGTGACAAAAGAAAGAAAAGGCAGGTTGATACATTATTAAAATAACTCACACGCCATACCCTGAGGAGTAAGGAAGCCATGGCAGAGCAGGCCCCCTTCTCCTCAATGGACAGCACAGCTGTGGGGAAGACACTGCAGCTAGCAGAAGCGTGTCACACTTCCTCAGGGAGGAAGCAAGTTACAGACCACTCTAGAGAGGGCGCCCATCAACTGATGGCCACGCTCATTACCCAACGTCCAGGCTACCCACAGGCTGACTGCAACCCAACTTTCCCACCATTCCCACAAAGGCCCCAGGAACCGTCAGGCCTCTGAGGCTCTGCCAATGCCCTTCCCCCTACCCAAATATCCTTTCCCTCCTCTCTCCGGAACTCAATCCTGCCCAGCTCTAAATGAACACACCAAGGCCTATTTCCCTAAGAATGCCTCTCTCAAAACCAAAATTTCTTCATCTACAATGATCTGCCTCTTACTCATCCATCATTATCTTGGATTAAATACATCATGTAAGACGCCTTATCTGACCAACACACCTAGTTTAGAAATAAGAGTCATGTTTTAGACCATCTATGACATGACATGGCAACCATTCAGCACACTAAAACCATTCAATAAACACTCTAATTGAGTTTCCCAAAGAGTTGACCTAAAATAACCTAAATGCCAAGCTTTCCAAGAACCGTCCTGAACCAAATTCACTTCTCATTCGAAAGCCAATGTCATACACAGGGATGTTGTATTGTCTTGAAATGTACTTGCCTTTATCCAAAACTAGAATCTCTGATGAATCTATGGGACACACACGTAAAATATTCTGCAAAGTCAAAAAGCTTTATTTATCGTACTGTGCTTAATATTCAGCCAGACCTGCAGTTTTCTCTAAAACTTATACAATTACTGAGTATGCAAGAAGCATTAGAAGAGAGACTAAGTCTATTGAGAAGAAAACTGGAAGCGAAGGTCATCAATCATTTTCTACTTTGAATCATCTCTTTCATAAAGAGGTAAATGCTCCTAAGTTCCAGAATGAATGGAATTCAGTACAGCAAAGTAAAATGCTTTCATTACATAAAATAAATATCTTGATGGACCTTCCACCATCTGTTTTAGTAACTTCAATTATAAAAAAAACCCGTAAATTTAAGAAAAGTTATATCAACAGCTAAAATTGAGATTTTTTTTCCATCTATTACTTTGATTTTCCTGACCCATTTTTGAGAACTGTCAGCATTCTACATCAAGAATTCCAAATTATTTCTTGAAGAGAGTGAGATTTCTCCCAAGTCATTTAACATGCTTACTAATCAATAAAGATATGAAAAACAAAAAAAACCCATATTTATGAAGCAAGCAAATTATATTAAAACACTGACTTTGAGAAAAGGTTGCTGCTTGCCAAGAAAATTTTATTATTATAAAACATTTTCTGTCATTTGTATTTCTTCATTTTCCCTTCCAGCTTATCTGTGTAGCCTTGTAAACACATCATAATCCAAAGCAGTTGAGCTTTATCAATAAAATGTAAATCAATGCAAGAGAGCCAACTGCATAAATAAAACAAAAGTGTACCGTGCTTCCCTGGTGGAGCAGTGGTTGAGAGCCTGCCTGCCGATGCAGGGGACACGGCTTCGTGCCCCGGTCCGGGAAGATCCCACATGCCGCGGAGCGGCTAGGCCCCTGAGCCATGGCCGCTGAGCCTGCGTGTCCATAGCCTGTGCTCCACCACGGGAGAGGCCACAAGAGTGAGAGGCCCGTGTACCGAAAAAAAGAAAGCATACCACCATCATCCCAAGCAGACTACAATATAGCAAGCAGATTATAAAATAATAGTCTACAAGCCTGCTTTTTAAAATATATATCTAAATGCACTGAATATCTTGTATAAAAAGCCAAGAGATAGAGATGAAACAAAATATTAAAAGTAAACATCTCCTTCCCCAAAACCCTAACTCCCTTCCTGTCACGAGGAGAACATCACACAAACCCAAGCTGAGGGACAGTCTATGAAATACGTGAACCAGGACTCTTCAAAATTGTCATTAAGAAAAGGAAAGTCTGGGACTTTCCTGGTGGTGCAGTGGTTAAGAATCCGTCTGCCAATGCAGGGGACACGGGTTCCAGCCCTGGTCTGGGAAGATCCCACATGCCGCAGAGCAACTAAGCCCGTACGTCACAACTACTGAGCCTGCGCCCTAGAGCCCGCGAGCCACAACTGCTGAGGCCACACGCCGCAACTACTGAAGCCCACGCACTCTAGGGCCTGTGTGCCGCAACTACTGAGCCCAGCTGCTGCAATTACTGAAGCCCGCACACTTAGAGCCCGTGCTCCGCAACAAGAGAAACCACAACAATCAGCAGTCCACGCACCACAACAAAGAGTAGCCCCCACTTGCCACAACCAGAGAAAGCCCGCGCGCAGCAACAAAGACCCAACACAGCCAAATATAAACAATAATAAAGATAAATAAATAAAGGCATCATCACATAAAAACAAAAGAGGAAATAATGTTTTCAAAAAACAATAACTGGTGGGGCAGTGGTTAAGAGTCCGTCAGCCAGTGCAGGAGACACGGGTTTGAGCCCTGGTCCGGGAAGATCCCACATGCTGCAGAGCAACTAAGCCCATGAGCCACAACTACTCAGCCTGCGCGTCAGGAGCCTGTGCTCCGCAACAAGAGGGGCCGCGGCAGTGACAGGCCCACGCACCACGATGAGGAGTGGCCCCTGCTCGCCGCAACTAGAGAAGGCCCTCGCACAGAAACGAAGACCCAACACAGCCAAAAATAAATAAAAAAATAAATAAAAATAAGTACATTTAAAAGGAAAACCTATACATTTCCCTTTCTGCAAATGTAGGTTTTCGAGGCAAGAGTAGAGCCTCAGAAAGAATGTCTGCAAACAGGACAATCACTAGTTCACTAAGTACAAGATGTAGGATACTTTTCAAGAATCCCATCACAGCTAGGTAATTGGTCCCGAAACAAAAGTAAATACTGGAAGAAAAATGAAATCAACAGTGTACCACCGAGGTGGTAGGCAGACTGGCCTGGACTAAGACATCTTCAGTAATAGATAATAAGGGTGCTGATTTGTAAGCATTATTCTCGTCCCACTGTGGACTTCCTTCTGCGACAGTATAAGGATACCACTAGATCATCTTGAAATCAAGTCATGAAATGTACTTTTATAGTTTTAAAAATCAATTCTTGTCCTTAAATTAACTTTTCTTGTCAGTTTAGTCAGGGTCCTCTATTACTTCTAAAACATTAAATCTTATTTGATTAGAGACAGGCTTCAAAAAATAAAAATAAACTGTGATCAAATAGCAGGAACAAACAGTAGTAACTAAAATTTCTTCACTCTAAACTGAAGATGATTTCTGTATCTCTGTCTTTTACATTTGTCTCCATTGGGGAAAAAAAATTATGTACCTCATAATTAACTTGGCTGGAATGAATCAGACTGCATTTGTAAAATTTCATAAGACCAATGAGCTGTGCTAAACAGTACCACTATCCACCTGAGCAGAAATTACTATCCATAAGTTTCTTTACAAAACTAACAAAACAAAAATTGAAACAAAAGAAGAACTACTAGAAAAATATTAGAGATTCATTTTTTAAGTCAGGAATTTGCCTTTAGTCAGTAATTTGCCTCATACATTATGATTTTCCCTGTGGAAACCCAGTTATTATCCTGAAAACAAGACCACTTTAGAAAGCAAATGCATCGTGACAAAAGAAAGAAAAGGCAGGTTGATACATTATTAAAATAACTCACACGCCATACCCTGAGGAGTAAGGAAGCCATGGCAGAGCAGGCCCCCTTCTCCTCAATGGACAGCACAGCTGTGGGGAAGACACTGCAGCTAGCAGAAGCGTGTCACACTTCCTCAGGGAGGAAGCAAGTTACAGACCACTCTAGAGAGGGCGCCCATCAACTGATGGCCACGCTCATTACCCAACGTCCAGGCTACCCACAGGCTGACTGCAACCCAACTTTCCCACCATTCCCACAAAGGCCCCAGGAACCGTCAGGCCTCTGAGGCTCTGCCAATGCCCTTCCCCCTACCCAAATATCCTTTCCCTCCTCTCTCCGGAACTCAATCCTGCCCAGCTCTAAATGAACACACCAAGGCCTATTTCCCTAAGAATGCCTCTCTCAAAACCAAAATTTCTTCATCTACAATGATCTGCCTCTTACTCATCCATCATTATCTTGGATTAAATACATCATGTAAGACGCCTTATCTGACCAACACACCTAGTTTAGAAATAAGAGTCATGTTTTAGACCATCTATGACATGACATGGCAACCATTCAGCACACTAAAACCATTCAATAAACACTCTAATTGAGTTTCCCAAAGAGTTGACCTAAAATAACCTAAATGCCAAGCTTTCCAAGAACCGTCCTGAACCAAATTCACTTCTCATTCGAAAGCCAATGTCATACACAGGGATGTTGTATTGTCTTGAAATGTACTTGCCTTTATCCAAAACTAGAATCTCTGATGAATCTATGGGACACACACGTAAAATATTCTGCAAAGTCAAAAAGCTTTATTTATCGTACTGTGCTTAATATTCAGCCAGACCTGCAGTTTTCTCTAAAACTTATACAATTACTGAGTATGCAAGAAGCATTAGAAGAGAGACTAAGTCTATTGAGAAGAAAACTGGAAGCGAAGGTCATCAATCACTTTCTACTTTGAATCATCTCTTTCATAAAGAGGTAAATGCTCCTAAGTTCCAGAATGAATGGAATTCAGTACAGCAAAGTAAAATGCTTTCATTACATAAAATAAATATCTTGATGGACCTTCCACCATCTGTTTTAGTAACTTCAATTATAAAAAAAACCCGTAAATTTAAGAAAAGTTATATCAACAGCTAAAATTGAGATTTTTTTTCCATCTATTACTTTGATTTTCCTGACCCATTTTTGAGAACTGTCAGCATTCTACATCAAGAATTCCAAATTATTTCTTGAAGAGAGTGAGATTTCTCCCAAGTCATTTAACATGCTTACTAATCAATAAAGATATGAAAAACAAAAAAAACCCATATTTATGAAGCAAGCAAATTATATTAAAACACTGACTTTGAGAAAAGGTTGCTGCTTGCCAAGAAAATTTTATTATTATAAAACATTTTCTGTCATTTGTATTTCTTCATTTTCCCTTCCAGCTTATCTGTGTAGCCTTGTAAACACATCATAATCCAAAGCAGTTGAGCTTTATCAATAAAATGTAAATCAATGCAAGAGAGCCAACTGCATAAATAAAACAAAAGTGTACCGTGCTTCCCTGGTGGAGCAGTGGTTGAGAGCCTGCCTGCCGATGCAGGGGACACGGCTTCGTGCCCCGGTCCGGGAAGATCCCACATGCCGCGGAGCGGCTAGGCCCCTGAGCCATGGCCGCTGAGCCTGCGTGTCCGTAGCCTGTGCTCCACCACGGGAGAGGCCACAAGAGTGAGAGGCCCGTGTACCGAAAAAAAGAAAGCATACCACCATCATCCCAAGCAGACTACAATATAGCAAGCAGATTATAAAATAATAGTCTACAAGCCTGCTTTTTAAAATATATATCTAAATGCACTGAATATCTTGTATAAAAAGCCAAGAGATAGAGATGAAACAAAATATTAAAAGTAAACATCTCCTTCCCCAAAACCCTAACTCCCTTCCTGTCACGAGGAGAACATCACACAAACCCAAGCTGAGGGACAGTCTATGAAATACGTGAACCAGGACTCTTCAAAATTGTCATTAAGAAAAGGAAAGTCTGGGACTTTCCTGGTGGTGCAGTGGTTAAGAATCCGTCTGCCAATGCAGGGGACACGGGTTCCAGCCCTGGTCTGGGAAGATCCCACATGGCGCAGAGCAACTAAGCCCGTACGTCACAACTACTGAGCCTGCGCCCTAGAGCCCGCGAGCCACAACTGCTGAGGCCACACGCCGCAACTACTGAAGCCCACGCACTCTAGGGCCTGTGTGCCGCAACTACTGAGCCCAGCTGCTGCAATTACTGAAGCCCGCACACTTAGAGCCCGTGCTCCGCAACAAGAGAAACCACAACAATCAGCAGTCCACGCACCACAACAAAGAGTAGCCCCCACTTGCCACAACCAGAGAAAGCCCGCGCGCAGCAACAAAGACCCAACACAGCCAAATATAAACAATAATAAAGATAAATAAATAAAGGCATCATCACATAAAAACAAAAGAGGAAATAATGTTTTCAAAAAACAATAACTGGTGGGGCAGTGGTTAAGAGTCCGTCAGCCAGTGCAGGAGACAGGGGTTTGAGCCCTGGTCCGGGAAGATCCCACATGCTGCAGAGCAACTAAGCCCATGAGCCACAACTAC
This sequence comes from Mesoplodon bidens, assembly GCF_964165515.1. Taxonomy (NCBI): domain Eukaryota; kingdom Metazoa; phylum Chordata; class Mammalia; order Artiodactyla; family Ziphiidae; genus Mesoplodon; species Mesoplodon bidens. The sequence goes on from NW_027672278.1 coordinate 819,723, forward strand.
TCAGCCTGCGCGTCAGGAGCCTGTGCTCCGCAACAAGAGGGGCCGCGGCAGTGACAGGCCCACGCACCACGATGAGGAGTGGCCCCTGCTCGCCGCAACTAGAGAAGGCCCTCGCACAGAAACGAAGACCCAACACAGCCAAAAATAAATAAAAAAATAAATAAAAATAAGTACATTTAAAAGGAAAACCTATACATTTCCCTTTCTGCAAATGTAGGTTTTCGAGGCAAGAGTAGAGCCTCAGAAAGAATGTCTGCAAACAGGACAATCACTAGTTCACTAAGTACAAGATGTAGGATACTTTTCAAGAATCCCATCACAGCTAGGTAATTGGTCCCGAACCAAAAGTAAATACTGGAAGAAAAATGAAATCAACAGTGTACCACAGAGGTGGTAGGCAGACTGGCCTGGACTAAGACATCTTCAGTAATAGATAATAAGGGTGCTGATTTGTAAGCATCATTCTCGTCCCACTGTGGACTTCCTTCTGCGACAGTATAAGGATACCACCAGATCATCTTGAAATCAAGTCATGAAATGTACTTTTATAGTTTTAAAAATCAATTCTTGTCCTTAAATTAACTTTTCTTGTCAGTTTAGTCAGGGTCCTCTATTACTTCTAAAACATTAAATCTTATTTGATTAGAGACAGGCTTCAAAAAATAAAAATAAACTGTGATCAAATAGCAGGAACAAACAGTAGTAACTAAAATTTCTTCACTCTAAACTGAAGATGATTTCTGTATCTCTGTCTTTTACATTTGTCTCCATTGGGGAAAAAAAATTATGTACCTCATAATTAACTTGGCTGGAATGAATCAGACTGCATTTGTAAAATTTCATAAGACCAATGAGCTGTGCTAAACAGTACCACTATCCACCTGAGCAGAAATTACTATCCATAAGTTTCTTTACAAAACTAACAAAACAAAAATTGAAACAAAAGAAGAACTACTAGAAAAATATTAGAGATTCATTTTTTAAGTCAGGAATTTGCCTTTAGTCAGTAATTTGCCTCATACATTATGATTTTCCCTGTGGAAACCCAGTTATTATCCTGAAAACAAGACCACTTTAGAAAGCAAATGCATCGTGACAAAAGAAAGAAAAGGCAGGTTGATACATTATTAAAATAACTCACACGCCATACCCTGAGGAGTAAGGAAGCCATGGCAGAGCAGGCCCCCTTCTCCTCAATGGACAGCACAGCTGTGGGGAAGACACTGCAGCTAGCAGAAGCGTGTCACACTTCCTCAGGGAGGAAGCAAGTTACAGACCACTCTAGAGAGGCCGCCCATCAACTGATGGCCACGCTCATTACCCAACGTCCAGGCTACCCACAGGCTGACTGCAACCCAACTTTCCCACCATTCCCACAAAGGCCCCAGGAACCGTCAGGCCTCTGAGGCTCTGCCAATGCCCTTCCCCCTACCCAAATATCCTTTCCCTCCTCTCTCCGGAACTCAATCCTGCCCAGCTCTAAATGAACACACCAAGGCCTATTTCCCTAAGAATGCCTCTCTCAAAACCAAAATTTCTTCATCTACAATGATCTGCCTCTTACTCATCCATCATTATCTTGGATTAAATACATCATGTAAGACGCCTTATCTGACCAACACACCTAGTTTAGAAATAAGAGTCATGTTTTAGACCATCTATGACATGACATGGCAACCATTCAGCACACTAAAACCATTCAATAAACACTCTAATTGAGTTTCCCAAAGAGTTGACCTAAAATAACCTAAATGCCAAGCTTTCCAAGAACCGTCCTGAACCAAATTCACTTCTCATTCGAAAGCCAATGTCATACACAGGGATGTTGTATTGTCTTGAAATGTACTTGCCTTTATCCAAAACTAGAATCTCTGATGAATCTATGGGACACACACGTAAAATATTCTGCAAAGTCAAAAAGCTTTATTTATCGTACTGTGCTTAATATTCAGCCAGACCTGCAGTTTTCTCTAAAACTTATACAATTACTGAGTATGCAAGAAGCATTAGAAGAGAGACTAAGTCTATTGAGAAGAAAACTGGAAGCGAAGGTCATCAATCACTTTCTACTTTGAATCATCTCTTTCATAAAGAGGTAAATGCTCCTAAGTTCCAGAATGAATGGAATTCAGTACAGCAAAGTAAAATGCTTTCATTACATAAAATAAATATCTTGATGGACCTTCCACCATCTGTTTTAGTAACTTCAATTATAAAAAAAACCCGTAAATTTAAGAAAAGTTATATCAACAGCTAAAATTGAGATTTTTTTTCCATCTATTACTTTGATTTTCCTGACCCATTTTTGAGAACTGTCAGCATTCTACATCAAGAATTCCAAATTATTTCTTGAAGAGAGTGAGATTTCTCCCAAGTCATTTAACATGCTTACTAATCAATAAAGATATGAAAAACAAAAAAAACCCATATTTATGAAGCAAGCAAATTATATTAAAACACTGACTTTGAGAAAAGGTTGCTGCTTGCCAAGAAAATTTTATTATTATAAAACATTTTCTGTCATTTGTATTTCTTCATTTTCCCTTCCAGCTTATCTGTGTAGCCTTGTAAACACATCATAATCCAAAGCAGTTGAGCTTTATCAATAAAATGTAAATCAATGCAAGAGAGCCAACTGCATAAATAAAACAAAAGTGTACCGTGCTTCCCTGGTGGAGCAGTGGTTGAGAGCCTGCCTGCCGATGCAGGGGACACGGCTTCGTGCCCCGGTCCGGGAAGATCCCACATGCCGCGGAGCGGCTAGGCCCCTGAGCCATGGCCGCTGAGCCTGCGTGTCCGTAGCCTGTGCTCCACCACGGGAGAGGCCACAAGAGTGAGAGGCCCGTGTACCGAAAAAAAGAAAGCATACCACCATCATCCCAAGCAGACTACAATATAGCAAGCAGATTATAAAATAATAGTCTACAAGCCTGCTTTTTAAAATATATATCTAAATGCACTGAATATCTTGTATAAAAAGCCAAGAGATAGAGATGAAACAAAATATTAAAAGTAAACATCTCCTTCCCCAAAACCCTAACTCCCTTCCTGTCACGAGGAGAACATCACACAAACCCAAGCTGAGGGACAGTCTATGAAATACGTGAACCAGGACTCTTCAAAATTGTCATTAAGAAAAGGAAAGTCTGGGACTTTCCTGGTGGTGCAGTGGTTAAGAATCCGTCTGCCAATGCAGGGGACACGGGTTCCAGCCCTGGTCTGGGAAGATCCCACATGGCGCAGAGCAACTAAGCCCGTACGTCACAACTACTGAGCCTGCGCCCTAGAGCCCGCGAGCCACAACTGCTGAGGCCACACGCCGCAACTACTGAAGCCCACGCACTCTAGGGCCTGTGTGCCGCAACTACTGAGCCCAGCTGCTGCAATTACTGAAGCCCGCACACTTAGAGCCCGTGCTCCGCAACAAGAGAAACCACAACAATCAGCAGTCCACGCACCACAACAAAGAGTAGCCCCCACTTGCCACAACCAGAGAAAGCCCGCGCGCAGCAACAAAGACCCAACACAGCCAAATATAAACAATAATAAAGATAAATAAATAAAGGCATCATCACATAAAAACAAAAGAGGAAATAATGTTTTCAAAAAACAATAACTGGTGGGGCAGTGGTTAAGAGTCCGTCAGCCAGTGCAGGAGACACGGGTTTGAGCCCTGGTCCGGGAAGATCCCACATGCTGCAGAGCAACTAAGCCCATGAGCCACAACTACTCAGCCTGCGCGTCAGGAGCCTGTGCTCCGCAACAAGAGGGGCCGCGGCAGTGACAGGCCCACGCACCACGATGAGGAGTGGCCCCTGCTCGCCGCAACTAGAGAAGGCCCTCGCACAGAAACGAAGACCCAACACAGCCAAAAATAAATAAAAAAATAAATAAAAATAAGTACATTTAAAAGGAAAACCTATACATTTCCCTTTCTGCAAATGTAGGTTTTCGAGGCAAGAGTAGAGCCTCAGAAAGAATGTCTGCAAACAGGACAATCACTAGTTCACTAAGTACAAGATGTAGGATACTTTTCAAGAATCCCATCACAGCTAGGTAATTGGTCCCGAACCAAAAGTAAATACTGGAAGAAAAATGAAATCAACAGTGTACCACAGAGGTGGTAGGCAGACTGGCCTGGACTAAGACATCTTCAGTAATAGATAATAAGGGTGCTGATTTGTAAGCATCATTCTCGTCCCACTGTGGACTTCCTTCTGCGACGGTATAAGGATACCACCAGATCATCTTGAAATCAAGTCATGAAATGTACTTTTATAGTTTTAAAAATCAATTCTTGTCCTTAAATTAACTTTTCTTGTCAGTTTAGTCAGGGTCCTCTATTACTTCTAAAACATTAAATCTTATTTGATTAGAGACAGGCTTCAAAAAATAAAAATAAACTGTGATCAAATAGCAGGAACAAACAGTAGTAACTAAAATTTCTTCACTCTAAACTGAAGATGATTTCTGTATCTCTGTCTTTTACATTTGTCTCCATTGGGGAAAAAAAATTATGTACCTCATAATTAACTTGGCTGGAATGAATCAGACTGCATTTGTAAAATTTCATAAGACCAATGAGCTGTGCTAAACAGTACCACTATCCACCTGAGCAGAAATTACTATCCATAAGTTTCTTTACAAAACTAACAAAACAAAAATTGAAACAAAAGAAGAACTACTAGAAAAATATTAGAGATTCATTTTTTAAGTCAGGAATTTGCCTTTAGTCAGTAATTTGCCTCATACATTATGATTTTCCCTGTGGAAACCCAGTTATTATCCTGAAAACAAGACCACTTTAGAAAGCAAATGCATCGTGACAAAAGAAAGAAAAGGCAGGTTGATACATTATTAAAATAACTCACACGCCATACCCTGAGGAGTAAGGAAGCCATGGCAGAGCAGGCCCCCTTCTCCTCAATGGACAGCACAGCTGTGGGGAAGACACTGCAGCTAGCAGAAGCGTGTCACACTTCCTCAGGGAGGAAGCAAGTTACAGACCACTCTAGAGAGGGCGCCCATCAACTGATGGCCACGCTCATTACCCAACGTCCAGGCTACCCACAGGCTGACTGCAACCCAACTTTCCCACCATTCCCACAAAGGCCCCAGGAACCGTCAGGCCTCTGAGGCTCTGCCAATGCCCTTCCCCCTACCCAAATATCCTTTCCCTCCTCTCTCCGGAACTCAATCCTGCCCAGCTCTAAATGAACACACCAAGGCCTATTTCCCTAAGAATGCCTCTCTCAAAACCAAAATTTCTTCATCTACAATGATCTGCCTCTTACTCATCCATCATTATCTTGGATTAAATACATCATGTAAGACGCCTTATCTGACCAACACACCTAGTTTAGAAATAAGAGTCATGTTTTAGACCATCTATGACATGACATGGCAACCATTCAGCACACTAAAACCATTCAATAAACACTCTAATTGAGTTTCCCAAAGAGTTGACCTAAAATAACCTAAATGCCAAGCTTTCCAAGAACCGTCCTGAACCAAATTCACTTCTCATTCGAAAGCCAATGTCATACACAGGGATGTTGTATTGTCTTGAAATGTACTTGCCTTTATCCAAAACTAGAATCTCTGATGAATCTATGGGACACACACGTAAAATATTCTGCAAAGTCAAAAAGCTTTATTTATCGTACTGTGCTTAATATTCAGCCAGACCTGCAGTTTTCTCTAAAACTTATACAATTACTGAGTATGCAAGAAGCATTAGAAGAGAGACTAAGTCTATTGAGAAGAAAACTGGAAGCGAAGGTCATCAATCATTTTCTACTTTGAATCATCTCTTTCATAAAGAGGTAAATGCTCCTAAGTTCCAGAATGAATGGAATTCAGTACAGCAAAGTAAAATGCTTTCATTACATAAAATAAATATCTTGATGGACCTTCCACCATCTGTTTTAGTAACTTCAATTATAAAAAAACCCCGTAAATTTAAGAAAAGTTATATCGACAGCTAAAATTGAGATTTTTTTTCCATCTATTACTTTGATTTTCCTGACCCATTTTTGAGAACTGTCAGCATTCTACATCAAGAATTCCAAATTATTTCTTGAAGAGAGTGAGATTTCTCCCAAGTCATTTAACATGCTTACTAATCAATAAAGATATGAAAAACAAAAAAAACCCATATTTATGAAGCAAGCAAATTATATTAAAACACTGACTTTGAGAAAAGGTTGCTGCTTGCCAAGAAAATTTTATTATTATAAAACATTTTCTGTCATTTGTATTTCTTCATTTTCCCTTCCAGCTTATCTGTGTAGCCTTGTAAACACATCATAATCCAAAGCAGTTGAGCTTTATCAATAAAATGTAAATCAATGCAAGAGAGCCAACTGCATAAATAAAACAAAAGTGTACCGTGCTTCCCTGGTGGAGCAGTGGTTGAGAGCCTGCCTGCCGATGCAGGGGACACGGCTTCGTGCCCCGGTCCGGGAAGATCCCACATGCCGCGGAGCGGCTAGGCCCCTGAGCCATGGCCGCTGAGCCTGCGTGTCCGTAGCCTGTGCTCCACCACGGGAGAGGCCACAAGAGTGAGAGGCCCGTGTACCGAAAAAAAGAAAGCATACCACCATCATCCCAAGCAGACTACAATATAGCAAGCAGATTATAAAATAATAGTCTACAAGCCTGCTTTTTAAAATATATATCTAAATGCACTGAATATCTTGTATAAAAAGCCAAGAGATAGAGATGAAACAAAATATTAAAAGTAAACATCTCCTTCCCCAAAACCCTAACTCCCTTCCTGTCACGAGGAGAACATCACACAAACCCAAGCTGAGGGACAGTCTATGAAATACGTGAACCAGGACTCTTCAAAATTGTCATTAAGAAAAGGAAAGTCTGGGACTTTCCTGGTGGTGCAGTGGTTAAGAATCCGTCTGCCAATGCAGGGGACACGGGTTCCAGCCCTGGTCTGGGAAGATCCCACATGGCGCAGAGCAACTAAGCCCGTACGTCACAACTACTGAGCCTGCGCCCTAGAGCCCGCGAGCCACAACTGCTGAGGCCACACGCCGCAACTACTGAAGCCCACGCACTCTAGGGCCTGTGTGCCGCAACTACTGAGCCCAGCTGCTGCAATTACTGAAGCCCGCACACTTAGAGCCCGTGCTCCGCAACAAGAGAAACCACAACAATCAGCAGTCCACGCACCACAACAAAGAGTAGCCCCCACTTGCCACAACCAGAGAAAGCCCGCGCGCAGCAACAAAGACCCAACACAGCCAAATATAAACAATAATAAAGATAAATAAATAAAGGCATCATCACATAAAAACAAAAGAGGAAATAATGTTTTCAAAAAACAATAACTGGTGGGGCAGTGGTTAAGAGTCCGTCAGCCAGTGCAGGAGACACGGGTTTGAGCCCTGGTCCGGGAAGATCCCACATGCTGCAGAGCAACTAAGCCCATGAGCCACAACTACTCAGCCTGCGCGTCAGGAGCCTGTGCTCCGCAACAAGAGGGGCCGCGGCAGTGACAGGCCCACGCACCACGATGAGGAGTGGCCCCTGCTCGCCGCAACTAGAGAAGGCCCTCGCACAGAAACGAAGACCCAACACAGCCAAAAATAAATAAAAAAATAAATAAAAATAAGTACATTTAAAAGGAAAACCTATACATTTCCCTTTCTGCAAATGTAGGTTTTCGAGGCAAGAGTAGAGCCTCAGAAAGAATGTCTGCAAACAGGACAATCACTAGTTCACTAAGTACAAGATGTAGGATACTTTTCAAGAATCCCATCACAGCTAGGTAATTGGTCCCGAACCAAAAGTAAATACTGGAAGAAAAATGAAATCAACAGTGTACCACAGAGGTGGTAGGCAGACTGGCCTGGACTAAGACATCTTCAGTAATAGATAATAAGGGTGCTGATTTGTAAGCATCATTCTCGTCCCACTGTGGACTTCCTTCTGCGACAGTATAAGGATACCACCAGATCATCTTGAAATCAAGTCATGAAATGTACTTTTATAGTTTTAAAAATCAATTCTTGTCCTTAAATTAACTTTTCTTGTCAGTTTAGTCAGGGTCCTCTATTACTTCTAAAACATTAAATCTTATTTGATTAGAGACAGGCTTCAAAAAATAAAAATAAACTGTGATCAAATAGCAGGAACAAACAGTAGTAACTAAAATTTCTTCACTCTAAACTGAAGATGATTTCTGTATCTCTGTCTTTTACATTTGTCTCCATTGGGGAAAAAAAATTATGTACCTCATAATTAACTTGGCTGGAATGAATCAGACTGCATTTGTAAAATTTCATAAGACCAATGAGCTGTGCTAAACAGTACCACTATCCACCTGAGCAGAAATTACTATCCATAAGTTTCTTTACAAAACTAACAAAACAAAAATTGAAACAAAAGAAGAACTACTAGAAAAATATTAGAGATTCATTTTTTAAGTCAGGAATTTGCCTTTAGTCAGTAATTTGCCTCATACATTATGATTTTCCCTGTGGAAACCCAGTTATTATCCTGAAAACAAGACCACTTTAGAAAGCAAATGCATCGTGACAAAAGAAAGAAAAGGCAGGTTGATACATTATTAAAATAACTCACACGCCATACCCTGAGGAGTAAGGAAGCCATGGCAGAGCAGGCCCCCTTCTCCTCAATGGACAGCACAGCTGTGGGGAAGACACTGCAGCTAGCAGAAGCGTGTCACACTTCCTCAGGGAGGAAGCAAGTTACAGACCACTCTAGAGAGGCCGCCCATCAACTGATGGCCACGCTCATTACCCAACGTCCAGGCTACCCACAGGCTGACTGCAACCCAACTTTCCCACCATTCCCACAAAGGCCCCAGGAACCGTCAGGCCTCTGAGGCTCTGCCAATGCCCTTCCCCCTACCCAAATATCCTTTCCCTCCTCTCTCCGGAACTCAATCCTGCCCAGCTCTAAATGAACACACCAAGGCCTATTTCCCTAAGAATGCCTCTCTCAAAACCAAAATTTCTTCATCTACAATGATCTGCCTCTTACTCATCCATCATTATCTTGGATTAAATACATCATGTAAGACGCCTTATCTGACCAACACACCTAGTTTAGAAATAAGAGTCATGTTTTAGACCATCTATGACATGACATGGCAACCATTCAGCACACTAAAACCATTCAATAAACACTCTAATTGAGTTTCCCAAAGAGTTGACCTAAAATAACCTAAATGCCAAGCTTTCCAAGAACCGTCCTGAACCAAATTCACTTCTCATTCGAAAGCCAATGTCATACACAGGGATGTTGTATTGTCTTGAAATGTACTTGCCTTTATCCAAAACTAGAATCTCTGATGAATCTATGGGACACACACGTAAAATATTCTGCAAAGTCAAAAAGCTTTATTTATCGTACTGTGCTTAATATTCAGCCAGACCTGCAGTTTTCTCTAAAACTTATACAATTACTGAGTATGCAAGAAGCATTAGAAGAGAGACTAAGTCTATTGAGAAGAAAACTGGAAGCGAAGGTCATCAATCACTTTCTACTTTGAATCATCTCTTTCATAAAGAGGTAAATGCTCCTAAGTTCCAGAATGAATGGAATTCAGTACAGCAAAGTAAAATGCTTTCATTACATAAAATAAATATCTTGATGGACCTTCCACCATCTGTTTTAGTAACTTCAATTATAAAAAAAACCCGTAAATTTAAGAAAAGTTATATCAACAGCTAAAATTGAGATTTTTTTTCCATCTATTACTTTGATTTTCCTGACCCATTTTTGAGAACTGTCAGCATTCTACATCAAGAATTCCAAATTATTTCTTGAAGAGAGTGAGATTTCTCCCAAGTCATTTAACATGCTTACTAATCAATAAAGATATGAAAAACAAAAAAAACCCATATTTATGAAGCAAGCAAATTATATTAAAACACTGACTTTGAGAAAAGGTTGCTGCTTGCCAAGAAAATTTTATTATTATAAAACATTTTCTGTCATTTGTATTTCTTCATTTTCCCTTCCAGCTTATCTGTGTAGCCTTGTAAACACATCATAATCCAAAGCAGTTGAGCTTTATCAATAAAATGTAAATCAATGCAAGAGAGCCAACTGCATAAATAAAACAAAAGTGTACCGTGCTTCCCTGGTGGAGCAGTGGTTGAGAGCCTGCCTGCCGATGCAGGGGACACGGCTTCGTGCCCCGGTCCGGGAAGATCCCACATGCCGCGGAGCGGCTAGGCCCCTGAGCCATGGCCGCTGAGCCTGCGTGTCCGTAGCCTGTGCTCCACCACGGGAGAGGCCACAAGAGTGAGAGGCCCGTGTACCGAAAAAAAGAAAGCATACCACCATCATCCCAAGCAGACTACAATATAGCAAGCAGATTATAAAATAATAGTCTACAAGCCTGCTTTTTAAAATATATATCTAAATGCACTGAATATCTTGTATAAAAAGCCAAGAGATAGAGATGAAACAAAATATTAAAAGTAAACATCTCCTTCCCCAAAACCCTAACTCCCTTCCTGTCACGAGGAGAACATCACACAAACCCAAGCTGAGGGACAGTCTATGAAATACGTGAACCAGGACTCTTCAAAATTGTCATTAAGAAAAGGAAAGTCTGGGACTTTCCTGGTGGTGCAGTGGTTAAGAATCCGTCTGCCAATGCAGGGGACACGGGTTCCAGCCCTGGTCTGGGAAGATCCCACATGGCGCAGAGCAACTAAGCCCGTACGTCACAACTACTGAGCCTGCGCCCTAGAGCCCGCGAGCCACAACTGCTGAGGCCACACGCCGCAACTACTGAAGCCCACGCACTCTAGGGCCTGTGTGCCGCAACTACTGAGCCCAGCTGCTGCAATTACTGAAGCCCGCACACTTAGAGCCCGTGCTCCGCAACAAGAGAAACCACAACAATCAGCAGTCCACGCACCACAACAAAGAGTAGCCCCCACTTGCCACAACCAGAGAAAGCCCGCGCGCAGCAACAAAGACCCAACACAGCCAAATATAAACAATAATAAAGATAAATAAATAAAGGCATCATCACATAAAAACAAAAGAGGAAATAATGTTTTCAAAAAACAATAACTGGTGGGGCAGTGGTTAAGAGTCCGTCAGCCAGTGCAGGAGACACGGGTTTGAGCCCTGGTCCGGGAAGATCCCACATGCTGCAGAGCAACTAAGCCCATGAGCCACAACTACTCAGCCTGCGCGTCAGGAGCCTGTGCTCCGCAACAAGAGGGGCCGCGGCAGTGACAGGCCCACGCACCACGATGAGGAGTGGCCCCTGCTCGCCGCAACTAGAGAAGGCCCTCGCACAGAAACGAAGACCCAACACAGCCAAAAATAAATAAAAAAATAAATAAAAATAAGTACATTTAAAAGGAAAACCTATACATTTCCCTTTCTGCAAATGTAGGTTTTCGAGGCAAGAGTAGAGCCTCAGAAAGAATGTCTGCAAACAGGACAATCACTAGTTCACTAAGTACAAGATGTAGGATACTTTTCAAGAATCCCATCACAGCTAGGTAATTGGTCCCGAACCAAAAGTAAATACTGGAAGAAAAATGAAATCAACAGTGTACCACAGAGGTGGTAGGCAGACTGGCCTGGACTAAGACATCTTCAGTAATAGATAATAAGGGTGCTGATTTGTAAGCATCATTCTCGTCCCACTGTGGACTTCCTTCTGCGACGGTATAAGGATACCACCAGATCATCTTGAAATCAAGTCATGAAATGTACTTTTATAGTTTTAAAAATCAATTCTTGTCCTTAAATTAACTTTTCTTGTCAGTTTAGTCAGGGTCCTCTATTACTTCTAAAACATTAAATCTTATTTGATTAGAGACAGGCTTCAAAAAATAAAAATAAACTGTGATCAAATAGCAGGAACAAACAGTAGTAACTAAAATTTCTTCACTCTAAACTGAAGATGATTTCTGTATCTCTGTCTTTTACATTTGTCTCCATTGGGGAAAAAAAATTATGTACCTCATAATTAACTTGGCTGGAATGAATCAGACTGCATTTGTAAAATTTCATAAGACCAATGAGCTGTGCTAAACAGTACCACTATCCACCTGAGCAGAAATTACTATCCATAAGTTTCTTTACAAAACTAACAAAACAAAAATTGAAACAAAAGAAGAACTACTAGAAAAATATTAGAGATTCATTTTTTAAGTCAGGAATTTGCCTTTAGTCAGTAATTTGCCTCATACATTATGATTTTCCCTGTGGAAACCCAGTTATTATCCTGAAAACAAGACCACTTTAGAAAGCAAATGCATCGTGACAAAAGAAAGAAAAGGCAGGTTGATACATTATTAAAATAACTCACACGCCATACCCTGAGGAGTAAGGAAGCCATGGCAGAGCAGGCCCCCTTCTCCTCAATGGACAGCACAGCTGTGGGGAAGACACTGCAGCTAGCAGAAGCGTGTCACACTTCCTCAGGGAGGAAGCAAGTTACAGACCACTCTAGAGAGGGCGCCCATCAACTGATGGCCACGCTCATTACCCAACGTCCAGGCTACCCACAGGCTGACTGCAACCCAACTTTCCCACCATTCCCACAAAGGCCCCAGGAACCGTCAGGCCTCTGAGGCTCTGCCAATGCCCTTCCCCCTACCCAAATATCCTTTCCCTCCTCTCTCCGGAACTCAATCCTGCCCAGCTCTAAATGAACACACCAAGGCCTATTTCCCTAAGAATGCCTCTCTCAAAACCAAAATTTCTTCATCTACAATGATCTGCCTCTTACTCATCCATCATTATCTTGGATTAAATACATCATGTAAGACGCCTTATCTGACCAACACACCTAGTTTAGAAATAAGAGTCATGTTTTAGACCATCTATGACATGACATGGCAACCATTCAGCACACTAAAACCATTCAATAAACACTCTAATTGAGTTTCCCAAAGAGTTGACCTAAAATAACCTAAATGCCAAGCTTTCCAAGAACCGTCCTGAACCAAATTCACTTCTCATTCGAAAGCCAATGTCATACACAGGGATGTTGTATTGTCTTGAAATGTACTTGCCTTTATCCAAAACTAGAATCTCTGATGAATCTATGGGACACACACGTAAAATATTCTGCAAAGTCAAAAAGCTTTATTTATCGTACTGTGCTTAATATTCAGCCAGACCTGCAGTTTTCTCTAAAACTTATACAATTACTGAGTATGCAAGAAGCATTAGAAGAGAGACTAAGTCTATTGAGAAGAAAACTGGAAGCGAAGGTCATCAATCATTTTCTACTTTGAATCATCTCTTTCATAAAGAGGTAAATGCTCCTAAGTTCCAGAATGAATGGAATTCAGTACAGCAAAGTAAAATGCTTTCATTACATAAAATAAATATCTTGATGGACCTTCCACCATCTGTTTTAGTAACTTCAATTATAAAAAAAACCCGTAAATTTAAGAAAAGTTATATCAACAGCTAAAATTGAGATTTTTTTTCCATCTATTACTTTGATTTTCCTGACCCATTTTTGAGAACTGTCAGCATTCTACATCAAGAATTCCAAATTATTTCTTGAAGAGAGTGAGATTTCTCCCAAGTCATTTAACATGCTTACTAATCAATAAAGATATGAAAAACAAAAAAAACCCATATTTATGAAGCAAGCAAATTATATTAAAACACTGACTTTGAGAAAAGGTTGCTGCTTGCCAAGAAAATTTTATTATTATAAAACATTTTCTGTCATTTGTATTTCTTCATTTTCCCTTCCAGCTTATCTGTGTAGCCTTGTAAACACATCATAATCCAAAGCAGTTGAGCTTTATCAATAAAATGTAAATCAATGCAAGAGAGCCAACTGCATAAATAAAACAAAAGTGTACCGTGCTTCCCTGGTGGAGCAGTGGTTGAGAGCCTGCCTGCCGATGCAGGGGACACGGCTTCGTGCCCCGGTCCGGGAAGATCCCACATGCCGCGGAGCGGCTAGGCCCCTGAGCCATGGCCGCTGAGCCTGCGTGTCCATAGCCTGTGCTCCACCACGGGAGAGGCCACAAGAGTGAGAGGCCCGTGTACCGAAAAAAAGAAAGCATACCACCATCATCCCAAGCAGACTACAATATAGCAAGCAGATTATAAAATAATAGTCTACAAGCCTGCTTTTTAAAATATATATCTAAATGCACTGAATATCTTGTATAAAAAGCCAAGAGATAGAGATGAAACAAAATATTAAAAGTAAACATCTCCTTCCCCAAAACCCTAACTCCCTTCCTGTCACGAGGAGAACATCACACAAACCCAAGCTGAGGGACAGTCTATGAAATACGTGAACCAGGACTCTTCAAAATTGTCATTAAGAAAAGGAAAGTCTGGGACTTTCCTGGTGGTGCAGTGGTTAAGAATCCGTCTGCCAATGCAGGGGACACGGGTTCCAGCCCTGGTCTGGGAAGATCCCACATGGCGCAGAGCAACTAAGCCCGTACGTCACAACTACTGAGCCTGCGCCCTAGAGCCCGCGAGCCACAACTGCTGAGGCCACACGCCGCAACTACTGAAGCCCACGCACTCTAGGGCCTGTGTGCCGCAACTACTGAGCCCAGCTGCTGCAATTACTGAAGCCCGCACACTTAGAGCCCGTGCTCCGCAACAAGAGAAACCACAACAATCAGCAGTCCACGCACCACAACAAAGAGTAGCCCCCACTTGCCACAACCAGAGAAAGCCCGCGCGCAGCAACAAAGACCCAACACAGCCAAATATAAACAATAATAAAGATAAATAAATAAAGGCATCATCACATAAAAACAAAAGAGGAAATAATGTTTTCAAAAAACAATAACTGGTGGGGCAGTGGTTAAGAGTCCGTCAGCCAGTGCAGGAGACAGGGGTTTGAGCCCTGGTCCGGGAACATCCAACATGCTGCAGAGCAACTAAGCCCATGAGCCACAACTACTCAGCCTGCGCGTCAGGAGCCTGTGCTCCGCAACAAGAGGGGCCGCGGCAGTGACAGGCCCACGCACCACGATGAGGAGTGGCCCCTGCTCGCCGCAACTAGAGAAGGCCCTCGCACAGAAACGAAGACCCAACACAGCCAAAAATAAATAAAAAAATAAATAAAAATAAGTACATTTAAAAGGAAAACCTATACATTTCCCTTTCTGCAAATGTAGGTTTTCGAGGCAAGAGTAGAGCCTCAGAAAGAATGTCTGCAAACAGGACAATCACTAGTTCACTAAGTACAAGATGTAGGATACTTTTCAAGAATCCCATCACAGCTAGGTAATTGGTCCCGAACCAAAAGTAAATACTGGAAGAAAAATGAAATCAACAGTGTACCACACAGGTGGTAGGCAGACTGGCCTGGACTAAGACATCTTCAGTAATAGATAATAAGGGTGCTGATTTGTAAGCATTATTCTCGTCCCACTGTGGACTTCCTTCTGCGACAGTATAAGGATACCACTAGATCATCTTGAAATCAAGTCATGAAATGTACTTTTATAGTTTTAAAAATCAATTCTTGTCCTTAAATTAACTTTTCTTGTCAGTTTAGTCAGGGTCCTCTATTACTTCTAAAACATTAAATCTTATTTGATTAGAGACAGGCTTCAAAAAATAAAAATAAACTGTGATCAAATAGCAGGAACAAACAGTAGTAACTAAAATTTCTTCACTCTAAACTGAAGATGATTTCTGTATCTCTGTCTTTTACATTTGTCTCCATTGGGGAAAAAAAATTATGTACCTCATAATTAACTTGGCTGGAATGAATCAGACTGCATTTGTAAAATTTCATAAGACCAATGAGCTGTGCTAAACAGTACCATTATCCACCTGAGCAGAAATTACTATCCATAAGTTTCTTTACAAAACTAACAAAACAAAAATTGAAACAAAAGAAGAACTACTAGAAAAATATTAGAGATTCATTTTTTAAGTCAGGAATTTGCCTTTAGTCAGTAATTTGCCTCATACATTATGATTTTCCCTGTGGAAACCCAGTTATTATCCTGAAAACAAGACCACTTTAGAAAGCAAATGCATCGTGACAAAAGAAAGAAAAGGCAGGTTGATACATTATTAAAATAACTCACACGCCATACCCTGAGGAGTAAGGAAGCCATGGCAGAGCAGGCCCCCTTCTCCTCAATGGACAGCACAGCTGTGGGGAAGACACTGCAGCTAGCAGAAGCGTGTCACACTTCCTCAGGGAGGAAGCAAGTTACAGACCACTCTAGAGAGGGCGCCCATCAACTGATGGCCACGCTCATTACCCAACGTCCAGGCTACCCACAGGCTGACTGCAACCCAACTTTCCCACCATTCCCACAAAGGCCCCAGGAACCGTCAGGCCTCTGAGGCTCTGCCAATGCCCTTCCCCCTACCCAAATATCCTTTCCCTCCTCTCTCCGGAACTCAATCCTGCCCAGCTCTAAATGAACACACCAAGGCCTATTTCCCTAAGAATGCCTCTCTCAAAACCAAAATTTCTTCATCTACAATGATCTGCCTCTTACTCATCCATCATTATCTTGGATTAAATACATCATGTAAGACGCCTTATCTGACCAACACACCTAGTTTAGAAATAAGAGTCATGTTTTAGACCATCTATGACATGACATGGCAACCATTCAGCACACTAAAACCATTCAATAAACACTCTAATTGAGTTTCCCAAAGAGTTGACCTAAAATAACCTAAATGCCAAGCTTTCCAAGAACCGTCCTGAACCAAATTCACTTCTCATTCGAAAGCCAATGTCATACACAGGGATGTTGTATTGTCTTGAAATGTACTTGCCTTTATCCAAAACTAGAATCTCTGATGAATCTATGGGACACACACGTAAAATATTCTGCAAAGTCAAAAAGCTTTATTTATCGTACTGTGCTTAATATTCAGCCAGACCTGCAGTTTTCTCTAAAACTTATACAATTACTGAGTATGCAAGAAGCATTAGAAGAGAGACTAAGTCTATTGAGAAGAAAACTGGAAGCGAAGGTCATCAATCATTTTCTACTTTGAATCATCTCTTTCATAAAGAGGTAAATGCTCCTAAGTTCCAGAATGAATGGAATTCAGTACAGCAAAGTAAAATGCTTTCATTACATAAAATAAATATCTTGATGGACCTTCCACCATCTGTTTTAGTAACTTCAATTATAAAAAAACCCCGTAAATTTAAGAAAAGTTATATCAACAGCTAAAATTGAGATTTTTTTTCCATCTATTACTTTGATTTTCCTGACCCATTTTTGAGAACTGTCAGCATTCTACATCAAGAATTCCAAATTATTTCTTGAAGAGAGTGAGATTTCTCCCAAGTCATTTAACATGCTTACTAATCAATAAAGATATGAAAAACAAAAAAACCCATATTTATGAAGCAAGCAAATTATATTAAAACACTGACTTTGAGAAAAGGTTGCTGCTTGCCAAGAAAATTTTATTATTATAAAACATTTTCTGTCATTTGTATTTCTTCATTTTCCCTTCCAGCTTATCTGTGTAGCCTTGTAAACACATCATAATCCAAAGCAGTTGAGCTTTATTATCAATAAAATGTAAATCAATGCAAGAGAGCCAACTGCATAAATAAAACAAAAGTGTACCGTGCTTCCCTGGTGGAGCAGTGGTTGAGAGCCTGCCTGCCGATGCAGGGGACACGGCTTCGTGCCCCGGTCCGGGAAGATCCCACATGCCGCGGAGCGGCTAGGCCCCTGAGCCATGGCCGCTGAGCCTGCGTGTCCGTAGCCTGTGCTCCACCACGGGAGAGGCCACAAGAGTGAGAGGCCCGTGTACCGAAAAAAAGAAAGCATACCACCATCATCCCAAGCAGACTACAATATAGCAAGCAGATTATAAAATAATAGTCTACAAGCCTGCTTTTTAAAATATATATCTAAATGCACTGAATATCTTGTATAAAAAGCCAAGAGATAGAGATGAAACAAAATATTAAAAGTAAACATCTCCTTCCCCAAAACCCTAACTCCCTTCCAGTCACGAGGAGAACATCACACAAACCCAAGCTGAGGGACAGTCTATGAAATACGTGAACCAGGACTCTTCAAAATTGTCATTAAGAAAAGGAAAGTCTGGGACTTTCCTGGTGGTGCAGTGGTTAAGAATCCGTCTGCCAATGCAGGGGACACGGGTTCCAGCCCTGGTCTGGGAAGATCCCACATGGCGCAGAGCAACTAAGCCCGTACGTCACAACTACTGAGCCTGCGCCCTAGAGCCCGCGAGCCACAACTGCTGAGGCCACACGCCGCAACTACTGAAGCCCACGCACTCTAGGGCCTGTGTGCCGCAACTACTGAGCCCAGCTGCTGCAATTACTGAAGCCCGCACACTTAGAGCCCGTGCTCCGCAACAAGAGAAACCACAACAATCAGCAGTCCACGCACCACAACAAAGAGTAGCCCCCACTTGCCACAACCAGAGAAAGCCTGCGCGCAGCAACAAAGACCCAACACAGCCAAATATAAACAATAATAAAGATAAATAAATAAAGGCATCATCACATAAAAACAAAAGAGGAAATAATGTTTTCAAAAAACAATAACTGGTGGGGCAGTGGTTAAGAGTCCGTCAGCCAGTGCAGGAGACACGGGTTTGAGCCCTGGTCCGGGAAGATCCCACATGCTGCAGAGCAACTAAGCCCATGAGCCACAACTACTCAGCCTGCGCGTCAGGAGCCTGTGCTCCGCAACAAGAGGGGCCGCGGCAGTGACAGGCCCACGCACCACGATGAGGAGTGGCCCCTGCTCGCCGCAACTAGAGAAGGCCCTCGCACAGAAACGAAGACCCAACACAGCCAAAAATAAATAAAAAAATAAATAAAAATAAGTACATTTAAAAGGAAAACCTATACATTTCCCTTTCTGCAAATGTAGGTTTTCGAGGCAAGAGTAGAGCCTCAGAAAGAATGTCTGCAAACAGGACAATCACTAGTTCACTAAGTACAAGATGTAGGATACTTTTCAAGAATCCCATCACAGCTAGGTAATTGGTCCCGAAACAAAAGTAAATACTGGAAGAAAAATGAAATCAACAGTGTACCACAGAGGTGGTAGGCAGACTGGCCTGGACTAAGACATCTTCAGTAATAGATAATAAGGGTGCTGATTTGTAAGCATCATTCTCGTCCCACTGTGGACTTCCTTCTGCGACAGTATAAGGATACCACCAGATCATCTTGAAATCAAGTCATGAAATGTACTTTTATAGTTTTAAAAATCAATTCTTGTCCTTAAATTAACTTTTCTTGTCAGTTTAGTCAGGGTCCTCTATTACTTCTAAAACATTAAATCTTATTTGATTAGAGACAGGCTTCAAAAAATAAAAATAAACTGTGATCAAATAGCAGGAACAAACAGTAGTAACTAAAATTTCTTCACTCTAAACTGAAGATGATTTCTGTATCTCTGTCTTTTACATTTGTCTCCATTGGGGAAAAAAAATTATGTACCTCATAATTAACTTGGCTGGAATGAATCAGACTGCATTTGTAAAATTTCATAAGACCAATGAGCTGTGCTAAACAGTACCACTATCCACCTGAGCAGAAATTACTATCCATAAGTTTCTTTACAAAACTAACAAAACAAAAATTGAAACAAAAGAAGAACTACTAGAAAAATATTAGAGATTCATTTTTTAAGTCAGGAATTTGCCTTTAGTCAGTAATTTGCCTCATACATTATGGTTTTCCCTGTGGAAACCCAGTTATTATCCTGAAAACAAGACCACTTTAGAAAGCAAATGCATCGTGACAAAAGAAAGAAAAGGCAGGTTGATACATTATTAAAATAACTCACACGCCATACCCTGAGGAGTAAGGAAGCCATGGCAGAGCAGGCCCCCTTCTCCTCAATGGACAGCACAGCTGTGGGGAAGACACTGCAGCTAGCAGAAGCGTGTCACACTTCCTCAGGGAGGAAGCAAGTTACAGACCACTCTAGAGAGGGCGCCCATCAACTGATGGCCACGCTCATTACCCAACGTCCAGGCTACCCACAGGCTGACTGCAACCCAACTTTCCCACCATTCCCACAAAGGCCCCAGGAACCGTCAGGCCTCTGAGGCTCTGCCAATGCCCTTCCCCCTACCCAAATATCCTTTCCCTCCTCTCTCCGGAACTCAATCCTGCCCAGCTCTAAATGAACACACCAAGGCCTATTTCCCTAAGAATGCCTCTCTCAAAACCAAAATTTCTTCATCTACAATGATCTGCCTCTTACTCATCCATCATTATCTTGGATTAAATACATCATGTAAGACGCCTTATCTGACCAACACACCTAGTTTAGAAATAAGAGTCATGTTTTAGACCATCTATGACATGACATGGCAACCATTCAGCACACTAAAACCATTCAATAAACACTCTAATTGAGTTTCCCAAAGAGTTGACCTAAAATAACCTAAATGCCAAGCTTTCCAAGAACCGTCCTGAACCAAATTCACTTCTCATTCGAAAGCCAATGTCATACACAGGGATGTTGTATTGTCTTGAAATGTACTTGCCTTTATCCAAAACTAGAATCTCTGATGAATCTATGGGACACACACGTAAAATATTCTGCAAAGTCAAAAAGCTTTATTTATCGTACTGTGCTTAATATTCAGCCAGACCTGCAGTTTTCTCTAAAACTTATACAATTACTGAGTATGCAAGAAGCATTAGAAGAGAGACTAAGTCTATTGAGAAGAAAACTGGAAGCGAAGGTCATCAATCATTTTCTACTTTGAATCATCTCTTTCATAAAGAGGTAAATGCTCCTAAGTTCCAGAATGAATGGAATTCAGTACAGCAAAGTAAAATGCTTTCATTACATAAAATAAATATCTTGATGGACCTTCCACCATCTGTTTTAGTAACTTCAATTATAAAAAAAACCCGTAAATTTAAGAAAAGTTATATCAACAGCTAAAATTGAGATTTTTTTTCCATCTATTACTTTGATTTTCCTGACCCATTTTTGAGAACTGTCAGCATTCTACATCAAGAATTCCAAATTATTTCTTGAAGAGAGTGAGATTTCTCCCAAGTCATTTAACATGCTTACTAATCAATAAAGATATGAAAAACAAAAAAAACCCATATTTATGAAGCAAGCAAATTATATTAAAACACTGACTTTGAGAAAAGGTTGCTGCTTGCCAAGAAAATTTTATTATTATAAAACATTTTCTGTCATTTGTATTTCTTCATTTTCCCTTCCAGCTTATCTGTGTAGCCTTGTAAACACATCATAATCCAAAGCAGTTGAGCTTTATCAATAAAATGTAAATCAATGCAAGAGAGCCAACTGCATAAATAAAACAAAAGTGTACCGTGCTTCCCTGGTGGAGCAGTGGTTGAGAGCCTGCCTGCCGATGCAGGGGACACGGCTTCGTGCCCCGGTCCGGGAAGATCCCACATGCCGCGGAGCGGCTAGGCCCCTGAGCCATGGCCGCTGAGCCTGCGTGTCCATAGCCTGTGCTCCACCACGGGAGAGGCCACAAGAGTGAGAGGCCCGTGTACCGAAAAAAAGAAAGCATACCACCATCATCCCAAGCAGACTACAATATAGCAAGCAGATTATAAAATAATAGTCTACAAGCCTGCTTTTTAAAATATATATCTAAATGCACTGAATATCTTGTATAAAAAGCCAAGAGATAGAGATGAAACAAAATATTAAAAGTAAACATCTCCTTCCCCAAAACCCTAACTCCCTTCCTGTCACGAGGAGAACATCACACAAACCCAAGCTGAGGGACAGTCTATGAAATACGTGAACCAGGACTCTTCAAAATTGTCATTAAGAAAAGGAAAGTCTGGGACTTTCCTGGTGGTGCAGTGGTTAAGAATCCGTCTGCCAATGCAGGGGACACGGGTTCCAGCCCTGGTCTGGGAAGATCCCACATGGCGCAGAGCAACTAAGCCCGTACGTCACAACTACTGAGCCTGCGCCCTAGAGCCCGCGAGCCACAACTGCTGAGGCCACACGCCGCAACTACTGAAGCCCACGCACTCTAGGGCCTGTGTGCCGCAACTACTGAGCCCAGCTGCTGCAATTACTGAAGCCCGCACACTTAGAGCCCGTGCTCCGCAACAAGAGAAACCACAACAATCAGCAGTCCACGCACCACAACAAAGAGTAGCCCCCACTTGCCACAACCAGAGAAAGCCCGCGCGCAGCAACAAAGACCCAACACAGCCAAATATAAACAATAATAAAGATAAATAAATAAAGGCATCATCACATAAAAACAAAAGAGGAAATAATGTTTTCAAAAAACAATAACTGGTGGGGCAGTGGTTAAGAGTCCGTCAGCCAGTGCAGGAGACAGGGGTTTGAGCCCTGGTCCGGGAAGATCCCACATGCTGCAGAGCAACTAAGCCCATGAGCCACAACTACTCAGCCTGCGCGTCAGGAGCCTGTGCTCCGCAACAAGAGGGGCCGCGGCAGTGACAGGCCCACGCACCACGATGAGGAGTGGCCCCTGCTCGCCGCAACTAGAGAAGGCCCTCGCACAGAAACGAAGACCCAACACAGCCAAAAATAAATAAAAAAATAAATAAAAATAAGTACATTTAAAAGGAAAACCTATACATTTCCCTTTCTGCAAATGTAGGTTTTCGAGGCAAGAGTAGAGCCTCAGAAAGAATGTCTGCAAACAGGACAATCACTAGTTCACTAAGTACAAGATGTAGGATACTTTTCAAGAATCCCATCACAGCTAGGTAATTGGTCCCGAACCAAAAGTAAATACTGGAAGAAAAATGAAATCAACAGTGTACCACACAGGTGGTAGGCAGACTGGCCTGGACTAAGACATCTTCAGTAATAGATAATAAGGGTGCTGATTTGTAAGCATTATTCTCGTCCCACTGTGGACTTCCTTCTGCGACAGTATAAGGATACCACTAGATCATCTTGAAATCAAGTCATGAAATGTACTTTTATAGTTTTAAAAATCAATTCTTGTCCTTAAATTAACTTTTCTTGTCAGTTTAGTCAGGGTCCTCTATTACTTCTAAAACATTAAATCTTATTTGATTAGAGACAGGCTTCAAAAAATAAAAATAAACTGTGATCAAATAGCAGGAACAAACAGTAGTAACTAAAATTTCTTCACTCTAAACTGAAGATGATTTATGTATCTCTGTCTTTTACATTTGTCTCCATTGGGGAAAAAAAATTATGTACCTCATAATTAACTTGGCTGGAATGAATCAGACTGCATTTGTAAAATTTCATAAGACCAATGAGCTGTGCTAAACAGTACCATTATCCACCTGAGCAGAAATTACTATCCATAAGTTTCTTTACAAAACTAACAAAACAAAAATTGAAACAAAAGAAGAACTACTAGAAAAATATTAGAGATTCATTTTTTAAGTCAGGAATTTGCCTTTAGTCAGTAATTTGCCTCATACATTATGATTTTCCCTGTGGAAACCCAGTTATTATCCTGAAAACAAGACCACTTTAGAAAGCAAATGCATCGTGACAAAAGAAAGAAAAGGCAGGTTGATACATTATTAAAATAACTCACACGCCATACCCTGAGGAGTAAGGAAGCCATGGCAGAGCAGGCCCCCTTCTCCTCAATGGACAGCACAGCTGTGGGGAAGACACTGCAGCTAGCAGAAGCGTGTCACACTTCCTCAGGGAGGAAGCAAGTTACAGACCACTCTAGAGAGGGCGCCCATCAACTGATGGCCACGCTCATTACCCAACGTCCAGGCTACCCACAGGCTGACTGCAACCCAACTTTCCCACCATTCCCACAAAGGCCCCAGGAACCGTCAGGCCTCTGAGGCTCTGCCAATGCCCTTCCCCCTACCCAAATATCCTTTCCCTCCTCTCTCCGGAACTCAATCCTGCCCAGCTCTAAATGAACACACCAAGGCCTATTTCCCTAAGAATGCCTCTCTCAAAACCAAAATTTCTTCATCTACAATGATCTGCCTCTTACTCATCCATCATTATCTTGGATTAAATACATCATGTAAGACGCCTTATCTGACCAACACACCTAGTTTAGAAATAAGAGTCATGTTTTAGACCATCTATGACATGACATGGCAACCATTCAGCACACTAAAACCATTCAATAAACACTCTAATTGAGTTTCCCAAAGAGTTGACCTAAAATAACCTAAATGCCAAGCTTTCCAAGAACCGTCCTGAACCAAATTCACTTCTCATTCGAAAGCCAATGTCATACACAGGGATGTTGTATTGTCTTGAAATGTACTTGCCTTTATCCAAAACTAGAATCTCTGATGAATCTATGGGACACACACGTAAAATATTCTGCAAAGTCAAAAAGCTTTATTTATCGTACTGTGCTTAATATTCAGCCAGACCTGCAGTTTTCTCTAAAACTTATACAATTACTGAGTATGCAAGAAGCATTAGAAGAGAGACTAAGTCTATTGAGAAGAAAACTGGAAGCGAAGGTCATCAATCATTTTCTACTTTGAATCATCTCTTTCATAAAGAGGTAAATGCTCCTAAGTTCCAGAATGAATGGAATTCAGTACAGCAAAGTAAAATGCTTTCATTACATAAAATAAATATCTTGATGGACCTTCCACCATCTGTTTTAGTAACTTCAATTATAAAAAAACCCCGTAAATTTAAGAAAAGTTATATCAACAGCTAAAATTGAGATTTTTTTTCCATCTATTACTTTGATTTTCCTGACCCATTTTTGAGAACTGTCAGCATTCTACATCAAGAATTCCAAATTATTTCTTGAAGAGAGTGAGATTTCTCCCAAGTCATTTAACATGCTTACTAATCAATAAAGATATGAAAAACAAAAAAACCCATATTTATGAAGCAAGCAAATTATATTAAAACACTGACTTTGAGAAAAGGTTGCTGCTTGCCAAGAAAATTTTATTATTATAAAACATTTTCTGTCATTTGTATTTCTTCATTTTCCCTTCCAGCTTATCTGTGTAGCCTTGTAAACACATCATAATCCAAAGCAGTTGAGCTTTATTATCAATAAAATGTAAATCAATGCAAGAGAGCCAACTGCATAAATAAAACAAAAGTGTACCGTGCTTCCCTGGTGGAGCAGTGGTTGAGAGCCTGCCTGCCGATGCAGGGGACACGGCTTCGTGCCCCGGTCCGCGAAGATCCCACATGCCGCGGAGCGGCTAGGCCCCTGAGCCATGGCCGCTGAGCCTGCGTGTCCGTAGCCTGTGCTCCACCACGGGAGAGGCCACAAGAGTGAGAGGCCCGTGTACCGAAAAAAAGAAAGCATACCACCATCATCCCAAGCAGACTACAATATAGCAAGCAGATTATAAAATAATAGTCTACAAGCCTGCTTTTTAAAATATATATCTAAATGCACTGAATATCTTGTATAAAAAGCCAAGAGATAGAGATGAAACAAAATATTAAAAGTAAACATCTCGGGCTTCCCTGGTGGCGCAGTGGTTGAGAGTCCGCCTGCCGATGCAGGGGACACGGGTTCGTGCCCCGGTCTGGGAGGATCCCACATGCCGCAGAGCGGCTGGGCCCGTGAGCCATGGCTGCTGAGCCTGCGCGTCCGGAGCCTGTGCTCTGCAAGGGGAGAGGCCACAACAGTGAGAGGCCCGCCTACCGCAAAAAAAAAAAAAAAAAAAAAAAAAAGTAAACATCTCCTTCCCCAAAACCCTAACTCCCTTCCAGTCACGAGGAGAACATCACACAAACCCAAGCTGAGGGACAGTCTATGAAATACGTGAACCAGGACTCTTCAAAATTGTCATTAAGAAAAGGAAAGTCTGGGACTTTCCTGGTGGTGCAGTGGTTAAGAATCCGTCTGCCAATGCAGGGGACACGGGTTCCAGCCCTGGTCTGGGAAGATCCCACATGGCGCAGAGCAACTAAGCCCGTACGTCACAACTACTGAGCCTGCGCCCTAGAGCCCGCGAGCCACAACTGCTGAGGCCACACGCCGCAACTACTGAAGCCCACGCACTCTAGGGCCTGTGTGCCGCAACTACTGAGCCCAGCTGCTGCAATTACTGAAGCCCGCACACTTAGAGCCCGTGCTCCGCAACAAGAGAAACCACAACAATCAGCAGTCCACGCACCACAACAAAGAGTAGCCCCCACTTGCCACAACCAGAGAAAGCCTGCGCGCAGCAACAAAGACCCAACACAGCCAAATATAAACAATAATAAAGATAAATAAATAAAGGCATCATCACATAAAAACAAAAGAGGAAATAATGTTTTCAAAAAACAATAACTGGTGGGGCAGT
The DNA here is from genome assembly GCF_964165515.1 of Mesoplodon bidens. Taxonomy (NCBI): domain Eukaryota; kingdom Metazoa; phylum Chordata; class Mammalia; order Artiodactyla; family Ziphiidae; genus Mesoplodon; species Mesoplodon bidens. The sequence goes on from NW_027672278.1 coordinate 845,965, forward strand.
GGTTAAGAGTCCGTCAGCCAGTGCAGGAGACACGGGTTTGAGCCCTGGTCCGGGAAGATCCCACATGCTGCAGAGCAACTAAGCCCATGAGCCACAACTACTCAGCCTGCGCGTCAGGAGCCTGTGCTCCGCAACAAGAGGGGCCGCGGCAGTGACAGGCCCACGCACCACGATGAGGAGTGGCCCCTGCTCGCCGCAACTAGAGAAGGCCCTCGCACAGAAACGAAGACCCAACACAGCCAAAAATAAATAAAAAAATAAATAAAAATAAGTACATTTAAAAGGAAAACCTATACATTTCCCTTTCTGCAAATGTAGGTTTTCGAGGCAAGAGTAGAGCCTCAGAAAGAATGTCTGCAAACAGGACAATCACTAGTTCACTAAGTACAAGATGTAGGATACTTTTCAAGAATCCCATCACAGCTAGGTAATTGGTCCCGAACCAAAAGTAAATACTGGAAGAAAAATGAAATCAACAGTGTACCACACAGGTGGTAGGCAGACTGGCCTGGACTAAGACATCTTCAGTAATAGATAATAAGGGTGCTGATTTGTAAGCATTATTCTCGTCCCACTGTGGACTTCCTTCTGCGACAGTATAAGGATACCACTAGATCATCTTGAAATCAAGTCATGAAATGTACTTTTATAGTTTTAAAAATCAATTCTTGTCCTTAAATTAACTTTTCTTGTCAGTTTAGTCAGGGTCCTCTATTACTTCTAAAACATTAAATCTTATTTGATTAGAGACAGGCTTCAAAAAATAAAAATAAACTGTGATCAAATAGCAGGAACAAACAGTAGTAACTAAAATTTCTTCACTCTAAACTGAAGATGATTTCTGTATCTCTGTCTTTTACATTTGTCTCCATTGGGGAAAAAAAATTATGTACCTCATAATTAACTTGGCTGGAATGAATCAGACTGCATTTGTAAAATTTCATAAGACCAATGAGCTGTGCTAAACAGTACCACTATCCACCTGAGCAGAAATTACTATCCATAAGTTTCTTTACAAAACTAACAAAACAAAAATTGAAACAAAAGAAGAACTACTAGAAAAATATTAGAGATTCATTTTTTAAGTCAGGAATTTGCCTTTAGTCAGTAATTTGCCTCATACATTATGATTTTCCCTGTGGAAACCCAGTTATTATCCTGAAAACAAGACCACTTTAGAAAGCAAATGCATCGTGACAAAAGAAAGAAAAGGCAGGTTGATACATTATTAAAATAACTCACACGCCATACCCTGAGGAGTAAGGAAGCCATGGCAGAGCAGGCCCCCTTCTCCTCAATGGACAGCACAGCTGTGGGGAAGACACTGCAGCTAGCAGAAGCGTGTCACACTTCCTCAGGGAGGAAGCAAGTTACAGACCACTCTAGAGAGGGCGCCCATCAACTGATGGCCACGCTCATTACCCAACGTCCAGGCTACCCACAGGCTGACTGCAACCCAACTTTCCCACCATTCCCACAAAGGCCCCAGGAACCGTCAGGCCTCTGAGGCTCTGCCAATGCCCTTCCCCCTACCCAAATATCCTTTCCCTCCTCTCTCCGGAACTCAATCCTGCCCAGCTCTAAATGAACACACCAAGGCCTATTTCCCTAAGAATGCCTCTCTCAAAACCAAAATTTCTTCATCTACAATGATCTGCCTCTTACTCATCCATCATTATCTTGGATTAAATACATCATGTAAGACGCCTTATCTGACCAACACACCTAGTTTAGAAATAAGAGTCATGTTTTAGACCATCTATGACATGACATGGCAACCATTCAGCACACTAAAACCATTCAATAAACACTCTAATTGAGTTTCCCAAAGAGTTGACCTAAAATAACCTAAATGCCAAGCTTTCCAAGAACCGTCCTGAACCAAATTCACTTCTCATTCGAAAGCCAATGTCATACACAGGGATGTTGTATTGTCTTGAAATGTACTTGCCTTTATCCAAAACTAGAATCTCTGATGAATCTATGGGACACACACGTAAAATATTCTGCAAAGTCAAAAAGCTTTATTTATCGTACTGTGCTTAATATTCAGCCAGACCTGCAGTTTTCTCTAAAACTTATACAATTACTGAGTATGCAAGAAGCATTAGAAGAGAGACTAAGTCTATTGAGAAGAAAACTGGAAGCGAAGGTCATCAATCATTTTCTACTTTGAATCATCTCTTTCATAAAGAGGTAAATGCTCCTAAGTTCCAGAATGAATGGAATTCAGTACAGCAAAGTAAAATGCTTTCATTACATAAAATAAATATCTTGATGGACCTTCCACCATCTGTTTTAGTAACTTCAATTATAAAAAAAACCCGTAAATTTAAGAAAAGTTATATCAACAGCTAAAATTGAGATTTTTTTTCCATCTATTACTTTGATTTTCCTGACCCATTTTTGAGAACTGTCAGCATTCTACATCAAGAATTCCAAATTATTTCTTGAAGAGAGTGAGATTCCTCCCAAGTCATTTAACATGCTTACTAATCAATAAAGATATGAAAAACAAAAAAAACCCATATTTATGAAGCAAGCAAATTATATTAAAACACTGACTTTGAGAAAAGGTTGCTGCTTGCCAAGAAAATTTTATTATTATAAAACATTTTCTGTCATTTGTATTTCTTCATTTTCCCTTCCAGCTTATCTGTGTAGCCTTGTAAACACATCATAATCCAAAGCAGTTGAGCTTTATTATCAATGAAATGTAAATCAATGCAAGAGAGCCAACTGCATAAATAAAACAAAAGTGTACCGTGCTTCCCTGGTGGAGCAGTGGTTGAGAGCCTGCCTGCCGATGCAGGGGACACGGCTTCGTGCCCCGGTCCGGGAAGATCCCACATGCCGCGGAGCGGCTAGGCCCCTGAGCCATGGCCGCTGAGCCTGCGTGTCCGTAGCCTGTGCTCCACCACGGGAGAGGCCACAAGAGTGAGAGGCCCGTGTACCGAAAAAAAGAAAGCATACCACCATCATCCCAAGCAGACTACAATATAGCAAGCAGATTATAAAATAATAGTCTACAAGCCTGCTTTTTAAAATATATATCTAAATGCACTGAATATCTTGTATAAAAAGCCAAGAGATAGAGATGAAACAAAATATTAAAAGTAAACATCTCCTTCCCCAAAACCCTAACTCCCTTCCAGTCACGAGGAGAACATCACACAAACCCAAGCTGAGGGACAGTCTATGAAATACGTGAACCAGGACTCTTCAAAATTGTCATTAAGAAAAGGAAAGTCTGGGACTTTCCTGGTGGTGCAGTGGTTAAGAATCCGTCTGCCAATGCAGGGGACACGGGTTCCAGCCCTGGTCTGGGAAGATCCCACATGGCGCAGAGCAACTAAGCCCGTACGTCACAACTACTGAGCCTGCGCCCTAGAGCCCGCGAGCCACAACTGCTGAGGCCACACGCCGCAACTACTGAAGCCCACGCACTCTAGGGCCTGTGTGCCGCAACTACTGAGCCCAGCTGCTGCAATTACTGAAGCCCGCACACTTAGAGCCCGTGCTCCGCAACAAGAGAAACCACAACAATCAGCAGTCCACGCACCACAACAAAGAGTAGCCCCCACTTGCCACAACCAGAGAAAGCCCGCGCGCAGCAACAAAGACCCAACACAGCCAAATATAAACAAATAATAAAGATAAATAAGTAAAGGCATCATCACATAAAAACAAAAGAGGAAATAATGTTTTCAAAAAACAATAACTGGTGGGGCAGTGGTTAAGAGTCCGTCAGCCAGTGCAGGAGACACGGGTTTGAGCCCTGGTCCGGGAAGATCCCACATGCTGCAGAGCAACTAAGCCCATGAGCCACAACTACTCAGCCTGCGCGTCAGGAGCCTGTGCTCCGCAACAAGAGGGGCCGCGGCAGTGACAGGCCCACGCACCACGATGAGGAGTGGCCCCTGCCCGCCGCAACTAGAGAAGGCCCTCGCACAGAAACGAAGACCCAACACAGCCAAAAATAAATAAAAAAATAAATAAAAATAAGTACATTTAAAAGGAAAACCTATACATTTCCCTTTCTGCAAATGTAGGTTTTCGAGGCAAGAGTAGAGCCTCAGAAAGAATGTCTGCAAACAGGACAATCACTAGTTCACTAAGTACAAGATGTAGGATACTTTTCAAGAATCCCATCACAGCTAGATAATTGGTCCCGAACCAAAAGTAAATACTGGAAGAAAAATGAAATCAACAGTGTACCACCCAGGTGGTAGGCAGACTGGCCTGGACTAAGACATCTTCAGTAAAAGATAATAAGGGTGCTGATTTGTAAGCATCATTCTCGTCCCACTGTGGACTTCCTTCTGCGACAGTATAAGGATACCACCAGATCATCTTGAAATCAAGTCATGAAATGTACTTTTATAGTTTTAAAAATCAATTCTTGTCCTTAAATTAACTTTTCTTGTCAGTTTAGTCAGGGTCCTCTATTACTTCTAAATCATTAAATCTTATTTGATTAGAGACAGGCTTCAAAAAATAAAAATAAACTGTGATCAAATAGCAGGAACAAACAGTAGTAACTAAAATTTCTTCACTCTAAACTGAAGATGATTTCTGTATCTCTGTCTTTTACATTTGTCTCCATTGGGGCAAAAAATTATGTACCTCATAATTAACTTGGCTGGAATGAATCAGACTGCATTTGTAAAATTTCATAAGACCAATGAGCTGTGCTAAACAGTACCACTATCCACCTGAGCAGAAATTACTATCCATAAGTTTCTTTACAAAACTAACAAAACAAAAATTGAAACAAAAGAAGAACTACTAGAAAAATATTAGAGATTCATTTTTTAAGTCAGGAATTTGCCTTTAGTCAGTAATTTGCCTCATACATTATGATTTTCCCTGTGGAAACCCAGTTATTATCCTGAAAACAAGACCACTTTAGAAAGCAAATGCATCATGACAAAAGAAAGAAAAGGCAGGTTGATACATTATTAAAATAACTCACACGCCATACCCTGAGGAGTAAGGAAGCCATGGCAGAGCAGGCCCCCTTCTCCTCAATGGACAGCACAGCTGTGGGGAAGACACTGCAGCTAGCAGAAGCGTGTCACACTTCCTCAGGGAGGAAGCAAGTTACAGACCACTCTAGAGAGGGCGCCCATCAACTGATGGCCACGCTCATTACCCAACGTCCAGGCTACCCACAGGCTGACTGCAACCCAACTTTCCCACCATTCCCACAAAGGCCCCAGGAACCGTCAGGCCTCTGAGGCTCTGCCAATGCCCTTCCCCCTACCCAAATATCCTTTCCCTCCTCTCTCCGGAACTCAATCCTGCCCAGCTCTAAATGAACACACCAAGGCCTATTTCCCTAAGAATGCCTCTCTCAAAACCAAAATTTCTTCATCTACAATGATCTGCCTCTTACTCATCCATCATTATCTTGGATTAAATACATCATGTAAGATGCCTTATCTGACCAACACACCTAGTTTAGAAATAAGAGTCATGTTTTAGACCATCTATGACATGACATGGCAACCATTCAGCACACTAAAACCATTCAATAAACACTCTAATTGAGTTTCCCAAAGAGTTGACCTAAAATAACCTAAATGCCAAGCTTTCCAAGAACCGTCCTGAACCAAATTCACTTCTCATTCGAAAGCCAATGTCATACACAGGGATGTTGTATTGTCTTGAAATGTACTTGCCTTTATCCAAAACTAGAATCTCTGATGAATCTATGGGACACACACGTAAAATATTCTGCAAAGTCAAAAAGCTTTATTTATCGTACTGTGCTTAATATTCAGCCAGACCTGCAGTTTTCTCTAAAACTTATACAATTACTGAGTATGCAAGAAGCATTAGAAGAGAGACTAAGTCTATTGAGAAGAAAACTGGAAGCGAAGGTCATCAATCATTTTCTACTTTGAATCATCTCTTTCATAAAGAGGTAAATGCTCCTAAGTTCCAGAATGAATGGAATTCAGTACAGCAAAGTAAAATGCTTTCATTACATAAAATAAATATCTTGATGGACCTTCCACCATCTGTTTTAGTAACTTCAATTATTAAAAAAACCCCGTAAATTTAAGAAAAGTTATATCAACAGCTAAAATTGAGATTTTTTTTCCATCTATTACTTTGATTTTCCTGACCCATTTTTGAGAACTGTCAGCATTCTACATCAAGAATTCCAAATTATTTCTTGAAGAGAGTGAGATTTCTCCCAAGTCATTTAACATGCTTACTAATCAATAAAGATATGAAAAACAAAAAAACCCATATTTATGAAGCAAGCAAATTATATTAAAACACTGACTTTGAGAAAAGGTTGCTGCTTGCCAAGAAAATTTTATTATTATAAAACATTTTCTGTCATTTGTATTTCTTCATTTTCCCTTCCAGCTTATCTGTGTAGCCTTGTAAACACATCATAATCCAAAGCAGTTGAGCTTTATTATCAATAAAATGTAAATCAATGCAAGAGAGCCAACTGCATAAATAAAACAAAAGTGTACCGTGCTTCCCTGGTGGAGCAGTGGTTGAGAGCCTGCCTGCCGATGCAGGGGACACGGCTTCGTGCCCCGGTCCGGGAAGATCCCACATGCCGCGGAGCGGCTAGGCCCCTGAGCCATGGCCGCTGAGCCTGCGTGTCCGTAGCCTGTGCTCCACCACGGGAGAGGCCACAAGAGTGAGAGGCCCGTGTACCGAAAAAAAGAAAGCATACCACCATCATCCCAAGCAGACTACAATATAGCAAGCAGATTATAAAATAATAGTCTACAAGCCTGCTTTTTAAAATATATATCTAAATGCACTGAATATCTTGTATAAAAAGCCAAGAGATAGAGATGAAACAAAATATTAAAAGTAAACATCTCCTTCCCCAAAACCCTAACTCCCTTCCAGTCACGAGGAGAACATCACACAAACCCAAGCTGAGGGACAGTCTATGAAATACGTGAACCAGGACTCTTCAAAATTGTCATTAAGAAAAGGAAAGTCTGGGACTTTCCTGGTGGTGCAGTGGTTAAGAATCCGTCTGCCAATGCAGGGGACACGGGTTCCAGCCCTGGTCTGGGAAGATCCCACATGCCGCAGAGCAACTAAGCCCGTACGTCACAACTACTGAGCCTGCGCCCTAGAGCCCGCGAGCCACAACTGCTGAGGCCACACGCCGCAACTACTGAAGCCCACGCACTCTAGGGCCTGTGTGCCGCAACTACTGAGCCCAGCTGCTGCAATTACTGAAGCCCGCACACTTAGAGCCCGTGCTCCGCAACAAGAGAAACCACAACAATCAGCAGTCCACGCACCACAACAAAGAGTAGCCCCCACTTGCCACAACCAGAGAAAGCCCGCGCGCAGCAACAAAGACCCAACACAGCCAAATATAAACAATAATAAAGATAAATAAATAAAGGCATCATCACATAAAAACAAAAGAGGAAATAATGTTTTCAAAAAACAATAACTGGTGGGGCAGTGGTTAAGAGTCCGTCAGCCAGTGCAGGAGACAGGGGTTTGAGCCCTGGTCCGGGAAGATCCCACATGCTGCAGAGCAACTAAGCCCATGAGCCACAACTACTCAGCCTGCGCGTCAGGAGCCTGTGCTCCGCAACAAGAGGGGCCGCGGCAGTGACAGGCCCACGCACCACGATGAGGAGTGGCCCCTGCTCGCCGCAACTAGAGAAGGCCCTCGCACAGAAACGAAGACCCAACACAGCCAAAAATAAATAAAAAAATAAATAAAAATAAGTACATTTAAAAGGAAAACCTATACATTTCCCTTTCTGCAAATGTAGGTTTTCGAGGCAAGAGTAGAGCCTCAGAAAGAATGTCTGCAAACAGGACAATCACTAGTTCACTAAGTACAAGATGTAGGATACTTTTCAAGAATCCCATCACAGCTAGGTAATTGGTCCCGAAACAAAAGTAAATACTGGAAGAAAAATGAAATCAACAGTGTACCACAGAGGTGGTAGGCAGACTGGCCTGGACTAAGACATCTTCAGTAATAGATAATAAGGGTGCTGATTTGTAAGCATTATTCTCGTCCCACTGTGGATTTCCTTCTGCGACAGTATAAGGATACCACTAGATCATCTTGAAATCAAGTCATGAAATGTACTTTTATAGTTTTAAAAATCAATTCTTGTCCTTAAATTAACTTTTCTTGTCAGTTTAGTCAGGGTCCACTATTACTTCTAAAACATTAAATCTTATTTGATTAGAGACAGGCTTCAAAAAATAAAAATAAACTGTGATCAAATAGCAGGAACAAACAGTAGTAACTAAAATTTCTTCACTCTAAACTGAAGATGATTTCTGTATCTCTGTCTTTTACATTTGTCTCCATTGGGGAAAAAAAATTATGTACCTCATAATTAACTTGGCTGGAATGAATCAGACTGCATTTGTAAAATTTCATAAGACCAATGAGCTGTGCTAAACAGTACCACTATCCACCTGAGCAGAAATTACTATCCATAAGTTTCTTTACAAAACTAACAAAACAAAAATTGAAACAAAAGAAGAACTACTAGAAAAATATTAGAGATTCATTTTTTAAGTCAGGAATTTGCCTTTAGTCAGTAATTTGCCTCATACATTATGATTTTCCCTGTGGAAACCCAGTTATTATCCTGAAAACAAGACCACTTTAGAAAGCAAATGCATCGTGACAAAAGAAAGAAAAGGCAGGTTGATACATTATTAAAATAACTCACACGCCATACCCTGAGGAGTAAGGAAGCCATGGCAGAGCAGGCCCCCTTCTCCTCAATGGACAGCACAGCTGTGGGGAAGACACTGCAGCTAGCAGAAGCGTGTCACACTTCCTCAGGGAGGAAGCAAGTTACAGACCACTCTAGAGAGGGCGCCCATCAACTGATGGCCACGCTCATTACCCAACGTCCAGGCTACCCACAGGCTGACTGCAACCCAACTTTCCCACCATTCCCACAAAGGCCCCAGGAACCGTCAGGCCTCTGAGGCTCTGCCAATGCCCTTCCCCCTACCCAAATATCCTTTCCCTCCTCTCTCCGGAACTCAATCCTGCCCAGCTCTAAATGAACACACCAAGGCCTATTTCCCTAAGAATGCCTCTCTCAAAACCAAAATTTCTTCATCTACAATGATCTGCCTCTTACTCATCCATCATTATCTTGGATTAAATACATCATGTAAGACGCCTTATCTGACCAACACACCTAGTTTAGAAATAAGAGTCATGTTTTAGACCATCTATGACATGACATGGCAACCATTCAGCACACTAAAACCATTCAATAAACACTCTAATTGAGTTTCCCAAAGAGTTGACCTAAAATAACCTAAATGCCAAGCTTTCCAAGAACCGTCCTGAACCAAATTCACTTCTCATTCGAAAGCCAATGTCATACACAGGGATGTTGTATTGTCTTGAAATGTACTTGCCTTTATCCAAAACTAGAATCTCTGATGAATCTATGGGACACACACGTAAAATATTCTGCAAAGTCAAAAAGCTTTATTTATCGTACTGTGCTTAATATTCAGCCAGACCTGCAGTTTTCTCTAAAACTTATACAATTACTGAGTATGCAAGAAGCATTAGAAGAGAGACTAAGTCTATTGAGAAGAAAACTGGAAGCGAAGGTCATCAATCATTTTCTACTTTGAATCATCTCTTTCATAAAGAGGTAAATGCTCCTAAGTTCCAGAATGAATGGAATTCAGTACAGCAAAGTAAAATGCTTTCATTACATAAAATAAATATCTTGATGGACCTTCCACCATCTGTTTTAGTAACTTCAATTATAAAAAAAACCCGTAAATTTAAGAAAAGTTATATCAACAGCTAAAATTGAGATTTTTTTTCCATCTATTACTTTGATTTTCCTGACCCATTTTTGAGAACTGTCAGCATTCTACATCAAGAATTCCAAATTATTTCTTGAAGAGAGTGAGATTTCTCCCAAGTCATTTAACATGCTTACTAATCAATAAAGATATGAAAAACAAAAAAACCCATATTTATGAAGCAAGCAAATTATATTAAAACACTGACTTTGAGAAAAGGTTGCTGCTTGCCAAGAAAATTTTATTATTATAAAACATTTTCTGTCATTTGTATTTCTTCATTTTCCCTTCCAGCTTATCTGTGTAGCCTTGTAAACACATCATAATCCAAAGCAGTTGAGCTTTATCAATAAAATGTAAATCAATGCAAGAGAGCCAACTGCATAAATAAAACAAAAGTGTACCGTGCTTCCCTGGTGGAGCAGTGGTTGAGAGCCTGCCTGCCGATGCAGGGGACACGGCTTCGTGCCCCGGTCCGGGAAGATCCCACATGCCGCGGAGCGGCTAGGCCCCTGAGCCATGGCCGCTGAGCCTGCGTGTCCATAGCCTGTGCTCCACCACGGGAGAGGCCACAAGAGTGAGAGGCCCGTGTACCGAAAAAAAGAAAGCATACCACCATCATCCCAAGCAGACTACAATATAGCAAGCAGATTATAAAATAATAGTCTACAAGCCTGCTTTTTAAAATATATATCTAAATGCACTGAATATCTTGTATAAAAAGCCAAGAGATAGAGATGAAACAAAATATTAAAAGTAAACATCTCCTTCCCCAAAACCCTAACTCCCTTCCTGTCACGAGGAGAACATCACACAAACCCAAGCTGAGGGACAGTCTATGAAATACGTGAACCAGGACTCTTCAAAATTGTCATTAAGAAAAGGAAAGTCTGGGACTTTCCTGGTGGTGCAGTGGTTAAGAATCCGTCTGCCAATGCAGGGGACACGGGTTCCAGCCCTGGTCTGGGAAGATCCCACATGGCGCAGAGCAACTAAGCCCGTACGTCACAACTACTGAGCCTGCGCCCTAGAGCCCGCGAGCCACAACTGCTGAGGCCACACGCCGCAACTACTGAAGCCCACGCACTCTAGGGCCTGTGTGCCGCAACTACTGAGCCCAGCTGCTGCAATTACTGAAGCCCGCACACTTAGAGCCCGTGCTCCGCAACAAGAGAAACCACAACAATCAGCAGTCCACGCACCACAACAAAGAGTAGCCCCCACTTGCCACAACCAGAGAAAGCCCGCGCGCAGCAACAAAGACCCAACACAGCCAAATATAAACAATAATAAAGATAAATAAATAAAGGCATCATCACATAAAAACAAAAGAGGAAATAATGTTTTCAAAAAACAATAACTGGTGGGGCAGTGGTTAAGAGTCCGTCAGCCAGTGCAGGAGACAGGGGTTTGAGCCCTGGTCCGGGAAGATCCCACATGCTGCAGAGCAACTAAGCCCATGAGCCACAACTACTCAGCCTGCGCGTCAGGAGCCTGTGCTCCGCAACAAGAGGGGCCGCGGCAGTGACAGGCCCACGCACCACGATGAGGAGTGGCCCCTGCTCGCCGCAACTAGAGAAGGCCCTCGCACAGAAACGAAGACCCAACACAGCCAAAAATAAATAAAAAAATAAATAAAAATAAGTACATTTAAAAGGAAAACCTATACATTTCCCTTTCTGCAAATGTAGGTTTTCGAGGCAAGAGTAGAGCCTCAGAAAGAATGTCTGCAAACAGGACAATCACTAGTTCACTAAGTACAAGATGTAGGATACTTTTCAAGAATCCCATCACAGCTAGGTAATTGGTCCCGAAACAAAAGTAAATACTGGAAGAAAAATGAAATCAACAGTGTACCACCGAGGTGGTAGGCAGACTGGCCTGGACTAAGACATCTTCAGTAATAGATAATAAGGGTGCTGATTTGTAAGCATTATTCTCGTCCCACTGTGGACTTCCTTCTGCGACAGTATAAGGATACCACTAGATCATCTTGAAATCAAGTCATGAAATGTACTTTTATAGTTTTAAAAATCAATTCTTGTCCTTAAATTAACTTTTCTTGTCAGTTTAGTCAGGGTCCTCTATTACTTCTAAAACATTAAATCTTATTTGATTAGAGACAGGCTTCAAAAAATAAAAATAAACTGTGATCAAATAGCAGGAACAAACAGTAGTAACTAAAATTTCTTCACTCTAAACTGAAGATGATTTCTGTATCTCTGTCTTTTACATTTGTCTCCATTGGGGAAAAAAAATTATGTACCTCATAATTAACTTGGCTGGAATGAATCAGACTGCATTTGTAAAATTTCATAAGACCAATGAGCTGTGCTAAACAGTACCACTATCCACCTGAGCAGAAATTACTATCCATAAGTTTCTTTACAAAACTAACAAAACAAAAATTGAAACAAAAGAAGAACTACTAGAAAAATATTAGAGATTCATTTTTTAAGTCAGGAATTTGCCTTTAGTCAGTAATTTGCCTCATACATTATGGTTTTCCCTGTGGAAACCCAGTTATTATCCTGAAAACAAGACCACTTTAGAAAGCAAATGCATCGTGACAAAAGAAAGAAAAGGCAGGTTGATACATTATTAAAATAACTCACACGCCATACCCTGAGGAGTAAGGAAGCCATGGCAGAGCAGGCCCCCTTCTCCTCAATGGACAGCACAGCTGTGGGGAAGACACTGCAGCTAGCAGAAGCGTGTCACACTTCCTCAGGGAGGAAGCAAGTTACAGACCACTCTAGAGAGGGCGCCCATCAACTGATGGCCACGCTCATTACCCAACGTCCAGGCTACCCACAGGCTGACTGCAACCCAACTTTCCCACCATTCCCACAAAGGCCCCAGGAACCGTCAGGCCTCTGAGGCTCTGCCAATGCCCTTCCCCCTACCCAAATATCCTTTCCCTCCTCTCTCCGGAACTCAATCCTGCCCAGCTCTAAATGAACACACCAAGGCCTATTTCCCTAAGAATGCCTCTCTCAAAACCAAAATTTCTTCATCTACAATGATCTGCCTCTTACTCATCCATCATTATCTTGGATTAAATACATCATGTAAGACGCCTTATCTGACCAACACACCTAGTTTAGAAATAAGAGTCATGTTTTAGACCATCTATGACATGACATGGCAACCATTCAGCACACTAAAACCATTCAATAAACACTCTAATTGAGTTTCCCAAAGAGTTGACCTAAAATAACCTAAATGCCAAGCTTTCCAAGAACCGTCCTGAACCAAATTCACTTCTCATTCGAAAGCCAATGTCATACACAGGGATGTTGTATTGTCTTGAAATGTACTTGCCTTTATCCAAAACTAGAATCTCTGATGAATCTATGGGACACACACGTAAAATATTCTGCAAAGTCAAAAAGCTTTATTTATCGTACTGTGCTTAATATTCAGCCAGACCTGCAGTTTTCTCTAAAACTTATACAATTACTGAGTATGCAAGAAGCATTAGAAGAGAGACTAAGTCTATTGAGAAGAAAACTGGAAGCGAAGGTCATCAATCATTTTCTACTTTGAATCATCTCTTTCATAAAGAGGTAAATGCTCCTAAGTTCCAGAATGAATGGAATTCAGTACAGCAAAGTAAAATGCTTTCATTACATAAAATAAATATCTTGATGGACCTTCCACCATCTGTTTTAGTAACTTCAATTATAAAAAAAACCCGTAAATTTAAGAAAAGTTATATCAACAGCTAAAATTGAGATTTTTTTTCCATCTATTACTTTGATTTTCCTGACCCATTTTTGAGAACTGTCAGCATTCTACATCAAGAATTCCAAATTATTTCTTGAAGAGAGTGAGATTTCTCCCAAGTCATTTAACATGCTTACTAATCAATAAAGATATGAAAAACAAAAAAAACCCATATTTATGAAGCAAGCAAATTATATTAAAACACTGACTTTGAGAAAAGGTTGCTGCTTGCCAAGAAAATTTTATTATTATAAAACATTTTCTGTCATTTGTATTTCTTCATTTTCCCTTCCAGCTTATCTGTGTAGCCTTGTAAACACATCATAATCCAAAGCAGTTGAGCTTTATCAATAAAATGTAAATCAATGCAAGAGAGCCAACTGCATAAATAAAACAAAAGTGTACCGTGCTTCCCTGGTGGAGCAGTGGTTGAGAGCCTGCCTGCCGATGCAGGGGACACGGCTTCGTGCCCCGGTCCGGGAAGATCCCACATGCCGCGGAGCGGCTAGGCCCCTGAGCCATGGCCGCTGAGCCTGCGTGTCCGTAGCCTGTGCTCCACCACGGGAGAGGCCACAAGAGTGAGAGGCCCGTGTACCGAAAAAAAGAAAGCATACCACCATCATCCCAAGCAGACTACAATATAGCAAGCAGATTATAAAATAATAGTCTACAAGCCTGCTTTTTAAAATATATATCTAAATGCACTGAATATCTTGTATAAAAAGCCAAGAGATAGAGATGAAACAAAATATTAAAAGTAAACATCTCCTTCCCCAAAACCCTAACTCCCTTCCTGTCACGAGGAGAACATCACACAAACCCAAGCTGAGGGACAGTCTATGAAATACGTGAACCAGGACTCTTCAAAATTGTCATTAAGAAAAGGAAAGTCTGGGACTTTCCTGGTGGTGCAGTGGTTAAGAATCCGTCTGCCAATGCAGGGGACACGGGTTCCAGCCCTGGTCTGGGAAGATCCCACATGCCGCAGAGCAACTAAGCCCGTACGTCACAACTACTGAGCCTGCGCCCTAGAGCCCGCGAGCCACAACTGCTGAGGCCACACGCCGCAACTACTGAAGCCCACGCACTCTAGGGCCTGTGTGCCGCAACTACTGAGCCCAGCTGCTGCAATTACTGAAGCCCGCACACTTAGAGCCCGTGCTCCGCAACAAGAGAAACCACAACAATCAGCAGTCCACGCACCACAACAAAGAGTAGCCCCCACTTGCCACAACCAGAGAAAGCCCGCGCGCAGCAACAAAGACCCAACACAGCCAAATATAAACAATAATAAAGATAAATAAATAAAGGCATCATCACATAAAAACAAAAGAGGAAATAATGTTTTCAAAAAACAATAACTGGTGGGGCAGTGGTTAAGAGTCCGTCAGCCAGTGCAGGAGACAGGGGTTTGAGCCCTGGTCCGGGAAGATCCCACATGCTGCAGAGCAACTAAGCCCATGAGCCACAACTACTCAGCCTGCGCGTCAGGAGCCTGTGCTCCGCAACAAGAGGGGCCGCGGCAGTGACAGGCCCACGCACCACGATGAGGAGTGGCCCCTGCTCGCCGCAACTAGAGAAGGCCCTCGCACAGAAACGAAGACCCAACACAGCCAAAAATAAATAAAAAAATAAATAAAAATAAGTACATTTAAAAGGAAAACCTATACATTTCCCTTTCTGCAAATGTAGGTTTTCGAGGCAAGAGTAGAGCCTCAGAAAGAATGTCTGCAAACAGGACAATCACTAGTTCACTAAGTACAAGATGTAGGATACTTTTCAAGAATCCCATCACAGCTAGGTAATTGGTCCCGAAACAAAAGTAAATACTGGAAGAAAAATGAAATCAACAGTGTACCACAGAGGTGGTAGGCAGACTGGCCTGGACTAAGACATCTTCAGTAATAGATAATAAGGGTGCTGATTTGTAAGCATCATTCTCGTCCCACTGTGGACTTCCTTCTGCGACAGTATAAGGATACCACCAGATCATCTTGAAATCAAGTCATGAAATGTACTTTTATAGTTTTAAAAATCAATTCTTGTCCTTAAATTAACTTTTCTTGTCAGTTTAGTCAGGGTCCTCTATTACTTCTAAAACATTAAATCTTATTTGATTAGAGACAGGCTTCAAAAAATAAAAATAAACTGTGATCAAATAGCAGGAACAAACAGTAGTAACTAAAATTTCTTCACTCTAAACTGAAGATGATTTCTGTATCTCTGTCTTTTACATTTGTCTCCATTGGGGAAAAAAAATTATGTACCTCATAATTAACTTGGCTGGAATGAATCAGACTGCATTTGTAAAATTTCATAAGACCAATGAGCTGTGCTAAACAGTACCACTATCCACCTGAGCAGAAATTACTATCCATAAGTTTCTTTACAAAACTAACAAAACAAAAATTGAAACAAAAGAAGAACTACTAGAAAAATATTAGAGATTCATTTTTTAAGTCAGGAATTTGCCTTTAGTCAGTAATTTGCCTCATACATTATGATTTTCCCTGTGGAAACCCAGTTATTATCCTGAAAACAAGACCACTTTAGAAAGCAAATGCATCGTGACAAAAGAAAGAAAAGGCAGGTTGATACATTATTAAAATAACTCACACGCCATACCCTGAGGAGTAAGGAAGCCATGGCAGAGCAGGCCCCCTTCTCCTCAATGGACAGCACAGCTGTGGGGAAGACACTGCAGCTAGCAGAAGCGTGTCACACTTCCTCAGGGAGGAAGCAAGTTACAGACCACTCTAGAGAGGGCGCCCATCAACTGATGGCCACGCTCATTACCCAACGTCCAGGCTACCCACAGGCTGACTGCAACCCAACTTTCCCACCATTCCCACAAAGGCCCCAGGAACCGTCAGGCCTCTGAGGCTCTGCCAATGCCCTTCCCCCTACCCAAATATCCTTTCCCTCCTCTCTCCGGAACTCAATCCTGCCCAGCTCTAAATGAACACACCAAGGCCTATTTCCCTAAGAATGCCTCTCTCAAAACCAAAATTTCTTCATCTACAATGATCTGCCTCTTACTCATCCATCATTATCTTGGATTAAATACATCATGTAAGACGCCTTATCTGACCAACACACCTAGTTTAGAAATAAGAGTCATGTTTTAGACCATCTATGACATGACATGGCAACCATTCAGCACACTAAAACCATTCAATAAACACTCTAATTGAGTTTCCCAAAGAGTTGACCTAAAATAACCTAAATGCCAAGCTTTCCAAGAACCGTCCTGAACCAAATTCACTTCTCATTCGAAAGCCAATGTCATACACAGGGATGTTGTATTGTCTTGAAATGTACTTGCCTTTATCCAAAACTAGAATCTCTGATGAATCTATGGGACACACACGTAAAATATTCTGCAAAGTCAAAAAGCTTTATTTATCGTACTGTGCTTAATATTCAGCCAGACCTGCAGTTTTCTCTAAAACTTATACAATTACTGAGTATGCAAGAAGCATTAGAAGAGAGACTAAGTCTATTGAGAAGAAAACTGGAAGCGAAGGTCATCAATCACTTTCTACTTTGAATCATCTCTTTCATAAAGAGGTAAATGCTCCTAAGTTCCAGAATGAATGGAATTCAGTACAGCAAAGTAAAATGCTTTCATTACATAAAATAAATATCTTGATGGACCTTCCACCATCTGTTTTAGTAACTTCAATTATAAAAAAAACCCGTAAATTTAAGAAAAGTTATAT
Source organism: Mesoplodon bidens (assembly GCF_964165515.1). Lineage (NCBI taxonomy): Eukaryota > Metazoa > Chordata > Mammalia > Artiodactyla > Ziphiidae > Mesoplodon > Mesoplodon bidens. The sequence continues at coordinate 863,238 of NW_027672278.1, forward strand.
CAACAGCTAAAATTGAGATTTTTTTTCCATCTATTACTTTGATTTTCCTGACCCATTTTTGAGAACTGTCAGCATTCTACATCAAGAATTCCAAATTATTTCTTGAAGAGAGTGAGATTTCTCCCAAGTCATTTAACATGCTTACTAATCAATAAAGATATGAAAAACAAAAAAAACCCATATTTATGAAGCAAGCAAATTATATTAAAACACTGACTTTGAGAAAAGGTTGCTGCTTGCCAAGAAAATTTTATTATTATAAAACATTTTCTGTCATTTGTATTTCTTCATTTTCCCTTCCAGCTTATCTGTGTAGCCTTGTAAACACATCATAATCCAAAGCAGTTGAGCTTTATCAATAAAATGTAAATCAATGCAAGAGAGCCAACTGCATAAATAAAACAAAAGTGTACCGTGCTTCCCTGGTGGAGCAGTGGTTGAGAGCCTGCCTGCCGATGCAGGGGACACGGCTTCGTGCCCCGGTCCGGGAAGATCCCACATGCCGCGGAGCGGCTAGGCCCCTGAGCCATGGCCGCTGAGCCTGCGTGTCCGTAGCCTGTGCTCCACCACGGGAGAGGCCACAAGAGTGAGAGGCCCGTGTACCGAAAAAAAGAAAGCATACCACCATCATCCCAAGCAGACTACAATATAGCAAGCAGATTATAAAATAATAGTCTACAAGCCTGCTTTTTAAAATATATATCTAAATGCACTGAATATCTTGTATAAAAAGCCAAGAGATAGAGATGAAACAAAATATTAAAAGTAAACATCTCCTTCCCCAAAACCCTAACTCCCTTCCTGTCACGAGGAGAACATCACACAAACCCAAGCTGAGGGACAGTCTATGAAATACGTGAACCAGGACTCTTCAAAATTGTCATTAAGAAAAGGAAAGTCTGGGACTTTCCTGGTGGTGCAGTGGTTAAGAATCCGTCTGCCAATGCAGGGGACACGGGTTCCAGCCCTGGTCTGGGAAGATCCCACATGGCGCAGAGCAACTAAGCCCGTACGTCACAACTACTGAGCCTGCGCCCTAGAGCCCGCGAGCCACAACTGCTGAGGCCACACGCCGCAACTACTGAAGCCCACGCACTCTAGGGCCTGTGTGCCGCAACTACTGAGCCCAGCTGCTGCAATTACTGAAGCCCGCACACTTAGAGCCCGTGCTCCGCAACAAGAGAAACCACAACAATCAGCAGTCCACGCACCACAACAAAGAGTAGCCCCCACTTGCCACAACCAGAGAAAGCCCGCGCGCAGCAACAAAGACCCAACACAGCCAAATATAAACAATAATAAAGATAAATAAATAAAGGCATCATCACATAAAAACAAAAGAGGAAATAATGTTTTCAAAAAACAATAACTGGTGGGGCAGTGGTTAAGAGTCCGTCAGCCAGTGCAGGAGACACGGGTTTGAGCCCTGGTCCGGGAAGATCCCACATGCTGCAGAGCAACTAAGCCCATGAGCCACAACTACTCAGCCTGCGCGTCAGGAGCCTGTGCTCCGCAACAAGAGGGGCCGCGGCAGTGACAGGCCCACGCACCACGATGAGGAGTGGCCCCTGCTCGCCGCAACTAGAGAAGGCCCTCGCACAGAAACGAAGACCCAACACAGCCAAAAATAAATAAAAAAATAAATAAAAATAAGTACATTTAAAAGGAAAACCTATACATTTCCCTTTCTGCAAATGTAGGTTTTCGAGGCAAGAGTAGAGCCTCAGAAAGAATGTCTGCAAACAGGACAATCACTAGTTCACTAAGTACAAGATGTAGGATACTTTTCAAGAATCCCATCACAGCTAGGTAATTGGTCCCGAAACAAAAGTAAATACTGGAAGAAAAATGAAATCAACAGTGTACCACAGAGGTGGTAGGCAGACTGGCCTGGACTAAGACATCTTCAGTAATAGATAATAAGGGTGCTGATTTGTAAGCATCATTCTCGTCCCACTGTGGACTTCCTTCTGCGACAGTATAAGGATACCACCAGATCATCTTGAAATCAAGTCATGAAATGTACTTTTATAGTTTTAAAAATCAATTCTTGTCCTTAAATTAACTTTTCTTGTCAGTTTAGTCAGGGTCCTCTATTACTTCTAAAACATTAAATCTTATTTGATTAGAGACAGGCTTCAAAAAATAAAAATAAACTGTGATCAAATAGCAGGAACAAACAGTAGTAACTAAAATTTCTTCACTCTAAACTGAAGATGATTTCTGTATCTCTGTCTTTTACATTTGTCTCCATTGGGGAAAAAAAATTATGTACCTCATAATTAACTTGGCTGGAATGAATCAGACTGCATTTGTAAAATTTCATAAGACCAATGAGCTGTGCTAAACAGTACCACTATCCACCTGAGCAGAAATTACTATCCATAAGTTTCTTTACAAAACTAACAAAACAAAAATTGAAACAAAAGAAGAACTACTAGAAAAATATTAGAGATTCATTTTTTAAGTCAGGAATTTGCCTTTAGTCAGTAATTTGCCTCATACATTATGGTTTTCCCTGTGGAAACCCAGTTATTATCCTGAAAACAAGACCACTTTAGAAAGCAAATGCATCGTGACAAAAGAAAGAAAAGGCAGGTTGATACATTATTAAAATAACTCACACGCCATACCCTGAGGAGTAAGGAAGCCATGGCAGAGCAGGCCCCCTTCTCCTCAATGGACAGCACAGCTGTGGGGAAGACACTGCAGCTAGCAGAAGCGTGTCACACTTCCTCAGGGAGGAAGCAAGTTACAGACCACTCTAGAGAGGGCGCCCATCAACTGATGGCCACGCTCATTACCCAACGTCCAGGCTACCCACAGGCTGACTGCAACCCAACTTTCCCACCATTCCCACAAAGGCCCCAGGAACCGTCAGGCCTCTGAGGCTCTGCCAATGCCCTTCCCCCTACCCAAATATCCTTTCCCTCCTCTCTCCGGAACTCAATCCTGCCCAGCTCTAAATGAACACACCAAGGCCTATTTCCCTAAGAATGCCTCTCTCAAAACCAAAATTTCTTCATCTACAATGATCTGCCTCTTACTCATCCATCATTATCTTGGATTAAATACATCATGTAAGACGCCTTATCTGACCAACACACCTAGTTTAGAAATAAGAGTCATGTTTTAGACCATCTATGACATGACATGGCAACCATTCAGCACACTAAAACCATTCAATAAACACTCTAATTGAGTTTCCCAAAGAGTTGACCTAAAATAACCTAAATGCCAAGCTTTCCAAGAACCGTCCTGAACCAAATTCACTTCTCATTCGAAAGCCAATGTCATACACAGGGATGTTGTATTGTCTTGAAATGTACTTGCCTTTATCCAAAACTAGAATCTCTGATGAATCTATGGGACACACACGTAAAATATTCTGCAAAGTCAAAAAGCTTTATTTATCGTACTGTGCTTAATATTCAGCCAGACCTGCAGTTTTCTCTAAAACTTATACAATTACTGAGTATGCAAGAAGCATTAGAAGAGAGACTAAGTCTATTGAGAAGAAAACTGGAAGCGAAGGTCATCAATCACTTTCTACTTTGAATCATCTCTTTCATAAAGAGGTAAATGCTCCTAAGTTCCAGAATGAATGGAATTCAGTACAGCAAAGTAAAATGCTTTCATTACATAAAATAAATATCTTGATGGACCTTCCACCATCTGTTTTAGTAACTTCAATTATAAAAAAAACCCGTAAATTTAAGAAAAGTTATATCAACAGCTAAAATTGAGATTTTTTTTCCATCTATTACTTTGATTTTCCTGACCCATTTTTGAGAACTGTCAGCATTCTACATCAAGAATTCCAAATTATTTCTTGAAGAGAGTGAGATTTCTCCCAAGTCATTTAACATGCTTACTAATCAATAAAGATATGAAAAACAAAAAAAACCCATATTTATGAAGCAAGCAAATTATATTAAAACACTGACTTTGAGAAAAGGTTGCTGCTTGCCAAGAAAATTTTATTATTATAAAACATTTTCTGTCATTTGTATTTCTTCATTTTCCCTTCCAGCTTATCTGTGTAGCCTTGTAAACACATCATAATCCAAAGCAGTTGAGCTTTATCAATAAAATGTAAATCAATGCAAGAGAGCCAACTGCATAAATAAAACAAAAGTGTACCGTGCTTCCCTGGTGGAGCAGTGGTTGAGAGCCTGCCTGCCGATGCAGGGGACACGGCTTCGTGCCCCGGTCCGGGAAGATCCCACATGCCGCGGAGCGGCTAGGCCCCTGAGCCATGGCCGCTGAGCCTGCGTGTCCGTAGCCTGTGCTCCACCACGGGAGAGGCCACAAGAGTGAGAGGCCCGTGTACCGAAAAAAAGAAAGCATACCACCATCATCCCAAGCAGACTACAATATAGCAAGCAGATTATAAAATAATAGTCTACAAGCCTGCTTTTTAAAATATATATCTAAATGCACTGAATATCTTGTATAAAAAGCCAAGAGATAGAGATGAAACAAAATATTAAAAGTAAACATCTCCTTCCCCAAAACCCTAACTCCCTTCCTGTCACGAGGAGAACATCACACAAACCCAAGCTGAGGGACAGTCTATGAAATACGTGAACCAGGACTCTTCAAAATTGTCATTAAGAAAAGGAAAGTCTGGGACTTTCCTGGTGGTGCAGTGGTTAAGAATCCGTCTGCCAATGCAGGGGACACGGGTTCCAGCCCTGGTCTGGGAAGATCCCACATGGCGCAGAGCAACTAAGCCCGTACGTCACAACTACTGAGCCTGCGCCCTAGAGCCCGCGAGCCACAACTGCTGAGGCCACACGCCGCAACTACTGAAGCCCACGCACTCTAGGGCCTGTGTGCCGCAACTACTGAGCCCAGCTGCTGCAATTACTGAAGCCCGCACACTTAGAGCCCGTGCTCCGCAACAAGAGAAACCACAACAATCAGCAGTCCACGCACCACAACAAAGAGTAGCCCCCACTTGCCACAACCAGAGAAAGCCCGCGCGCAGCAACAAAGACCCAACACAGCCAAATATAAACAATAATAAAGATAAATAAATAAAGGCATCATCACATAAAAACAAAAGAGGAAATAATGTTTTCAAAAAACAATAACTGGTGGGGCAGTGGTTAAGAGTCCGTCAGCCAGTGCAGGAGACACGGGTTTGAGCCCTGGTCCGGGAAGATCCCACATGCTGCAGAGCAACTAAGCCCATGAGCCACAACTACTCAGCCTGCGCGTCAGGAGCCTGTGCTCCGCAACAAGAGGGGCCGCGGCAGTGACAGGCCCACGCACCACGATGAGGAGTGGCCCCTGCTCGCCGCAACTAGAGAAGGCCCTCGCACAGAAACGAAGACCCAACACAGCCAAAAATAAATAAAAAAATAAATAAAAATAAGTACATTTAAAAGGAAAACCTATACATTTCCCTTTCTGCAAATGTAGGTTTTCGAGGCAAGAGTAGAGCCTCAGAAAGAATGTCTGCAAACAGGACAATCACTAGTTCACTAAGTACAAGATGTAGGATACTTTTCAAGAATCCCATCACAGCTAGGTAATTGGTCCCGAAACAAAAGTAAATACTGGAAGAAAAATGAAATCAACAGTGTACCACAGAGGTGGTAGGCAGACTGGCCTGGACTAAGACATCTTCAGTAATAGATAATAAGGGTGCTGATTTGTAAGCATCATTCTCGTCCCACTGTGGACTTCCTTCTGCGACAGTATAAGGATACCACCAGATCATCTTGAAATCAAGTCATGAAATGTACTTTTATAGTTTTAAAAATCAATTCTTGTCCTTAAATTAACTTTTCTTGTCAGTTTAGTCAGGGTCCTCTATTACTTCTAAAACATTAAATCTTATTTGATTAGAGACAGGCTTCAAAAAATAAAAATAAACTGTGATCAAATAGCAGGAACAAACAGTAGTAACTAAAATTTCTTCACTCTAAACTGAAGATGATTTCTGTATCTCTGTCTTTTACATTTGTCTCCATTGGGGAAAAAAAATTATGTACCTCATAATTAACTTGGCTGGAATGAATCAGACTGCATTTGTAAAATTTCATAAGACCAATGAGCTGTGCTAAACAGTACCACTATCCACCTGAGCAGAAATTACTATCCATAAGTTTCTTTACAAAACTAACAAAACAAAAATTGAAACAAAAGAAGAACTACTAGAAAAATATTAGAGATTCATTTTTTAAGTCAGGAATTTGCCTTTAGTCAGTAATTTGCCTCATACATTATGGTTTTCCCTGTGGAAACCCAGTTATTATCCTGAAAACAAGACCACTTTAGAAAGCAAATGCATCGTGACAAAAGAAAGAAAAGGCAGGTTGATACATTATTAAAATAACTCACACGCCATACCCTGAGGAGTAAGGAAGCCATGGCAGAGCAGGCCCCCTTCTCCTCAATGGACAGCACAGCTGTGGGGAAGACACTGCAGCTAGCAGAAGCGTGTCACACTTCCTCAGGGAGGAAGCAAGTTACAGACCACTCTAGAGAGGGCGCCCATCAACTGATGGCCACGCTCATTACCCAACGTCCAGGCTACCCACAGGCTGACTGCAACCCAACTTTCCCACCATTCCCACAAAGGCCCCAGGAACCGTCAGGCCTCTGAGGCTCTGCCAATGCCCTTCCCCCTACCCAAATATCCTTTCCCTCCTCTCTCCGGAACTCAATCCTGCCCAGCTCTAAATGAACACACCAAGGCCTATTTCCCTAAGAATGCCTCTCTCAAAACCAAAATTTCTTCATCTACAATGATCTGCCTCTTACTCATCCATCATTATCTTGGATTAAATACATCATGTAAGACGCCTTATCTGACCAACACACCTAGTTTAGAAATAAGAGTCATGTTTTAGACCATCTATGACATGACATGGCAACCATTCAGCACACTAAAACCATTCAATAAACACTCTAATTGAGTTTCCCAAAGAGTTGACCTAAAATAACCTAAATGCCAAGCTTTCCAAGAACCGTCCTGAACCAAATTCACTTCTCATTCGAAAGCCAATGTCATACACAGGGATGTTGTATTGTCTTGAAATGTACTTGCCTTTATCCAAAACTAGAATCTCTGATGAATCTATGGGACACACACGTAAAATATTCTGCAAAGTCAAAAAGCTTTATTTATCGTACTGTGCTTAATATTCAGCCAGACCTGCAGTTTTCTCTAAAACTTATACAATTACTGAGTATGCAAGAAGCATTAGAAGAGAGACTAAGTCTATTGAGAAGAAAACTGGAAGCGAAGGTCATCAATCACTTTCTACTTTGAATCATCTCTTTCATAAAGAGGTAAATGCTCCTAAGTTCCAGAATGAATGGAATTCAGTACAGCAAAGTAAAATGCTTTCATTACATAAAATAAATATCTTGATGGACCTTCCACCATCTGTTTTAGTAACTTCAATTATAAAAAAAACCCGTAAATTTAAGAAAAGTTATATCAACAGCTAAAATTGAGATTTTTTTTCCATCTATTACTTTGATTTTCCTGACCCATTTTTGAGAACTGTCAGCATTCTACATCAAGAATTCCAAATTATTTCTTGAAGAGAGTGAGATTTCTCCCAAGTCATTTAACATGCTTACTAATCAATAAAGATATGAAAAACAAAAAAAACCCATATTTATGAAGCAAGCAAATTATATTAAAACACTGACTTTGAGAAAAGGTTGCTGCTTGCCAAGAAAATTTTATTATTATAAAACATTTTCTGTCATTTGTATTTCTTCATTTTCCCTTCCAGCTTATCTGTGTAGCCTTGTAAACACATCATAATCCAAAGCAGTTGAGCTTTATCAATAAAATGTAAATCAATGCAAGAGAGCCAACTGCATAAATAAAACAAAAGTGTACCGTGCTTCCCTGGTGGAGCAGTGGTTGAGAGCCTGCCTGCCGATGCAGGGGACACGGCTTCGTGCCCCGGTCCGGGAAGATCCCACATGCCGCGGAGCGGCTAGGCCCCTGAGCCATGGCCGCTGAGCCTGCGTGTCCGTAGCCTGTGCTCCACCACGGGAGAGGCCACAAGAGTGAGAGGCCCGTGTACCGAAAAAAAGAAAGCATACCACCATCATCCCAAGCAGACTACAATATAGCAAGCAGATTATAAAATAATAGTCTACAAGCCTGCTTTTTAAAATATATATCTAAATGCACTGAATATCTTGTATAAAAAGCCAAGAGATAGAGATGAAACAAAATATTAAAAGTAAACATCTCCTTCCCCAAAACCCTAACTCCCTTCCTGTCACGAGGAGAACATCACACAAACCCAAGCTGAGGGACAGTCTATGAAATACGTGAACCAGGACTCTTCAAAATTGTCATTAAGAAAAGGAAAGTCTGGGACTTTCCTGGTGGTGCAGTGGTTAAGAATCCGTCTGCCAATGCAGGGGACACGGGTTCCAGCCCTGGTCTGGGAAGATCCCACATGGCGCAGAGCAACTAAGCCCGTACGTCACAACTACTGAGCCTGCGCCCTAGAGCCCGCGAGCCACAACTGCTGAGGCCACACGCCGCAACTACTGAAGCCCACGCACTCTAGGGCCTGTGTGCCGCAACTACTGAGCCCAGCTGCTGCAATTACTGAAGCCCGCACACTTAGAGCCCGTGCTCCGCAACAAGAGAAACCACAACAATCAGCAGTCCACGCACCACAACAAAGAGTAGCCCCCACTTGCCACAACCAGAGAAAGCCCGCGCGCAGCAACAAAGACCCAACACAGCCAAATATAAACAATAATAAAGATAAATAAATAAAGGCATCATCACATAAAAACAAAAGAGGAAATAATGTTTTCAAAAAACAATAACTGGTGGGGCAGTGGTTAAGAGTCCGTCAGCCAGTGCAGGAGACACGGGTTTGAGCCCTGGTCCGGGAAGATCCCACATGCTGCAGAGCAACTAAGCCCATGAGCCACAACTACTCAGCCTGCGCGTCAGGAGCCTGTGCTCCGCAACAAGAGGGGCCGCGGCAGTGACAGGCCCACGCACCACGATGAGGAGTGGCCCCTGCTCGCCGCAACTAGAGAAGGCCCTCGCACAGAAACGAAGACCCAACACAGCCAAAAATAAATAAAAAAATAAATAAAAATAAGTACATTTAAAAGGAAAACCTATACATTTCCCTTTCTGCAAATGTAGGTTTTCGAGGCAAGAGTAGAGCCTCAGAAAGAATGTCTGCAAACAGGACAATCACTAGTTCACTAAGTACAAGATGTAGGATACTTTTCAAGAATCCCATCACAGCTAGGTAATTGGTCCCGAACCAAAAGTAAATACTGGAAGAAAAATGAAATCAACAGTGTACCACAGAGGTGGTAGGCAGACTGGCCTGGACTAAGACATCTTCAGTAATAGATAATAAGGGTGCTGATTTGTAAGCATCATTCTCGTCCCACTGTGGACTTCCTTCTGCGACAGTATAAGGATACCACCAGATCATCTTGAAATCAAGTCATGAAATGTACTTTTATAGTTTTAAAAATCAATTCTTGTCCTTAAATTAACTTTTCTTGTCAGTTTAGTCAGGGTCCTCTATTACTTCTAAAACATTAAATCTTATTTGATTAGAGACAGGCTTCAAAAAATAAAAATAAACTGTGATCAAATAGCAGGAACAAACAGTAGTAACTAAAATTTCTTCACTCTAAACTGAAGATGATTTCTGTATCTCTGTCTTTTACATTTGTCTCCATTGGGGAAAAAAAATTATGTACCTCATAATTAACTTGGCTGGAATGAATCAGACTGCATTTGTAAAATTTCATAAGACCAATGAGCTGTGCTAAACAGTACCACTATCCACCTGAGCAGAAATTACTATCCATAAGTTTCTTTACAAAACTAACAAAACAAAAATTGAAACAAAAGAAGAACTACTAGAAAAATATTAGAGATTCATTTTTTAAGTCAGGAATTTGCCTTTAGTCAGTAATTTGCCTCATACATTATGATTTTCCCTGTGGAAACCCAGTTATTATCCTGAAAACAAGACCACTTTAGAAAGCAAATGCATCGTGACAAAAGAAAGAAAAGGCAGGTTGATACATTATTAAAATAACTCACACGCCATACCCTGAGGAGTAAGGAAGCCATGGCAGAGCAGGCCCCCTTCTCCTCAATGGACAGCACAGCTGTGGGGAAGACACTGCAGCTAGCAGAAGCGTGTCACACTTCCTCAGGGAGGAAGCAAGTTACAGACCACTCTAGAGAGGGCGCCCATCAACTGATGGCCACGCTCATTACCCAACGTCCAGGCTACCCACAGGCTGACTGCAACCCAACTTTCCCACCATTCCCACAAAGGCCCCAGGAACCGTCAGGCCTCTGAGGCTCTGCCAATGCCCTTCCCCCTACCCAAATATCCTTTCCCTCCTCTCTCCGGAACTCAATCCTGCCCAGCTCTAAATGAACACACCAAGGCCTATTTCCCTAAGAATGCCTCTCTCAAAACCAAAATTTCTTCATCTACAATGATCTGCCTCTTACTCATCCATCATTATCTTGGATTAAATACATCATGTAAGACGCCTTATCTGACCAACACACCTAGTTTAGAAATAAGAGTCATGTTTTAGACCATCTATGACATGACATGGCAACCATTCAGCACACTAAAACCATTCAATAAACACTCTAATTGAGTTTCCCAAAGAGTTGACCTAAAATAACCTAAATGCCAAGCTTTCCAAGAACCGTCCTGAACCAAATTCACTTCTCATTCGAAAGCCAATGTCATACACAGGGATGTTGTATTGTCTTGAAATGTACTTGCCTTTATCCAAAACTAGAATCTCTGATGAATCTATGGGACACACACGTAAAATATTCTGCAAAGTCAAAAAGCTTTATTTATCGTACTGTGCTTAATATTCAGCCAGACCTGCAGTTTTCTCTAAAACTTATACAATTACTGAGTATGCAAGAAGCATTAGAAGAGAGACTAAGTCTATTGAGAAGAAAACTGGAAGCGAAGGTCATCAATCATTTTCTACTTTGAATCATCTCTTTCATAAAGAGGTAAATGCTCCTAAGTTCCAGAATGAATGGAATTCAGTACAGCAAAGTAAAATGCTTTCATTACATAAAATAAATATCTTGATGGACCTTCCACCATCTGTTTTAGTAACTTCAATTATAAAAAAAACCCGTAAATTTAAGAAAAGTTATATCAACAGCTAAAATTGAGATTTTTTTTCCATCTATTACTTTGATTTTCCTGACCCATTTTTGAGAACTGTCAGCATTCTACATCAAGAATTCCAAATTATTTCTTGAAGAGAGTGAGATTTCTCCCAAGTCATTTAACATGCTTACTAATCAATAAAGATATGAAAAACAAAAAAAACCCATATTTATGAAGCAAGCAAATTATATTAAAACACTGACTTTGAGAAAAGGTTGCTGCTTGCCAAGAAAATTTTATTATTATAAAACATTTTCTGTCATTTGTATTTCTTCATTTTCCCTTCCAGCTTATCTGTGTAGCCTTGTAAACACATCATAATCCAAAGCAGTTGAGCTTTATCAATAAAATGTAAATCAATGCAAGAGAGCCAACTGCATAAATAAAACAAAAGTGTACCGTGCTTCCCTGGTGGAGCAGTGGTTGAGAGCCTGCCTGCCGATGCAGGGGACACGGCTTCGTGCCCCGGTCCGGGAAGATCCCACATGCCGCGGAGCGGCTAGGCCCCTGAGCCATGGCCGCTGAGCCTGCGTGTCCATAGCCTGTGCTCCACCACGGGAGAGGCCACAAGAGTGAGAGGCCCGTGTACCGAAAAAAAGAAAGCATACCACCATCATCCCAAGCAGACTACAATATAGCAAGCAGATTATAAAATAATAGTCTACAAGCCTGCTTTTTAAAATATATATCTAAATGCACTGAATATCTTGTATAAAAAGCCAAGAGATAGAGATGAAACAAAATATTAAAAGTAAACATCTCCTTCCCCAAAACCCTAACTCCCTTCCTGTCACGAGGAGAACATCACACAAACCCAAGCTGAGGGACAGTCTATGAAATACGTGAACCAGGACTCTTCAAAATTGTCATTAAGAAAAGGAAAGTCTGGGACTTTCCTGGTGGTGCAGTGGTTAAGAATCCGTCTGCCAATGCAGGGGACACGGGTTCCAGCCCTGGTCTGGGAAGATCCCACATGGCGCAGAGCAACTAAGCCCGTACGTCACAACTACTGAGCCTGCGCCCTAGAGCCCGCGAGCCACAACTGCTGAGGCCACACGCCGCAACTACTGAAGCCCACGCACTCTAGGGCCTGTGTGCCGCAACTACTGAGCCCAGCTGCTGCAATTACTGAAGCCCGCACACTTAGAGCCCGTGCTCCGCAACAAGAGAAACCACAACAATCAGCAGTCCACGCACCACAACAAAGAGTAGCCCCCACTTGCCACAACCAGAGAAAGCCCGCGCGCAGCAACAAAGACCCAACACAGCCAAATATAAACAATAATAAAGATAAATAAATAAAGGCATCATCACATAAAAACAAAAGAGGAAATAATGTTTTCAAAAAACAATAACTGGTGGGGCAGTGGTTAAGAGTCCGTCAGCCAGTGCAGGAGACAGGGGTTTGAGCCCTGGTCCGGGAACATCCCACATGCTGCAGAGCAACTAAGCCCATGAGCCACAACTACTCAGCCTGCGCGTCAGGAGCCTGTGCTCCGCAACAAGAGGGGCCGCGGCAGTGACAGGCCCACGCACCACGATGAGGAGTGGCCCCTGCTCGCCGCAACTAGAGAAGGCCCTCGCACAGAAACGAAGACCCAACACAGCCAAAAATAAATAAAAAAATAAATAAAAATAAGTACATTTAAAAGGAAAACCTATACATTTCCCTTTCTGCAAATGTAGGTTTTCGAGGCAAGAGTAGAGCCTCAGAAAGAATGTCTGCAAACAGGACAATCACTAGTTCACTAAGTACAAGATGTAGGATACTTTTCAAGAATCCCATCACAGCTAGGTAATTGGTCCCGAACCAAAAGTAAATACTGGAAGAAAAATGAAATCAACAGTGTACCACACAGGTGGTAGGCAGACTGGCCTGGACTAAGACATCTTCAGTAATAGATAATAAGGGTGCTGATTTGTAAGCATTATTCTCGTCCCACTGTGGACTTCCTTCTGCGACAGTATAAGGATACCACTAGATCATCTTGAAATCAAGTCATGAAATGTACTTTTATAGTTTTAAAAATCAATTCTTGTCCTTAAATTAACTTTTCTTGTCAGTTTAGTCAGGGTCCTCTATTACTTCTAAAACATTAAATCTTATTTGATTAGAGACAGGCTTCAAAAAATAAAAATAAACTGTGATCAAATAGCAGGAACAAACAGTAGTAACTAAAATTTCTTCACTCTAAACTGAAGATGATTTATGTATCTCTGTCTTTTACATTTGTCTCCATTGGGGAAAAAAAATTATGTACCTCATAATTAACTTGGCTGGAATGAATCAGACTGCATTTGTAAAATTTCATAAGACCAATGAGCTGTGCTAAACAGTACCATTATCCACCTGAGCAGAAATTACTATCCATAAGTTTCTTTACAAAACTAACAAAACAAAAATTGAAACAAAAGAAGAACTACTAGAAAAATATTAGAGATTCATTTTTTAAGTCAGGAATTTGCCTTTAGTCAGTAATTTGCCTCATACATTATGATTTTCCCTGTGGAAACCCAGTTATTATCCTGAAAACAAGACCACTTTAGAAAGCAAATGCATCGTGACAAAAGAAAGAAAAGGCAGGTTGATACATTATTAAAATAACTCACACGCCATACCCTGAGGAGTAAGGAAGCCATGGCAGAGCAGGCCCCCTTCTCCTCAATGGACAGCACAGCTGTGGGGAAGACACTGCAGCTAGCAGAAGCGTGTCACACTTCCTCAGGGAGGAAGCAAGTTACAGACCACTCTAGAGAGGGCGCCCATCAACTGATGGCCACGCTCATTACCCAACGTCCAGGCTACCCACAGGCTGACTGCAACCCAACTTTCCCACCATTCCCACAAAGGCCCCAGGAACCGTCAGGCCTCTGAGGCTCTGCCAATGCCCTTCCCCCTACCCAAATATCCTTTCCCTCCTCTCTCCGGAACTCAATCCTGCCCAGCTCTAAATGAACACACCAAGGCCTATTTCCCTAAGAATGCCTCTCTCAAAACCAAAATTTCTTCATCTACAATGATCTGCCTCTTACTCATCCATCATTATCTTGGATTAAATACATCATGTAAGACGCCTTATCTGACCAACACACCTAGTTTAGAAATAAGAGTCATGTTTTAGACCATCTATGACATGACATGGCAACCATTCAGCACACTAAAACCATTCAATAAACACTCTAATTGAGTTTCCCAAAGAGTTGACCTAAAATAACCTAAATGCCAAGCTTTCCAAGAACCGTCCTGAACCAAATTCACTTCTCATTCGAAAGCCAATGTCATACACAGGGATGTTGTATTGTCTTGAAATGTACTTGCCTTTATCCAAAACTAGAATCTCTGATGAATCTATGGGACACACACGTAAAATATTCTGCAAAGTCAAAAAGCTTTATTTATCGTACTGTGCTTAATATTCAGCCAGACCTGCAGTTTTCTCTAAAACTTATACAATTACTGAGTATGCAAGAAGCATTAGAAGAGAGACTAAGTCTATTGAGAAGAAAACTGGAAGCGAAGGTCATCAATCATTTTCTACTTTGAATCATCTCTTTCATAAAGAGGTAAATGCTCCTAAGTTCCAGAATGAATGGAATTCAGTACAGCAAAGTAAAATGCTTTCATTACATAAAATAAATATCTTGATGGACCTTCCACCATCTGTTTTAGTAACTTCAATTATAAAAAAACCCCGTAAATTTAAGAAAAGTTATATCAACAGCTAAAATTGAGATTTTTTTTCCATCTATTACTTTGATTTTCCTGACCCATTTTTGAGAACTGTCAGCATTCTACATCAAGAATTCCAAATTATTTCTTGAAGAGAGTGAGATTTCTCCCAAGTCATTTAACATGCTTACTAATCAATAAAGATATGAAAAACAAAAAAACCCATATTTATGAAGCAAGCAAATTATATTAAAACACTGACTTTGAGAAAAGGTTGCTGCTTGCCAAGAAAATTTTATTATTATAAAACATTTTCTGTCATTTGTATTTCTTCATTTTCCCTTCCAGCTTATCTGTGTAGCCTTGTAAACACATCATAATCCAAAGCAGTTGAGCTTTATTATCAATAAAATGTAAATCAATGCAAGAGAGCCAACTGCATAAATAAAACAAAAGTGTACCGTGCTTCCCTGGTGGAGCAGTGGTTGAGAGCCTGCCTGCCGATGCAGGGGACACGGCTTCGTGCCCCGGTCCGGGAAGATCCCACATGCCGCGGAGCGGCTAGGCCCCTGAGCCATGGCCGCTGAGCCTGCGTGTCCGTAGCCTGTGCTCCACCACGGGAGAGGCCACAAGAGTGAGAGGCCCGTGTACCGAAAAAAAGAAAGCATACCACCATCATCCCAAGCAGACTACAATATAGCAAGCAGATTATAAAATAATAGTCTACAAGCCTGCTTTTTAAAATATATATCTAAATGCACTGAATATCTTGTATAAAAAGCCAAGAGATAGAGATGAAACAAAATATTAAAAGTAAACATCTCCTTCCCCAAAACCCTAACTCCCTTCCAGTCACGAGGAGAACATCACACAAACCCAAGCTGAGGGACAGTCTATGAAATACGTGAACCAGGACTCTTCAAAATTGTCATTAAGAAAAGGAAAGTCTGGGACTTTCCTGGTGGTGCAGTGGTTAAGAATCCGTCTGCCAATGCAGGGGACACGGGTTCCAGCCCTGGTCTGGGAAGATCCCACATGGCGCAGAGCAACTAAGCCCGTACGTCACAACTACTGAGCCTGCGCCCTAGAGCCCGCGAGCCACAACTGCTGAGGCCACACGCCGCAACTACTGAAGCCCACGCACTCTAGGGCCTGTGTGCCGCAACTACTGAGCCCAGCTGCTGCAATTACTGAAGCCCGCACACTTAGAGCCCGTGCTCCGCAACAAGAGAAACCACAACAATCAGCAGTCCACGCACCACAACAAAGAGTAGCCCCCACTTGCCACAACCAGAGAAAGCCTGCGCGCAGCAACAAAGACCCAACACAGCCAAATATAAACAATAATAAAGATAAATAAATAAAGGCATCATCACATAAAAACAAAAGAGGAAATAATGTTTTCAAAAAACAATAACTGGTGGGGCAGTGGTTAAGAGTCCGTCAGCCAGTGCAGGAGACACGGGTTTGAGCCCTGGTCCGGGAAGATCCCACATGCTGCAGAGCAACTAAGCCCATGAGCCACAACTACTCAGCCTGCGCGTCAGGAGCCTGTGCTCCGCAACAAGAGGGGCCGCGGCAGTGACAGGCCCACGCACCACGATGAGGAGTGGCCCCTGCTCGCCGCAACTAGAGAAGGCCCTCGCACAGAAACGAAGACCCAACACAGCCAAAAATAAATAAAAAAATAAATAAAAATAAGTACATTTAAAAGGAAAACCTATACATTTCCCTTTCTGCAAATGTAGGTTTTCGAGGCAAGAGTAGAGCCTCAGAAAGAATGTCTGCAAACAGGACAATCACTAGTTCACTAAGTACAAGATGTAGGATACTTTTCAAGAATCCCATCACAGCTAGGTAATTGGTCCCGAAACAAAAGTAAATACTGGAAGAAAAATGAAATCAACAGTGTACCACAGAGGTGGTAGGCAGACTGGCCTGGACTAAGACATCTTCAGTAATAGATAATAAGGGTGCTGATTTGTAAGCATCATTCTCGTCCCACTGTGGACTTCCTTCTGCGACAGTATAAGGATACCACCAGATCATCTTGAAATCAAGTCATGAAATGTACTTTTATAGTTTTAAAAATCAATTCTTGTCCTTAAATTAACTTTTCTTGTCAGTTTAGTCAGGGTCCTCTATTACTTCTAAAACATTAAATCTTATTTGATTAGAGACAGGCTTCAAAAAATAAAAATAAACTGTGATCAAATAGCAGGAACAAACAGTAGTAACTAAAATTTCTTCACTCTAAACTGAAGATGATTTCTGTATCTCTGTCTTTTACATTTGTCTCCATTGGGGAAAAAAAATTATGTACCTCATAATTAACTTGGCTGGAATGAATCAGACTGCATTTGTAAAATTTCATAAGACCAATGAGCTGTGCTAAACAGTACCACTATCCACCTGAGCAGAAATTACTATCCATAAGTTTCTTTACAAAACTAACAAAACAAAAATTGAAACAAAAGAAGAACTACTAGAAAAATATTAGAGATTCATTTTTTAAGTCAGGAATTTGCCTTTAGTCAGTAATTTGCCTCATACATTATGATTTTCCCTGTGGAAACCCAGTTATTATCCTGAAAACAAGACCACTTTAGAAAGCAAATGCATCGTGACAAAAGAAAGAAAAGGCAGGTTGATACATTATTAAAATAACTCACACGCCATACCCTGAGGAGTAAGGAAGCCATGGCAGAGCAGGCCCCCTTCTCCTCAATGGACAGCACAGCTGTGGGGAAGACACTGCAGCTAGCAGAAGCGTGTCACACTTCCTCAGGGAGGAAGCAAGTTACAGACCACTCTAGAGAGGGCGCCCATCAACTGATGGCCACGCTCATTACCCAACGTCCAGGCTACCCACAGGCTGACTGCAACCCAACTTTCCCACCATTCCCACAAAGGCCCCAGGAACCGTCAGGCCTCTGAGGCTCTGCCAATGCCCTTCCCCCTACCCAAATATCCTTTCCCTCCTCTCTCCGGAACTCAATCCTGCCCAGCTCTAAATGAACACACCAAGGCCTATTTCCCTAAGAATGCCTCTCTCAAAACCAAAATTTCTTCATCTACAATGATCTGCCTCTTACTCATCCATCATTATCTTGGATTAAATACATCATGTAAGACGCCTTATCTGACCAACACACCTAGTTTAGAAATAAGAGTCATGTTTTAGACCATCTATGACATGACATGGCAACCATTCAGCACACTAAAACCATTCAATAAACACTCTAATTGAGTTTCCCAAAGAGTTGACCTAAAATAACCTAAATGCCAAGCTTTCCAAGAACCGTCCTGAACCAAATTCACTTCTCATTCGAAAGCCAATGTCATACACAGGGATGTTGTATTGTCTTGAAATGTACTTGCCTTTATCCAAAACTAGAATCTCTGATGAATCTATGGGACACACACGTAAAATATTCTGCAAAGTCAAAAAGCTTTATTTATCGTACTGTGCTTAATATTCAGCCAGACCTGCAGTTTTCTCTAAAACTTATACAATTACTGAGTATGCAAGAAGCATTAGAAGAGAGACTAAGTCTATTGAGAAGAAAACTGGAAGCGAAGGTCATCAATCATTTTCTACTTTGAATCATCTCTTTCATAAAGAGGTAAATGCTCCTAAGTTCCAGAATGAATGGAATTCAGTACAGCAAAGTAAAATGCTTTCATTACATAAAATAAATATCTTGATGGACCTTCCACCATCTGTTTTAGTAACTTCAATTATAAAAAAAACCCGTAAATTTAAGAAAAGTTATATCAACAGCTAAAATTGAGATTTTTTTTCCATCTATTACTTTGATTTTCCTGACCCATTTTTGAGAACTGTCAGCATTCTACATCAAGAATTCCAAATTATTTCTTGAAGAGAGTGAGATTTCTCCCAAGTCATTTAACATGCTTACTAATCAATAAAGATATGAAAAACAAAAAAAACCCATATTTATGAAGCAAGCAAATTATATTAAAACACTGACTTTGAGAAAAGGTTGCTGCTTGCCAAGAAAATTTTATTATTATAAAACATTTTCTGTCATTTGTATTTCTTCATTTTCCCTTCCAGCTTATCTGTGTAGCCTTGTAAACACATCATAATCCAAAGCAGTTGAGCTTTATCAATAAAATGTAAATCAATGCAAGAGAGCCAACTGCATAAATAAAACAAAAGTGTACCGTGCTTCCCTGGTGGAGCAGTGGTTGAGAGCCTGCCTGCCGATGCAGGGGACACGGCTTCGTGCCCCGGTCCGGGAAGATCCCACATGCCGCGGAGCGGCTAGGCCCCTGAGCCATGGCCGCTGAGCCTGCGTGTCCATAGCCTGTGCTCCACCACGGGAGAGGCCACAAGAGTGAGAGGCCCGTGTACCGAAAAAAAGAAAGCATACCACCATCATCCCAAGCAGACTACAATATAGCAAGCAGATTATAAAATAATAGTCTACAAGCCTGCTTTTTAAAATATATATCTAAATGCACTGAATATCTTGTATAAAAAGCCAAGAGATAGAGATGAAACAAAATATTAAAAGTAAACATCTCCTTCCCCAAAACCCTAACTCCCTTCCTGTCACGAGGAGAACATCACACAAACCCAAGCTGAGGGACAGTCTATGAAATACGTGAACCAGGACTCTTCAAAATTGTCATTAAGAAAAGGAAAGTCTGGGACTTTCCTGGTGGTGCAGTGGTTAAGAATCCGTCTGCCAATGCAGGGGACACGGGTTCCAGCCCTGGTCTGGGAAGATCCCACATGGCGCAGAGCAACTAAGCCCGTACGTCACAACTACTGAGCCTGCGCCCTAGAGCCCGCGAGCCACAACTGCTGAGGCCACACGCCGCAACTACTGAAGCCCACGCACTCTAGGGCCTGTGTGCCGCAACTACTGAGCCCAGCTGCTGCAATTACTGAAGCCCGCACACTTAGAGCCCGTGCTCCGCAACAAGAGAAACCACAACAATCAGCAGTCCACGCACCACAACAAAGAGTAGCCCCCACTTGCCACAACCAGAGAAAGCCCGCGCGCAGCAACAAAGACCCAACACAGCCAAATATAAACAATAATAAAGATAAATAAATAAAGGCATCATCACATAAAAACAAAAGAGGAAATAATGTTTTCAAAAAACAATAACTGGTGGGGCAGTGGTTAAGAGTCCGTCAGCCAGTGCAGGAGACAGGGGTTTGAGCCCTGGTCCGGGAAGATCCCACATGCTGCAGAGCAACTAAGCCCATGAGCCACAACTACTCAGCCTGCGCGTCAGGAGCCTGTGCTCCGCAACAAGAGGGGCCGCGGCAGTGACAGGCCCACGCACCACGATGAGGAGTGGCCCCTGCTCGCCGCAACTAGAGAAGGCCCTCGCACAGAAACGAAGACCCAACACAGCCAAAAATAAATAAAAAAATAAATAAAAATAAGTACATTTAAAAGGAAAACCTATACATTTCCCTTTCTGCAAATGTAGGTTTTCGAGGCAAGAGTAGAGCCTCAGAAAGAATGTCTGCAAACAGGACAATCACTAGTTCACTAAGTACAAGATGTAGGATACTTTTCAAGAATCCCATCACAGCTAGGTAATTGGTCCCGAACCAAAAGTAAATACTGGAAGAAAAATGAAATCAACAGTGTACCACACAGGTGGTAGGCAGACTGGCCTGGACTAAGACATCTTCAGTAATAGATAATAAGGGTGCTGATTTGTAAGCATTATTCTCGTCCCACTGTGGACTTCCTTCTGCGACAGTATAAGGATACCACTAGATCATCTTGAAATCAAGTCATGAAATGTACTTTTATAGTTTTAAAAATCAATTCTTGTCCTTAAATTAACTTTTCTTGTCAGTTTAGTCAGGGTCCTCTATTACTTCTAAAACATTAAATCTTATTTGATTAGAGACAGGCTTCAAAAAATAAAAATAAACTGTGATCAAATAGCAGGAACAAACAGTAGTAACTAAAATTTCTTCACTCTAAACTGAAGATGATTTATGTATCTCTGTCTTTTACATTTGTCTCCATTGGGGAAAAAAAATTATGTACCTCATAATTAACTTGGCTGGAATGAATCAGACTGCATTTGTAAAATTTCATAAGACCAATGAGCTGTGCTAAACAGTACCATTATCCACCTGAGCAGAAATTACTATCCATAAGTTTCTTTACAAAACTAACAAAACAAAAATTGAAACAAAAGAAGAACTACTAGAAAAATATTAGAGATTCATTTTTTAAGTCAGGAATTTGCCTTTAGTCAGTAATTTGCCTCATACATTATGATTTTCCCTGTGGAAACCCAGTTATTATCCTGAAAACAAGACCACTTTAGAAAGCAAATGCATCGTGACAAAAGAAAGAAAAGGCAGGTTGATACATTATTAAAATAACTCACACGCCATACCCTGAGGAGTAAGGAAGCCATGGCAGAGCAGGCCCCCTTCTCC
Source organism: Mesoplodon bidens (assembly GCF_964165515.1). Classification (NCBI taxonomy): domain Eukaryota; kingdom Metazoa; phylum Chordata; class Mammalia; order Artiodactyla; family Ziphiidae; genus Mesoplodon; species Mesoplodon bidens. The sequence continues at coordinate 884,566 of NW_027672278.1, forward strand.
TCAATGGACAGCACAGCTGTGGGGAAGACACTGCAGCTAGCAGAAGCGTGTCACACTTCCTCAGGGAGGAAGCAAGTTACAGACCACTCTAGAGAGGGCGCCCATCAACTGATGGCCACGCTCATTACCCAACGTCCAGGCTACCCACAGGCTGACTGCAACCCAACTTTCCCACCATTCCCACAAAGGCCCCAGGAACCGTCAGGCCTCTGAGGCTCTGCCAATGCCCTTCCCCCTACCCAAATATCCTTTCCCTCCTCTCTCCGGAACTCAATCCTGCCCAGCTCTAAATGAACACACCAAGGCCTATTTCCCTAAGAATGCCTCTCTCAAAACCAAAATTTCTTCATCTACAATGATCTGCCTCTTACTCATCCATCATTATCTTGGATTAAATACATCATGTAAGACGCCTTATCTGACCAACACACCTAGTTTAGAAATAAGAGTCATGTTTTAGACCATCTATGACATGACATGGCAACCATTCAGCACACTAAAACCATTCAATAAACACTCTAATTGAGTTTCCCAAAGAGTTGACCTAAAATAACCTAAATGCCAAGCTTTCCAAGAACCGTCCTGAACCAAATTCACTTCTCATTCGAAAGCCAATGTCATACACAGGGATGTTGTATTGTCTTGAAATGTACTTGCCTTTATCCAAAACTAGAATCTCTGATGAATCTATGGGACACACACGTAAAATATTCTGCAAAGTCAAAAAGCTTTATTTATCGTACTGTGCTTAATATTCAGCCAGACCTGCAGTTTTCTCTAAAACTTATACAATTACTGAGTATGCAAGAAGCATTAGAAGAGAGACTAAGTCTATTGAGAAGAAAACTGGAAGCGAAGGTCATCAATCATTTTCTACTTTGAATCATCTCTTTCATAAAGAGGTAAATGCTCCTAAGTTCCAGAATGAATGGAATTCAGTACAGCAAAGTAAAATGCTTTCATTACATAAAATAAATATCTTGATGGACCTTCCACCATCTGTTTTAGTAACTTCAATTATAAAAAAACCCCGTAAATTTAAGAAAAGTTATATCAACAGCTAAAATTGAGATTTTTTTTCCATCTATTACTTTGATTTTCCTGACCCATTTTTGAGAACTGTCAGCATTCTACATCAAGAATTCCAAATTATTTCTTGAAGAGAGTGAGATTTCTCCCAAGTCATTTAACATGCTTACTAATCAATAAAGATATGAAAAACAAAAAAACCCATATTTATGAAGCAAGCAAATTATATTAAAACACTGACTTTGAGAAAAGGTTGCTGCTTGCCAAGAAAATTTTATTATTATAAAACATTTTCTGTCATTTGTATTTCTTCATTTTCCCTTCCAGCTTATCTGTGTAGCCTTGTAAACACATCATAATCCAAAGCAGTTGAGATTTATTATCAATAAAATGTAAATCAATGCAAGAGAGCCAACTGCATAAATAAAACAAAAGTGTACCGTGCTTCCCTGGTGGAGCAGTGGTTGAGAGCCTGCCTGCCGATGCAGGGGACACGGCTTCGTGCCCCGGTCCGCGAAGATCCCACATGCCGCGGAGCGGCTAGGCCCCTGAGCCATGGCCGCTGAGCCTGCGTGTCCGTAGCCTGTGCTCCACCACGGGAGAGGCCACAAGAGTGAGAGGCCCGTGTACCGAAAAAAAGAAAGCATACCACCATCATCCCAAGCAGACTACAATATAGCAAGCAGATTATAAAATAATAGTCTACAAGCCTGCTTTTTAAAATATATATCTAAATGCACTGAATATCTTGTATAAAAAGCCAAGAGATAGAGATGAAACAAAATATTAAAAGTAAACATCTCGGGCTTCCCTGGTGGCGCAGTGGTTGAGAGTCCGCCTGCCGATGCAGGGGACACGGGTTCGTGCCCCGGTCTGGGAGGATCCCACATGCCGCAGAGCGGCTGGGCCCGTGAGCCATGGCTGCTGAGCCTGCGCGTCCGGAGCCTGTGCTCTGCAAGGGGAGAGGCCACAACAGTGAGAGGCCCGCCTACCGCAAAAAAAAAAAAAAAAAAAAAAAAAAGTAAACATCTCCTTCCCCAAAACCCTAACTCCCTTCCAGTCACGAGGAGAACATCACACAAACCCAAGCTGAGGGACAGTCTATGAAATACGTGAACCAGGACTCTTCAAAATTGTCATTAAGAAAAGGAAAGTCTGGGACTTTCCTGGTGGTGCAGTGGTTAAGAATCCGTCTGCCAATGCAGGGGACACGGGTTCCAGCCCTGGTCTGGGAAGATCCCACATGGCGCAGAGCAACTAAGCCCGTACGTCACAACTACTGAGCCTGCGCCCTAGAGCCCGCGAGCCACAACTGCTGAGGCCACACGCCGCAACTACTGAAGCCCACGCACTCTAGGGCCTGTGTGCCGCAACTACTGAGCCCAGCTGCTGCAATTACTGAAGCCCGCACACTTAGAGCCCGTGCTCCGCAACAAGAGAAACCACAACAATCAGCAGTCCACGCACCACAACAAAGAGTAGCCCCCACTTGCCACAACCAGAGAAAGCCTGCGCGCAGCAACAAAGACCCAACACAGCCAAATATAAACAATAATAAAGATAAATAAATAAAGGCATCATCACATAAAAACAAAAGAGGAAATAATGTTTTCAAAAAACAATAACTGGTGGGGCAGTGGTTAAGAGTCCGTCAGCCAGTGCAGGAGACACGGGTTTGAGCCCTGGTCCGGGAAGATCCCACATGCTGCAGAGCAACTAAGCCCATGAGCCACAACTACTCAGCCTGCGCGTCAGGAGCCTGTGCTCCGCAACAAGAGGGGCCGCGGCAGTGACAGGCCCACGCACCACGATGAGGAGTGGCCCCTGCTCGCCGCAACTAGAGAAGGCCCTCGCACAGAAACGAAGACCCAACACAGCCAAAAATAAATAAAAAAATAAATAAAAATAAGTACATTTAAAAGGAAAACCTATACATTTCCCTTTCTGCAAATGTAGGTTTTCGAGGCAAGAGTAGAGCCTCAGAAAGAATGTCTGCAAACAGGACAATCACTAGTTCACTAAGTACAAGATGTAGGATACTTTTCAAGAATCCCATCACAGCTAGGTAATTGGTCCCGAACCAAAAGTAAATACTGGAAGAAAAATGAAATCAACAGTGTACCACACAGGTGGTAGGCAGACTGGCCTGGACTAAGACATCTTCAGTAATAGATAATAAGGGTGCTGATTTGTAAGCATTATTCTCGTCCCACTGTGGACTTCCTTCTGCGACAGTATAAGGATACCACTAGATCATCTTGAAATCAAGTCATGAAATGTACTTTTATAGTTTTAAAAATCAATTCTTGTCCTTAAATTAACTTTTCTTGTCAGTTTAGTCAGGGTCCTCTATTACTTCTAAAACATTAAATCTTATTTGATTAGAGACAGGCTTCAAAAAATAAAAATAAACTGTGATCAAATAGCAGGAACAAACAGTAGTAACTAAAATTTCTTCACTCTAAACTGAAGATGATTTCTGTATCTCTGTCTTTTACATTTGTCTCCATTGGGGAAAAAAAATTATGTACCTCATAATTAACTTGGCTGGAATGAATCAGACTGCATTTGTAAAATTTCATAAGACCAATGAGCTGTGCTAAACAGTACCACTATCCACCTGAGCAGAAATTACTATCCATAAGTTTCTTTACAAAACTAACAAAACAAAAATTGAAACAAAAGAAGAACTACTAGAAAAATATTAGAGATTCATTTTTTAAGTCAGGAATTTGCCTTTAGTCAGTAATTTGCCTCATACATTATGATTTTCCCTGTGGAAACCCAGTTATTATCCTGAAAACAAGACCACTTTAGAAAGCAAATGCATCGTGACAAAAGAAAGAAAAGGCAGGTTGATACATTATTAAAATAACTCACACGCCATACCCTGAGGAGTAAGGAAGCCATGGCAGAGCAGGCCCCCTTCTCCTCAATGGACAGCACAGCTGTGGGGAAGACACTGCAGCTAGCAGAAGCGTGTCACACTTCCTCAGGGAGGAAGCAAGTTACAGACCACTCTAGAGAGGGCGCCCATCAACTGATGGCCACGCTCATTACCCAACGTCCAGGCTACCCACAGGCTGACTGCAACCCAACTTTCCCACCATTCCCACAAAGGCCCCAGGAACCGTCAGGCCTCTGAGGCTCTGCCAATGCCCTTCCCCCTACCCAAATATCCTTTCCCTCCTCTCTCCGGAACTCAATCCTGCCCAGCTCTAAATGAACACACCAAGGCCTATTTCCCTAAGAATGCCTCTCTCAAAACCAAAATTTCTTCATCTACAATGATCTGCCTCTTACTCATCCATCATTATCTTGGATTAAATACATCATGTAAGACGCCTTATCTGACCAACACACCTAGTTTAGAAATAAGAGTCATGTTTTAGACCATCTATGACATGACATGGCAACCATTCAGCACACTAAAACCATTCAATAAACACTCTAATTGAGTTTCCCAAAGAGTTGACCTAAAATAACCTAAATGCCAAGCTTTCCAAGAACCGTCCTGAACCAAATTCACTTCTCATTCGAAAGCCAATGTCATACACAGGGATGTTGTATTGTCTTGAAATGTACTTGCCTTTATCCAAAACTAGAATCTCTGATGAATCTATGGGACACACACGTAAAATATTCTGCAAAGTCAAAAAGCTTTATTTATCGTACTGTGCTTAATATTCAGCCAGACCTGCAGTTTTCTCTAAAACTTATACAATTACTGAGTATGCAAGAAGCATTAGAAGAGAGACTAAGTCTATTGAGAAGAAAACTGGAAGCGAAGGTCATCAATCATTTTCTACTTTGAATCATCTCTTTCATAAAGAGGTAAATGCTCCTAAGTTCCAGAATGAATGGAATTCAGTACAGCAAAGTAAAATGCTTTCATTACATAAAATAAATATCTTGATGGACCTTCCACCATCTGTTTTAGTAACTTCCATTATAAAAAAAACCCGTAAATTTAAGAAAAGTTATATCAACAGCTAAAATTGAGATTTTTTTTCCATCTATTACTTTGATTTTCCTGACCCATTTTTGAGAACTGTCAGCATTCTACATCAAGAATTCCAAATTATTTCTTGAAGAGAGTGAGATTCCTCCCAAGTCATTTAACATGCTTACTAATCAATAAAGATATGAAAAACAAAAAAAACCCATATTTATGAAGCAAGCAAATTATATTAAAACACTGACTTTGAGAAAAGGTTGCTGCTTGCCAAGAAAATTTTATTATTATAAAACATTTTCTGTCATTTGTATTTCTTCATTTTCCCTTCCAGCTTATCTGTGTAGCCTTGTAAACACATCATAATCCAAAGCAGTTGAGCTTTATCAATAAAATGTAAATCAATGCAAGAGAGCCAACTGCATAAATAAAACAAAAGTGTACCGTGCTTCCCTGGTGGAGCAGTGGTTGAGAGCCTGCCTGCCGATGCAGGGGACACGGCTTCGTGCCCCGGTCCGGGAAGATCCCACATGCCGCGGAGCGGCTAGGCCCCTGAGCCATGGCCGCTGAGCCTGCGTGTCCATAGCCTGTGCTCCACCACGGGAGAGGCCACAAGAGTGAGAGGCCCGTGTACCGAAAAAAAGAAAGCATACCACCATCATCCCAAGCAGACTACAATATAGCAAGCAGATTATAAAATAATAGTCTACAAGCCTGCTTTTTAAAATATATATCTAAATGCACTGAATATCTTGTATAAAAAGCCAAGAGATAGAGATGAAACAAAATATTAAAAGTAAACATCTCCTTCCCCAAAACCCTAACTCCCTTCCTGTCACGAGGAGAACATCACACAAACCCAAGCTGAGGGACAGTCTATGAAATACGTGAACCAGGACTCTTCAAAATTGTCATTAAGAAAAGGAAAGTCTGGGACTTTCCTGGTGGTGCAGTGGTTAAGAATCCGTCTGCCAATGCAGGGGACACGGGTTCCAGCCCTGGTCTGGGAAGATCCCACATGGCGCAGAGCAACTAAGCCCGTACGTCACAACTACTGAGCCTGCGCCCTAGAGCCCGCGAGCCACAACTGCTGAGGCCACACGCCGCAACTACTGAAGCCCACGCACTCTAGGGCCTGTGTGCCGCAACTACTGAGCCCAGCTGCTGCAATTACTGAAGCCCGCACACTTAGAGCCCGTGCTCCGCAACAAGAGAAACCACAACAATCAGCAGTCCACGCACCACAACAAAGAGTAGCCCCCACTTGCCACAACCAGAGAAAGCCCGCGCGCAGCAACAAAGACCCAACACAGCCAAATATAAACAATAATAAAGATAAATAAATAAAGGCATCATCACATAAAAACAAAAGAGGAAATAATGTTTTCAAAAAACAATAACTGGTGGGGCAGTGGTTAAGAGTCCGTCAGCCAGTGCAGGAGACAGGGGTTTGAGCCCTGGTCCGGGAAGATCCCACATGCTGCAGAGCAACTAAGCCCATGAGCCACAACTACTCAGCCTGCGCGTCAGGAGCCTGTGCTCCGCAACAAGAGGGGCCGCGGCAGTGACAGGCCCACGCACCACGATGAGGAGTGGCCCCTGCTCGCCGCAACTAGAGAAGGCCCTCGCACAGAAACGAAGACCCAACACAGCCAAAAATAAATAAAAAAATAAATAAAAATAAGTACATTTAAAAGGAAAACCTATACATTTCCCTTTCTGCAAATGTAGGTTTTCGAGGCAAGAGTAGAGCCTCAGAAAGAATGTCTGCAAACAGGACAATCACTAGTTCACTAAGTACAAGATGTAGGATACTTTTCAAGAATCCCATCACAGCTAGGTAATTGGTCCCGAACCAAAAGTAAATACTGGAAGAAAAATGAAATCAACAGTGTACCACACAGGTGGTAGGCAGACTGGCCTGGACTAAGACATCTTCAGTAATAGATAATAAGGGTGCTGATTTGTAAGCATTATTCTCGTCCCACTGTGGACTTCCTTCTGCGACAGTATAAGGATACCACTAGATCATCTTGAAATCAAGTCATGAAATGTACTTTTATAGTTTTAAAAATCAATTCTTGTCCTTAAATTAACTTTTCTTGTCAGTTTAGTCAGGGTCCTCTATTACTTCTAAAACATTAAATCTTATTTGATTAGAGACAGGCTTCAAAAAATAAAAATAAACTGTGATCAAATAGCAGGAACAAACAGTAGTAACTAAAATTTCTTCACTCTAAACTGAAGATGATTTCTGTATCTCTGTCTTTTACATTTGTCTCCATTGGGGAAAAAAAATTATGTACCTCATAATTAACTTGGCTGGAATGAATCAGACTGCATTTGTAAAATTTCATAAGACCAATGAGCTGTGCTAAACAGTACCATTATCCACCTGAGCAGAAATTACTATCCATAAGTTTCTTTACAAAACTAACAAAACAAAAATTGAAACAAAAGAAGAACTACTAGAAAAATATTAGAGATTCATTTTTTAAGTCAGGAATTTGCCTTTAGTCAGTAATTTGCCTCATACATTATGATTTTCCCTGTGGAAACCCAGTTATTATCCTGAAAACAAGACCACTTTAGAAAGCAAATGCATCGTGACAAAAGAAAGAAAAGGCAGGTTGATACATTATTAAAATAACTCACACGCCATACCCTGAGGAGTAAGGAAGCCATGGCAGAGCAGGCCCCCTTCTCCTCAATGGACAGCACAGCTGTGGGGAAGACACTGCAGCTAGCAGAAGCGTGTCACACTTCCTCAGGGAGGAAGCAAGTTACAGACCACTCTAGAGAGGGCGCCCATCAACTGATGGCCACGCTCATTACCCAACGTCCAGGCTACCCACAGGCTGACTGCAACCCAACTTTCCCACCATTCCCACAAAGGCCCCAGGAACCGTCAGGCCTCTGAGGCTCTGCCAATGCCCTTCCCCCTACCCAAATATCCTTTCCCTCCTCTCTCCGGAACTCAATCCTGCCCAGCTCTAAATGAACACACCAAGGCCTATTTCCCTAAGAATGCCTCTCTCAAAACCAAAATTTCTTCATCTACAATGATCTGCCTCTTACTCATCCATCATTATCTTGGATTAAATACATCATGTAAGACGCCTTATCTGACCAACACACCTAGTTTAGAAATAAGAGTCATGTTTTAGACCATCTATGACATGACATGGCAACCATTCAGCACACTAAAACCATTCAATAAACACTCTAATTGAGTTTCCCAAAGAGTTGACCTAAAATAACCTAAATGCCAAGCTTTCCAAGAACCGTCCTGAACCAAATTCACTTCTCATTCGAAAGCCAATGTCATACACAGGGATGTTGTATTGTCTTGAAATGTACTTGCCTTTATCCAAAACTAGAATCTCTGATGAATCTATGGGACACACACGTAAAATATTCTGCAAAGTCAAAAAGCTTTATTTATCGTACTGTGCTTAATATTCAGCCAGACCTGCAGTTTTCTCTAAAACTTATACAATTACTGAGTATGCAAGAAGCATTAGAAGAGAGACTAAGTCTATTGAGAAGAAAACTGGAAGCGAAGGTCATCAATCATTTTCTACTTTGAATCATCTCTTTCATAAAGAGGTAAATGCTCCTAAGTTCCAGAATGAATGGAATTCAGTACAGCAAAGTAAAATGCTTTCATTACATAAAATAAATATCTTGATGGACCTTCCACCATCTGTTTTAGTAACTTCAATTATAAAAAAACCCCGTAAATTTAAGAAAAGTTATATCAACAGCTAAAATTGAGATTTTTTTTCCATCTATTACTTTGATTTTCCTGACCCATTTTTGAGAACTGTCAGCATTCTACATCAAGAATTCCAAATTATTTCTTGAAGAGAGTGAGATTTCTCCCAAGTCATTTAACATGCTTACTAATCAATAAAGATATGAAAAACAAAAAAACCCATATTTATGAAGCAAGCAAATTATATTAAAACACTGACTTTGAGAAAAGGTTGCTGCTTGCCAAGAAAATTTTATTATTATAAAACATTTTCTGTCATTTGTATTTCTTCATTTTCCCTTCCAGCTTATCTGTGTAGCCTTGTAAACACATCATAATCCAAAGCAGTTGAGATTTATTATCAATAAAATGTAAATCAATGCAAGAGAGCCAACTGCATAAATAAAACAAAAGTGTACCGTGCTTCCCTGGTGGAGCAGTGGTTGAGAGCCTGCCTGCCGATGCAGGGGACACGGCTTCGTGCCCCGGTCCGGGAAGATCCCACATGCCGCGGAGCGGCTAGGCCCCTGAGCCATGGCCGCTGAGCCTGCGTGTCCGTAGCCTGTGCTCCACCACGGGAGAGGCCACAAGAGTGAGAGGCCCGTGTACCGAAAAAAAGAAAGCATACCACCATCATCCCAAGCAGACTACAATATAGCAAGCAGATTATAAAATAATAGTCTACAAGCCTGCTTTTTAAAATATATATCTAAATGCACTGAATATCTTGTATAAAAAGCCAAGAGATAGAGATGAAACAAAATATTAAAAGTAAACATCTCCTTCCCCAAAACCCTAACTCCCTTCCAGTCACGAGGAGAACATCACACAAACCCAAGCTGAGGGACAGTCTATGAAATACATGAACCAGGACTCTTCAAAATTGTCATTAAGAAAAGGAAAGTCTGGGACTTTCCTGGTGGTGCAGTGGTTAAGAATCCGTCTGCCAATGCAGGGGACACGGGTTCCAGCCCTGGTCTGGGAAGATCCCACATGGCGCAGAGCAACTAAGCCCGTACGTCACAACTACTGAGCCTGCGCCCTAGAGCCCGCGAGCCACAACTGCTGAGGCCACACGCCGCAACTACTGAAGCCCACGCACTCTAGGGCCTGTGTGCCGCAACTACTGAGCCCAGCTGCTGCAATTACTGAAGCCCGCACACTTAGAGCCCGTGCTCCGCAACAAGAGAAACCACAACAATCAGCAGTCCACGCACCACAACAAAGAGTAGCCCCCACTTGCCACAACCAGAGAAAGCCTGCGCGCAGCAACAAAGACCCAACACAGCCAAATATAAACAATAATAAAGATAAATAAATAAAGGCATCATCACATAAAAACAAAAGAGGAAATAATGTTTTCAAAAAACAATAACTGGTGGGGCAGTGGTTAAGAGTCCGTCAGCCAGTGCAGGAGACACGGGTTTGAGCCCTGGTCCGGGAAGATCCCACATGCTGCAGAGCAACTAAGCCCATGAGCCACAACTACTCAGCCTGCGCGTCAGGAGCCTGTGCTCCGCAACAAGAGGGGCCGCGGCAGTGACAGGCCCACGCACCACGATGAGGAGTGGCCCCTGCTCGCCGCAACTAGAGAAGGCCCTCGCACAGAAACGAAGACCCAACACAGCCAAAAATAAATAAAAAAATAAATAAAAATAAGTACATTTAAAAGGAAAACCTATACATTTCCCTTTCTGCAAATGTAGGTTTTCGAGGCAAGAGTAGAGCCTCAGAAAGAATGTCTGCAAACAGGACAATCACTAGTTCACTAAGTACAAGATGTAGGATACTTTTCAAGAATCCCATCACAGCTAGGTAATTGGTCCCGAACCAAAAGTAAATACTGGAAGAAAAATGAAATCAACAGTGTACCACACAGGTGGTAGGCAGACTGGCCTGGACTAAGACATCTTCAGTAATAGATAATAAGGGTGCTGATTTGTAAGCATTATTCTCGTCCCACTGTGGACTTCCTTCTGCGACAGTATAAGGATACCACTAGATCATCTTGAAATCAAGTCATGAAATGTACTTTTATAGTTTTAAAAATCAATTCTTGTCCTTAAATTAACTTTTCTTGTCAGTTTAGTCAGGGTCCTCTATTACTTCTAAAACATTAAATCTTATTTGATTAGAGACAGGCTTCAAAAAATAAAAATAAACTGTGATCAAATAGCAGGAACAAACAGTAGTAACTAAAATTTCTTCACTCTAAACTGAAGATGATTTCTGTATCTCTGTCTTTTACATTTGTCTCCATTGGGGAAAAAAAATTATGTACCTCATAATTAACTTGGCTGGAATGAATCAGACTGCATTTGTAAAATTTCATAAGACCAATGAGCTGTGCTAAACAGTACCACTATCCACCTGAGCAGAAATTACTATCCATAAGTTTCTTTACAAAACTAACAAAACAAAAATTGAAACAAAAGAAGAACTACTAGAAAAATATTAGAGATTCATTTTTTAAGTCAGGAATTTGCCTTTAGTCAGTAATTTGCCTCATACATTATGATTTTCCCTGTGGAAACCCAGTTATTATCCTGAAAACAAGACCACTTTAGAAAGCAAATGCATCGTGACAAAAGAAAGAAAAGGCAGGTTGATACATTATTAAAATAACTCACACGCCATACCCTGAGGAGTAAGGAAGCCATGGCAGAGCAGGACCCCTTCTCCTCAATGGACAGCACAGCTGTGGGGAAGACACTGCAGCTAGCAGAAGCGTGTCACACTTCCTCAGGGAGGAAGCAAGTTACAGACCACTCTAGAGAGGGCGCCCATCAACTGATGGCCACGCTCATTACCCAACGTCCAGGCTACCCACAGGCTGACTGCAACCCAACTTTCCCACCATTCCCACAAAGGCCCCAGGAACCGTCAGGCCTCTGAGGCTCTGCCAATGCCCTTCCCCCTACCCAAATATCCTTTCCCTCCTCTCTCCGGAACTCAATCCTGCCCAGCTCTAAATGAACACACCAAGGCCTATTTCCCTAAGAATGCCTCTCTCAAAACCAAAATTTCTTCATCTACAATGATCTGCCTCTTACTCATCCATCATTATCTTGGATTAAATACATCATGTAAGACGCCTTATCTGACCAACACACCTAGTTTAGAAATAAGAGTCATGTTTTAGACCATCTATGACATGACATGGCAACCATTCAGCACACTAAAACCATTCAATAAACACTCTAATTGAGTTTCCCAAAGAGTTGACCTAAAATAACCTAAATGCCAAGCTTTCCAAGAACCGTCCTGAACCAAATTCACTTCTCATTCGAAAGCCAATGTCATACACAGGGATGTTGTATTGTCTTGAAATGTACTTGCCTTTATCCAAAACTAGAATCTCTGATGAATCTATGGGACACACACGTAAAATATTCTGCAAAGTCAAAAAGCTTTATTTATCGTACTGTGCTTAATATTCAGCCAGACCTGCAGTTTTCTCTAAAACTTATACAATTACTGAGTATGCAAGAAGCATTAGAAGAGAGACTAAGTCTATTGAGAAGAAAACTGGAAGCGAAGGTCATCAATCATTTTCTACTTTGAATCATCTCTTTCATAAAGAGGTAAATGCTCCTAAGTTCCAGAATGAATGGAATTCAGTACAGCAAAGTAAAATGCTTTCATTACATAAAATAAATATCTTGATGGACCTTCCACCATCTGTTTTAGTAACTTCAATTATAAAAAAACCCCGTAAATTTAAGAAAAGTTATATCAACAGCTAAAATTGAGATTTTTTTTCCATCTATTACTTTGATTTTCCTGACCCATTTTTGAGAACTGTCAGCATTCTACATCAAGAATTCCAAATTATTTCTTGAAGAGAGTGAGATTTCTCCCAAGTCATTTAACATGCTTACTAATCAATAAAGATATGAAAAACAAAAAAACCCATATTTATGAAGCAAGCAAATTATATTAAAACACTGACTTTGAGAAAAGGTTGCTGCTTGCCAAGAAAATTTTATTATTATAAAACATTTTCTGTCATTTGTATTTCTTCATTTTCCCTTCCAGCTTATCTGTGTAGCCTTGTAAACACATCATAATCCAAAGCAGTTGAGATTTATTATCAATAAAATGTAAATCAATGCAAGAGAGCCAACTGCATAAATAAAACAAAAGTGTACCGTGCTTCCCTGGTGGAGCAGTGGTTGAGAGCCTGCCTGCCGATGCAGGGGACACGGCTTCGTGCCCCGGTCCGGGAAGATCCCACATGCCGCGGAGCGGCTAGGCCCCTGAGCCATGGCCGCTGAGCCTGCGTGTCCGTAGCCTGTGCTCCACCACGGGAGAGGCCACAAGAGTGAGAGGCCCGTGTACCGAAAAAAAGAAAGCATACCACCATCATCCCAAGCAGACTACAATATAGCAAGCAGATTATAAAATAATAGTCTACAAGCCTGCTTTTTAAAATATATATCTAAATGCACTGAATATCTTGTATAAAAAGCCAAGAGATAGAGATGAAACAAAATATTAAAAGTAAACATCTCCTTCCCCAAAACCCTAACTCCCTTCCAGTCACGAGGAGAACATCACACAAACCCAAGCTGAGGGACAGTCTATGAAATACGTGAACCAGGACTCTTCAAAATTGTCATTAAGAAAAGGAAAGTCTGGGACTTTCCTGGTGGTGCAGTGGTTAAGAATCCGTCTGCCAATGCAGGGGACACGGGTTCCAGCCCTGGTCTGGGAAGATCCCACATGGCGCAGAGCAACTAAGCCCGTACGTCACAACTACTGAGCCTGCGCCCTAGAGCCCGCGAGCCACAACTGCTGAGGCCACACGCCGCAACTACTGAAGCCCACGCACTCTAGGGCCTGTGTGCCGCAACTACTGAGCCCAGCTGCTGCAATTACTGAAGCCCGCACACTTAGAGCCCGTGCTCCGCAACAAGAGAAACCACAACAATCAGCAGTCCACGCACCACAACAAAGAGTAGCCCCCACTTGCCACAACCAGAGAAAGCCTGCGCGCAGCAACAAAGACCCAACACAGCCAAATATAAACAATAATAAAGATAAATAAATAAAGGCATCATCACATAAAAACAAAAGAGGAAATAATGTTTTCAAAAAACAATAACTGGTGGGGCAGTGGTTAAGAGTCCGTCAGCCAGTGCAGGAGACACGGGTTTGAGCCCTGGTCCGGGAAGATCCCACATGCTGCAGAGCAACTAAGCCCATGAGCCACAACTACTCAGCCTGCGCGTCAGGAGCCTGTGCTCCGCAACAAGAGGGGCCGCGGCAGTGACAGGCCCACGCACCACGATGAGGAGTGGCCCCTGCTCGCCGCAACTAGAGAAGGCCCTCGCACAGAAACGAAGACCCAACACAGCCAAAAATAAATAAAAAAATAAATAAAAATAAGTACATTTAAAAGGAAAACCTATACATTTCCCTTTCTGCAAATGTAGGTTTTCGAGGCAAGAGTAGAGCCTCAGAAAGAATGTCTGCAAACAGGACAATCACTAGTTCACTAAGTACAAGATGTAGGATACTTTTCAAGAATCCCATCACAGCTAGGTAATTGGTCCCGAACCAAAAGTAAATACTGGAAGAAAAATGAAATCAACAGTGTACCACACAGGTGGTAGGCAGACTGGCCTGGACTAAGACATCTTCAGTAATAGATAATAAGGGTGCTGATTTGTAAGCATTATTCTCGTCCCACTGTGGACTTCCTTCTGCGACAGTATAAGGATACCACTAGATCATCTTGAAATCAAGTCATGAAATGTACTTTTATAGTTTTAAAAATCAATTCTTGTCCTTAAATTAACTTTTCTTGTCAGTTTAGTCAGGGTCCTCTATTACTTCTAAAACATTAAATCTTATTTGATTAGAGACAGGCTTCAAAAAATAAAAATAAACTGTGATCAAATAGCAGGAACAAACAGTAGTAACTAAAATTTCTTCACTCTAAACTGAAGATGATTTCTGTATCTCTGTCTTTTACATTTGTCTCCATTGGGGAAAAAAAATTATGTACCTCATAATTAACTTGGCTGGAATGAATCAGACTGCATTTGTAAAATTTCATAAGACCAATGAGCTGTGCTAAACAGTACCACTATCCACCTGAGCAGAAATTACTATCCATAAGTTTCTTTACAAAACTAACAAAACAAAAATTGAAACAAAAGAAGAACTACTAGAAAAATATTAGAGATTCATTTTTTAAGTCAGGAATTTGCCTTTAGTCAGTAATTTGCCTCATACATTATGATTTTCCCTGTGGAAACCCAGTTATTATCCTGAAAACAAGACCACTTTAGAAAGCAAATGCATCGTGACAAAAGAAAGAAAAGGCAGGTTGATACATTATTAAAATAACTCACACGCCATACCCTGAGGAGTAAGGAAGCCATGGCAGAGCAGGACCCCTTCTCCTCAATGGACAGCACAGCTGTGGGGAAGACACTGCAGCTAGCAGAAGCGTGTCACACTTCCTCAGGGAGGAAGCAAGTTACAGACCACTCTAGAGAGGGCGCCCATCAACTGATGGCCACGCTCATTACCCAACGTCCAGGCTACCCACAGGCTGACTGCAACCCAACTTTCCCACCATTCCCACAAAGGCCCCAGGAACCGTCAGGCCTCTGAGGCTCTGCCAATGCCCTTCCCCCTACCCAAATATCCTTTCCCTCCTCTCTCCGGAACTCAATCCTGCCCAGCTCTAAATGAACACACCAAGGCCTATTTCCCTAAGAATGCCTCTCTCAAAACCAAAATTTCTTCATCTACAATGATCTGCCTCTTACTCATCCATCATTATCTTGGATTAAATACATCATGTAAGACGCCTTATCTGACCAACACACCTAGTTTAGAAATAAGAGTCATGTTTTAGACCATCTATGACATGACATGGCAACCATTCAGCACACTAAAACCATTCAATAAACACTCTAATTGAGTTTCCCAAAGAGTTGACCTAAAATAACCTAAATGCCAAGCTTTCCAAGAACCGTCCTGAACCAAATTCACTTCTCATTCGAAAGCCAATGTCATACACAGGGATGTTGTATTGTCTTGAAATGTACTTGCCTTTATCCAAAACTAGAATCTCTGATGAATCTATGGGACACACACGTAAAATATTCTGCAAAGTCAAAAAGCTTTATTTATCGTACTGTGCTTAATATTCAGCCAGACCTGCAGTTTTCTCTAAAACTTATACAATTACTGAGTATGCAAGAAGCATTAGAAGAGAGACTAAGTCTATTGAGAAGAAAACTGGAAGCGAAGGTCATCAATCATTTTCTACTTTGAATCATCTCTTTCATAAAGAGGTAAATGCTCCTAAGTTCCAGAATGAATGGAATTCAGTACAGCAAAGTAAAATGCTTTCATTACATAAAATAAATATCTTGATGGACCTTCCACCATCTGTTTTAGTAACTTCAATTATAAAAAAAACCCGTAAATTTAAGAAAAGTTATATCAACAGCTAAAATTGAGATTTTTTTTCCATCTATTACTTTGATTTTCCTGACCCATTTTTGAGAACTGTCAGCATTCTACATCAAGAATTCCAAATTATTTCTTGAAGAGAGTGAGATTTCTCCCAAGTCATTTAACATGCTTACTAATCAATAAAGATATGAAAAACAAAAAAAACCCATATTTATGAAGCAAGCAAATTATATTAAAACACTGACTTTGAGAAAAGGTTGCTGCTTGCCAAGAAAATTTTATTATTATAAAACATTTTCTGTCATTTGTATTTCTTCATTTTCCCTTCCAGCTTATCTGTGTAGCCTTGTAAACACATCATAATCCAAAGCAGTTGAGCTTTATCAATAAAATGTAAATCAATGCAAGAGAGCCAACTGCATAAATAAAACAAAAGTGTACCGTGCTTCCCTGGTGGAGCAGTGGTTGAGAGCCTGCCTGCCGATGCAGGGGACACGGCTTCGTGCCCCGGTCCGGGAAGATCCCACATGCCGCGGAGCGGCTAGGCCCCTGAGCCATGGCCGCTGAGCCTGCGTGTCCGTAGCCTGTGCTCCACCACGGGAGAGGCCACAAGAGTGAGAGGCCCGTGTACCGAAAAAAAGAAAGCATACCACCATCATCCCAAGCAGACTACAATATAGCAAGCAGATTATAAAATAATAGTCTACAAGCCTGCTTTTTAAAATATATATCTAAATGCACTGAATATCTTGTATAAAAAGCCAAGAGATAGAGATGAAACAAAATATTAAAAGTAAACATCTCCTTCCCCAAAACCCTAACTCCCTTCCTGTCACGAGGAGAACATCACACAAACCCAAGCTGAGGGACAGTCTATGAAATACGTGAACCAGGACTCTTCAAAATTGTCATTAAGAAAAGGAAAGTCTGGGACTTTCCTGGTGGTGCAGTGGTTAAGAATCCGTCTGCCAATGCAGGGGACACGGGTTCCAGCCCTGGTCTGGGAAGATCCCACATGGCGCAGAGCAACTAAGCCCGTACGTCACAACTACTGAGCCTGCGCCCTAGAGCCCGCGAGCCACAACTGCTGAGGCCACACGCCGCAACTACTGAAGCCCACGCACTCTAGGGCCTGTGTGCCGCAACTACTGAGCCCAGCTGCTGCAATTACTGAAGCCCGCACACTTAGAGCCCGTGCTCCGCAACAAGAGAAACCACAACAATCAGCAGTCCACGCACCACAACAAAGAGTAGCCCCCACTTGCCACAACCAGAGAAAGCCCGCGCGCAGCAACAAAGACCCAACACAGCCAAATATAAACAATAATAAAGATAAATAAATAAAGGCATCATCACATAAAAACAAAAGAGGAAATAATGTTTTCAAAAAACAATAACTGGTGGGGCAGTGGTTAAGAGTCCGTCAGCCAGTGCAGGAGACACGGGTTTGAGCCCTGGTCCGGGAAGATCCCACATGCTGCAGAGCAACTAAGCCCATGAGCCACAACTACTCAGCCTGCGCGTCAGGAGCCTGTGCTCCGCAACAAGAGGGGCCGCGGCAGTGACAGGCCCACGCACCACGATGAGGAGTGGCCCCTGCTCGCCGCAACTAGAGAAGGCCCTCGCACAGAAACGAAGACCCAACACAGCCAAAAATAAATAAAAAAATAAATAAAAATAAGTACATTTAAAAGGAAAACCTATACATTTCCCTTTCTGCAAATGTAGGTTTTCGAGGCAAGAGTAGAGCCTCAGAAAGAATGTCTGCAAACAGGACAATCACTAGTTCACTAAGTACAAGATGTAGGATACTTTTCAAGAATCCCATCACAGCTAGGTAATTGGTCCCGAACCAAAAGTAAATACTGGAAGAAAAATGAAATCAACAGTGTACCACACAGGTGGTAGGCAGACTGGCCTGGACTAAGACATCTTCAGTAATAGATAATAAGGGTGCTGATTTGTAAGCATTATTCTCGTCCCACTGTGGACTTCCTTCTGCGACAGTATAAGGATACCACTAGATCATCTTGAAATCAAGTCATGAAATGTACTTTTATAGTTTTAAAAATCAATTCTTGTCCTTAAATTAACTTTTCTTGTCAGTTTAGTCAGGGTCCTCTATTACTTCTAAAACATTAAATCTTATTTGATTAGAGACAGGCTTCAAAAAATAAAAATAAACTGTGATCAAATAGCAGGAACAAACAGTAGTAACTAAAATTTCTTCACTCTAAACTGAAGATGATTTCTGTATCTCTGTCTTTTACATTTGTCTCCATTGGGGAAAAAAAATTATGTACCTCATAATTAACTTGGCTGGAATGAATCAGACTGCATTTGTAAAATTTCATAAGACCAATGAGCTGTGCTAAACAGTACCACTATCCACCTGAGCAGAAATTACTATCCATAAGTTTCTTTACAAAACTAACAAAACAAAAATTGAAACAAAAGAAGAACTACTAGAAAAATATTAGAGATTCATTTTTTAAGTCAGGAATTTGCCTTTAGTCAGTAATTTGCCTCATACATTATGATTTTCCCTGTGGAAACCCAGTTATTATCCTGAAAACAAGACCACTTTAGAAAGCAAATGCATCGTGACAAAAGAAAGAAAAGGCAGGTTGATACATTATTAAAATAACTCACACGCCATACCGTGAGGAGTAAGGAAGCCATGGCAGAGAAGGCCCCCTTCTCCTCAATGGACAGCACAGCTGTGGGGAAGACACTGCAGCTAGCAGAAGCGTGTCACACTTCCTCAGGGAGGAAGCAAGTTACAGACCACTCTAGAGAGGCCGCCCATCAACTGATGGCCACGCTCATTACCCAACGTCCAGGCTACCCACAGGCTGACTGCAACCCAACTTTCCCACCATTCCCACAAAGGCCCCAGGAACCGTCAGGCCTCTGAGGCTCTGCCAATGCCCTTCCCCCTACCCAAATATCCTTTCCCTCCTCTCTCCGGAACTCAATCCTGCCCAGCTCTAAATGAACACACCAAGGCCTATTTCCCTAAGAATGCCTCTCTCAAAACCAAAATTTCTTCATCTACAATGATCTGCCTCTTACTCATCCATCATTATCTTGGATTAAATACATCATGTAAGACGCCTTATCTGACCAACACACCTAGTTTAGAAATAAGAGTCATGTTTTAGACCATCTATGACATGACATGGCAACCATTCAGCACACTAAAACCATTCAATAAACACTCTAATTGAGTTTCCCAAAGAGTTGACCTAAAATAACCTAAATGCCAAGCTTTCCAAGAACCGTCCTGAACCAAATTCACTTCTCATTCGAAAGCCAATGTCATACACAGGGATGTTGTATTGTCTTGAAATGTACTTGCCTTTATCCAAAACTAGAATCTCTGATGAATCTATGGGACACACACGTAAAATATTCTGCGAAGTCAAAAAGCTTTATTTATCGTACTGTGCTTAATATTCAGCCAGACCTGCAGTTTTCTCTAAAACTTATACAATTACTGAGTATGCAAGAAGCATTAGAAGAGAGACTAAGTCTATTGAGAAGAAAACTGGAAGCGAAGGTCATCAATCATTTTCTACTTTGAATCATCTCTTTCATAAAGAGGTAAATGCTCCTAAGTTCCAGAATGAATGGAATTCAGTACAGCAAAGTAAAATGCTTTCATTACATAAAATAAATATCTTGATGGACCTTCCACCATCTGTTTTAGTAACTTCCATTATAAAAAAAACCCGTAAATTTAAGAAAAGTTATATCAACAGCTAAAATTGAGATTTTTTTTCCATCTATTACTTTGATTTTCCTGACCCATTTTTGAGAATTGTCAGCATTCTACATCAAGAATTCCAAATTATTTCTTGAAGAGAGTGAGATTTCTCCCAAGTCATTTAACATGCTTACTAATCAATAAAGATATGAAAAACAAAAAAAACCCATATTTATGAAGCAAGCAAATTATAATAAAACACTGACTTTGAGAAAAGGTTGCTGCTTGTCAAGAAAATTTTATTATTATAAAACATTTTCTGTCATTTGTATTTCTTCATTTTCCCTTCCAGCTTATCTGTGTAGCCTTGTAAACACATCATAATCCAAAGCAGTTGAGCTTTATCAATAAAATGTAAATCAATGCAAGAGAGCCAACTGCATAAATAAAACAAAAGTGTACCGTGCTTCCCTGGTGGAGCAGTGGTTGAGAGCCTGCCTGCCGATGCAGGGGACACGGCTTCGTGCCCCGGTCCGGGAAGATCCCACATGCCGCGGAGCGGCTAGGCCCCTGAGCCATGGCCGCTGAGCCTGCGTGTCCGTAGCCTGTGCTCCACCACGGGAGAGGCCACAAGAGTGAGAGGCCCGTGTACCGAAAAAAAGAAAGCATACCACCATCATCCCAAGCAGACTACAATATAGCAAGCAGATTATAAAATAATAGTCTACAAGCCTGCTTTTTAAAATATATATCTAAATGCACTGAATATCTTGTATAAAAAGCCAAGAGATAGAGATGAAACAAAATATTAAAAGTAAACATCTCCTTCCCCAAAACCCTAACTCCCTTCCTGTCACGAGGAGAACATCACACAAACCCAAGCTGAGGGACAGTCTATGAAATACGTGAACCAGGACTCTTCAAAATTGTCATTAAGAAAAGGAAAGTCTGGGACTTTCCTGGTGGTGCAGTGGTTAAGAATCCGTCTGCCAATGCAGGGGACACGGGTTCCAGCCCTGGTCTGGGAAGATCCCACATGCCGCAGAGCAACTAAGCCCGTACGTCACAACTACTGAGCCTGCGCCCTAGAGCCCGCGAGCCACAACTGCTGAGGCCACACGCCGCAACTACTGAAGCCCACGCACTCTAGGGCCTGTGTGCCGCAACTACTGAGCCCAGCTGCGGCAATTACTGAAGCCCGCACACTTAGAGCCCGTGCTCCGCAACAAGAGAAACCACAACAATCAGCAGTCCACGCACCACAACAAAGAGTAGCCCCCACTTGCCACAACCAGAGAAAGCCCGCGCGCAGCAACAAAGACCCAACACAGCCAAATATAAACAATAATAAAGATAAATAAATAAAGGCATCATCACATAAAAACAAAAGAGGAAATAATGTTTTCAAAAAACAATAACTGGTGGGGCAGTGGTTAAGAGTCCGTCAGCCAGTGCAGGAGACACGGGTTTGAGCCCTGGTCCGGGAAGATCCCACATGCTGCAGAGCAACTAAGCCCATGAGCCACAACTACTCAGCCTGCGCGTCAGGAGCCTGTGCTCCGCAACAAGAGGGGCCGCGGCAGTGACAGGCCCACGCACCACGATGAGGAGTGGCCCCTGCTCGCCGCAACTAGAGAAGGCCCTCGCACAGAAACGAAGACCCAACACAGCCAAAAATAAATAAAAAAATAAATAAAAATAAGTACATTTAAAAGGAAAACCTATACATTTCCCTTTCTGCAAATGTAGGTTTTCGAGGCAAGAGTAGAGCCTCAGAAAGAATGTCTGCAAACAGGACAATCACTAGTTCACTAAGTACAAGATGTAGGATACTTTTCAAGAATCCCATCACAGCTAGGTAATTGGTCCCGAACCAAAAGTAAATACTGGAAGAAAAATGAAATCAACAGTGTACCACACAGGTGGTAGGCAGACTGGCCTGGACTAAGACATCTTCAGTAATAGATAATAAGGGTGCTGATTTGTAAGCATTATTCTCGTCCCACTGTGGACTTCCTTCTGCGACAGTATAAGGATACCACTAGATCATCTTGAAATCAAGTCATGAAATGTACTTTTATAGTTTTAAAAATCAATTCTTGTCCTTAAATTAACTTTTCTTGTCAGTTTAGTCAGGGTCCTCTATTACTTCTAAAACATTAAATCTTATTTGATTAGAGACAGGCTTCAAAAAATAAAAATAAACTGTGATCAAATAGCAGGAACAAACAGTAGTAACTAAAATTTCTTCACTCTAAACTGAAGATGATTTCTGTATCTCTGTCTTTTACATTTGTCTCCATTGGGGAAAAAAAATTATGTACCTCATAATTAACTTGGCTGGAATGAATCAGACTGCATTTGTAAAATTTCATAAGACCAATGAGCTGTGCTAAACAGTACCACTATCCACCTGAGCAGAAATTACTATCCATAAGTTTCTTTACAAAACTAACAAAACAAAAATTGAAACAAAAGAAGAACTACTAGAAAAATATTAGAGATTCATTTTTTAAGTCAGGAATTTGCCTTTAGTCAGTAATTTGCCTCATACATTATGATTTTCCCTGTGGAAACCCAGTTATTATCCTGAAAACAAGACCACTTTAGAAAGCAAATGCATCGTGACAAAAGAAAGAAAAGGCAGGTTGATACATTATTAAAATAACTCACACGCCATACCGTGAGGAGTAAGGAAGCCATGGCAGAGAAGGCCCCCTTCTCCTCAATGGACAGCACAGCTGTGGGGAAGACACTGCAGCTAGCAGAAGCGTGTCACACTTCCTCAGGGAGGAAGCAAGTTACAGACCACTCTAGAGAGGCCGCCCATCAACTGATGGCCACGCTCATTACCCAACGTCCAGGCTACCCACAGGCTGACTGCAACCCAACTTTCCCACCATTCCCACAAAGGCCCCAGGAACCGTCAGGCCTCTGAGGCTCTGCCAATGCCCTTCCCCCTACCCAAATATCCTTTCCCTCCTCTCTCCGGAACTCAATCCTGCCCAGCTCTAAATGAACACACCAAGGCCTATTTCCCTAAGAATGCCTCTCTCAAAACCAAAATTTCTTCATCTACAATGATCTGCCTCTTACTCATCCATCATTATCTTGGATTAAATACATCATGTAAGACGCCTTATCTGACCAACACACCTAGTTTAGAAATAAGAGTCATGTTTTAGACCATCTATGACATGACATGGCAACCATTCAGCACACTAAAACCATTCAATAAACACTCTAATTGAGTTTCCCAAAGAGTTGACCTAAAATAACCTAAATGCCAAGCTTTCCAAGAACCGTCCTGAACCAAATTCACTTCTCATTCGAAAGCCAATGTCATACACAGGGATGTTGTATTGTCTTGAAATGTACTTGCCTTTATCCAAAACTAGAATCTCTGATGAATCTATGGGACACACACGTAAAATATTCTGCGAAGTCAAAAAGCTTTATTTATCGTACTGTGCTTAATATTCAGCCAGACCTGCAGTTTTCTCTAAAACTTATACAATTACTGAGTATGCAAGAAGCATTAGAAGAGAGACTAAGTCTATTGAGAAGAAAACTGGAAGCGAAGGTCATCAATCATTTTCTACTTTGAATCATCTCTTTCATAAAGAGGTAAATGCTCCTAAGTTCCAGAATGAATGGAATTCAGTACAGCAAAGTAAAATGCTTTCATTACATAAAATAAATATCTTGATGGACCTTCCACCATCTGTTTTAGTAACTTCCATTATAAAAAAAACCCGTAAATTTAAGAAAAGTTATATCAACAGCTAAAATTGAGATTTTTTTTCCATCTATTACTTTGATTTTCCTGACCCATTTTTGAGAATTGTCAGCATTCTACATCAAGAATTCCAAATTATTTCTTGAAGAGAGTGAGATTTCTCCCAAGTCATTTAACATGCTTACTAATCAATAAAGATATGAAAAACAAAAAAAACCCATATTTATGAAGCAAGCAAATTATAATAAAACACTGACTTTGAGAAAAGGTTGCTGCTTGTCAAGAAAATTTTATTATTATAAAACATTTTCTGTCATTTGTATTTCTTCATTTTCCCTTCCAGCTTATCTGTGTAGCCTTGTAAACACATCATAATCCAAAGCAGTTGAGCTTTATCAATAAAATGTAAATCAATGCAAGAGAGCCAACTGCATAAATAAAACAAAAGTGTACCGTGCTTCCCTGGTGGAGCAGTGGTTGAGAGCCTGCCTGCCGATGCAGGGGACACGGCTTCGTGCCCCGGTCCGGGAAGATCCCACATGCCGCGGAGTGGCTAGGCCCCTGAGCCATGGCCGCTGAGCCTGCGTGTCCGTAGCCTGTGCTCCACCACGGGAGAGGCCACAAGAGTGAGAGGCCCGTGTACCGAAAAAAAGAAAGCATACCACCATCATCCCAAGCAGACTACAATATAGCAAGCAGATTATAAAATAATAGTCTACAAGCCTGCTTTTTAAAATATATATCTAAATGCACTGAATATCTTGTATAAAAAGCCAAGAGATAGAGATGAAACAAAATATTAAAAGTAAACATCTCCTTCCCCAAAACCCTAACTCCCTTCCTGTCACGAGGAGAACATCACACAAACCCAAGCTGAGGGACAGTCTATGAAATACGTGAACCAGGACTCTTCAAAATTGTCATTAAGAAAAGGAAAGTCTGGGACTTTCCTGGTGGTGCAGTGGTTAAGAATCCGTCTGCCAATGCAGGGGACACGGGTTCCAGCCCTGGTCTGGGAAGATCCCACATGCCGCAGAGCAACTAAGCCCGTACGTCACAACTACTGAGCCTGCGCCCTAGAGCCCGCGAGCCACAACTGCTGAGGCCACACGCCGCAACTACTGAAGCCCACGCACTCTAGGGCCTGTGTGCCGCAACTACTGAGCCCAGCTGCGGCAATTACTGAAGCCCGCACACTTAGAGCCCGTGCTCCGCAACAAGAGAAACCACAACAATCAGCAGTCCACGCACCACAACAAAGAGTAGCCCCCACTTGCCACAACCAGAGAAAGCCCGCGCGCAGCAACAAAGACCCAACACAGCCAAATATAAACAATAATAAAGATAAATAAATAAAGGCATCATCACATAAAAACAAAAGAGGAAATAATGTTTTCAAAAAACAATAACTGGTGGGGCAGTGGTTAAGAGTCCGTCAGCCAGTGCAGGAGACACGGGTTTGAGCCCTGGTCCGGGAAGATCCCACATGCTGCAGAGCAACTAAGCCCATGAGCCACAACTACTCAGCCTGCGCGTCAGGAGCCTGTGCTCCGCAACAAGAGGGGCCGCGGCAGTGACAGGCCCACGCACCACGATGAGGAGTGGCCCCTGCTCGCCGCAACTAGAGAAGGCCCTCGCACAGAAACGAAGACCCAACACAGCCAAAAATAAATAAAAAAATAAATAAAAATAAGTACATTTAAAAGGAAAACCTATACATTTCCCTTTCTGCAAATGTAGGTTTTCGAGGCAAGAGTAGAGCCTCAGAAAGAATGTCTGCAAACAGGACAATCACTAGTTCACTAAGTACAAGATGTAGGATACTTTTCAAGAATCCCATCACAGCTAGGTAATTGGTCCCGAACCAAAAGTAAATACTGGAAGAAAAATGAAATCAACAGTGTACCACACAGGTGGTAGGCAGACTGGCCTGGACTAAGACATCTTCAGTAATAGATAATAAGGGTGCTGATTTGTAAGCATTATTCTCGTCCCACTGTGGACTTCCTTCTGCGACAGTATAAGGATACCACTAGATCATCTTGAAATCAAGTCATGAAATGTACTTTTATAGTTTTAAAAATCAATTCTTGTCCTTAAATTAACTTTTCTTGTCAGTTTAGTCAGGGTCCTCTATTACTTCTAAAACATTAAATCTTATTTGATTAGAGACAGGCTTCAAAAAATAAAAATAAACTGTGATCAAATAGCAGGAACAAACAGTAGTAACTAAAATTTCTTCACTCTAAACTGAAGATGATTTCTGTATCTCTGTCTTTTACATTTGTCTCCATTGGGGAAAAAAAATTATGTACCTCATAATTAACTTGGCTGGAATGAATCAGACTGCATTTGTAAAATTTCATAAGACCAATGAGCTGTGCTAAACAGTACCACTATCCACCTGAGCAGAAATTACTATCCATAAGTTTCTTTACAAAACTAACAAAACAAAAATTGAAACAAAAGAAGAACTACTAGAAAAATATTAGAGATTCATTTTTTAAGTCAGGAATTTGCCTTTAGTCAGTAATTTGCCTCATACATTATGATTTTCCCTGTGGAAACCCAGTTATTATCCTGAAAACAAGACCACTTTAGAAAGCAAATGCATCGTGACAAAAGAAAGAAAAGGCAGGTTGATACATTATTAAAATAACTCACACGCCATACCCTGAGGAGTAAGGAAGCCATGGCAGAGCAGGCCCCCTTCTCCTCAATGGACAGCACAGCTGTGGGGAAGACAGTGCAGCTAGCAGAAGCGTGTCACACTTCCTCAGGGAGGAAGCAAGTTACAGACCACTCTAGAGAGGGCGCCCATCAACTGATGGCCACGCTCATTACCCAACGTCCAGGCTACCCACAGGCTGACTGCAACCCAACTTTCCCACCATTCCCACAAAGGCCCCAGGAACCGTCAGGCCTCTGAGGCTCTGCCAATGCCCTTCCCCCTACCCAAATATCCTTTCCCTCCTCTCTCCGGAACTCAATCCTGCCCAGCTCTAAATGAACACACCAAGGCCTATTTCCCTAAGAATGCCTCTCTCAAAACCAAAATTTCTTCATCTACAATGATCTGCCTCTTACTCATCCATCATTATCTTGGATTAAATACATCATGTAAGACGCCTTATCTGACCAACACACCTAGTTTAGAAATAAGAGTCATGTTTTAGACCATCTATGACATGACATGGCAACCATTCAGCACACTAAAACCATTCAATAAACACTCTAATTGAGTTTCCCAAAGATTTGACCTAAAATAACCTCAATGCCAAGCTTTCCAAGAACCGTCCTGAACCAAATTCACTTCTCATTCGAAAGCCAATGTCATACACAGGGATGTTGTATTGTCTTGAAATGTACTTGCCTTTATCCAAAACTAGAATCTCTGATGAATCTATGGGACACACACGTAAAATATTCTGCAAAGTCAAAAAGCTTTATTTATCGTACTGTGCTTAATATTCAGCCAGACCTGCAGTTTTCTCTAAAACTTATACAATTACTGAGTATGCAAGAAGCATTAGAAGAGAGACTAAGTCTATTGAGAAGAAAACTGGAAGCGAAGGTCATCAATCATTTTCTACTTTGAATCATCTCTTTCATAAAGAGGTAAATGCTCCTAAGTTCCAGAATGAATGGAATTCAGTACAGCAAAGTAAAATGCTTTCATTACATAAAATAAATATCTTGATGGACCTTCCACCATCTGTTTTAGTAACTTCAATTATAAAAAAAACCCGTAAATTTAAGAAAAGTTATATCAACAGCTAAAATTGAGATTTTTTTTCCATCTATTACTTTGATTTTCCTGACCCATTTTTGAGAACTGTCAGCATTCTACATCAAGAATTCCAAATTATTTCTTGAAGAGAGTGAGATTTCTCCCAAGTCATTTAACATGCTTACTAATCAATAAAGATATGAAAAACAAAAAAACCCCATATTTATGAAGCAAGCAAATTATATTAAAACACTGACTTTGAGAAAAGGTTGCTGCTTGCCAAGAAAATTTTATTATTATAAAACATTTTCTGTCATTTGTATTTCTTCATTTTCCCTTCCAGCTTATCTGTGTAGCCTTGTAAACACATCATAATCCAAAGCAGTTGAGCTTTATCAATAAAATGTAAATCAATGCAAGAGAGCCAACTGCATAAATAAAACAAAAGTGTACCGTGCTTCCCTGGTGGAGCAGTGGTTGAGAGCCTGCCTGCCGATGCAGGGGACACGGCTTCGTGCCCCGGTCCGGGAAGATCCCACATGCCGCGGAGCGGCTAGGCCCCTGAGCCATGGCCGCTGAGCCTGCGTGTCCGTAGCCTGTGCTCCACCACGGGAGAGGCCACAAGAGTGAGAGGCCCGTGTACCGAAAAAAAGAAAGCATACCACCATCATCCCAAGCAGACTACAATATAGCAAGCAGATTATAAAATAATAGTCTACAAGCCTGCTTTTTAAAATATATATCTAAATGCATTGAATATCTTATATAAAAAGCCAAGAGATAGAGATGAAACAAAATATTAAAAGTAAACATCTCCTTCCCCAAAACCCTAACTCCCTTCCTGTCACGAGGAGAACATCACACAAACCCAAGCTGAGGGACAGTCTATGAAATACATGAACCAGGACTCTTCAAAATTGTCATTAAGAAAAGGAAAGTCTGGGACTTTCCTGGTGGTGCAGTGGTTAAGAATCCGTCTGCCAATGCAGGGGACAAGGGTTCCAGCCCTGGTCTGGGAAGATCCCACATGCCGCAGAGCAACTAAGCCCGTACGTCACAACTACTGAGCCTGCGCCCTAGAGCCCGCGAGCCACAACTGCTGAGGCCACACGCCGCAACTACTGAAGCCCACGCACTCTAGGGCCTGTGTGCCGCAACTACTGAGCCCAGCTGCTGCAATTACTGAAGCCCGCACACTTAGAGCCCGTGCTCCGCAACAAGAGAAACCACAACAGTCAGCAGTCCACGCACCACAACAAAGAGTAGCCCCCACTTGCCACAACCAGAGAAAGCCCGCGCGCAGCAACAAAGACCCAACACAGCCAAATATAAACAATAATAAAGATAAATAAATAAAGGCATCATCACATAAAAACAAAAGAGGAAATAATGTTTTCAAAAAACAATAACTGGTGGGGCAGTGGTTAAGAGTTCGTCAGCCAGTGCAGGAGACACGGGTTTGAGCCCTGGTCCGGGAAGATCCCACATGCTGCAGAGCAACTAAGCCCATGAGCCACAACTACTCAGCCTGCACGTCAGGAGCCTGTGCTCCGCAACAAGAGGGGCCGCGGCAGTGACAGGCCCACGCACCACGATGAGGAGTGGCCCCTGCTCGCCGCAACTAGAGAAGGCCCTCGCACAAAAACAAAGACCCAACACAGCCAAAAATAAATAAAAAAATAAATAAAAATAAGTACATTTAAAAGGAAAACCTATACATTTCCCTTTCTGCAAATGTAGGTTTTCGAGGCAAGAGTAGAGCCTCAGAAAGAATGTCTGCAAACAGGACAATCACTAGTTCACTAAGTACAAGATGTAGGATACTTTTCAAGAATCCCATCACAGCTAGATAATTGGTTCCGAACCAAAAGTAAATACTGGAAGAAAAATGAAATCAACAGTGTACCACCCAGGTGGTAGGCAGACTGGCCTGGACTAAGACATCTTCAGTAATAGATAATAAGGGTGCTGATTTGTAAGCATTATTCTCGTCCCACTGTGGACTTCCTTCTGCGACAGTATAAGGATACCACTAGATCATCTTGAAATCAAGTCATGAAATGTACTTTTATAGTTTTAAAAATCAATTCTTGTCCTTAAATTAACTTTTCTTGTCAGTTTAGTCAGGGTCCTCTATTACTTCTAAATCATTAAATCTTATTTGATTAGAGACAGGCTTCAAAAAATAAAAATAAACTGTGATCAAATAGCAGGAACAAACAGTAGTAACTAAAATTTCTTCAATCTAAACTGAAGATGATTTCTGTATCTCTGTCTTTTACATTTGTCTCCATTGGGGCAAAAAATTATGTACCTCATAATTAACTTGGCTGGAATGAATCAGACTGCATTTGTAAAATTTCATAAGACCAATGAGCTGTGCTAAACAGTACCACTATCCACCTGAGCAGAAATTACTATCCATAAGTTTCTTTACAAAACTAACAAAACAAAAATTGAAACAAAAGAAGAACTACTAGAAAAATATTAGAGATTCATTTTTTAAGTCAGGAATTTGCCTTTAGTCAGTAATTTGCCTCATACATTATGATTTTCCCTGTGGAAACCCAGTTATTATCCTGAAAACAAGACCACTTTAGAAAGCAAATGCATCGTGACAAAAGAAAGAAAAGGCAGGTTGATACATTATTAAAATAACTCACACGCCCTACCCTGAGGAGTAAGGAAGCCATGGCAGAGCAGGCCCCCTTCTCCTCAATGGACAGCACAGCTGTGGGGAAGACACTGCAGCTAGCAGAAGCGTGTCACACTTCCTCAGGGAGGAAGCAAGTTACAGACCACTCTAGAGAGGGCGCCCATCAACTGATGGCCACGCTCATTACCCAACGTCCAGGCTACCCACAGGCTGACTGCAACCCAACTTTCCCACCATTCCCACAAAGGCCCCAGGAACCGTCAGGCCTCTGAGGCTCTGCCAATGCCCTTCCCCCTACCCAAATATCCTTTCCCTCCTCTCTCCGGAACTCAATCCTGCCCAGCTCTAAATGAACACACCAAGGCCTATTTCCCTAAGAATGCCTCTCTCAAAACCAAAATTACTTCCTCTAGAATGATCTGCCTCTTACTCATCCTTCATTATCTTGGATTAAATACATCATGTAAGACGCCTTATCTGACCAACACAACTAGTTTAGAAATAAGAGTCATGTTTTAGACCATCTATGACATGACATGGCAACCATTCAGCTCACTAAAACCATTCAATAAACACTCTAATTGAATTTCCCAAAGAGTTGACCTAAAATAACGTAAATGCCAAGCATTCCAAGAACCGTCCTGAACCAAATTCACTTCTCATTCGAATGCCAATGTCATACACAGGGATGTTGTATTGTCTTGAAATGTACTTGCCTTTATCCAAAAGTAGAAACTCTGATGAATCTATGGGACACACATGTAAAATATTCTGCAAAGTCAAAAAGCTTTATTTATCGTACTGTGCTTAATATTCAGCCAGACCTGCAGTTTTCTCTAAAACTTATACAATTACTGAGTATGCAAGAAGCATTAGAAGAGAGACTAAGTCTATTGAGAAGAAAACTGGAAGCAAACGTCATCAATCATTTTCTACTTTGAATCATCTCTTTCATAAAGAGGTAAATGCTCCTAAGTTCCAGAATGAATGGAATTCAATACAGCAAAGTAAAATGCTTTCATTACATAAAATAAATATCTTGATGGACCTTCCACCATCTGTTTTAGTAACTTCAATTATAAAAAAACCCCGTAAATTTAAGAAAAGTTATATCAACAGCTAAAATTGAGATTTTTTTCCATCTATTACTTTGATTTTCCTGACCCATTTTTGAGAACTGTCAGCATTCTACATCAAGAATTCCAAATTATTTCTTGAAGAGAGTGAGATTCCTCCCAAGTCATTTAACATGCTTACTAATCAATAAAGATATGAAAAAACAAAAAAAACCCATATTTATGAAGCAAGCAAATTATATTAAAACACTGACTTTGAGAAAAGGTTGCTGCTTGCCAAGAAAATTTTATTATTATAAAACATTTTCTGTCATTTGTATTTCTTCATTTTCCCTTCCAGCTTATCTGTGTAGCCTTGTAAACACATCATAATCCAAAGCAGTTGAGCTTTATTATCAATAAAATGTAAATCAATGCAAGAGAGCCAACTGCATAAATAAAACAAAAGTGTACCGTGCTTCCCTGGTGGAGCAGTGGTTGAGAGCCTGCCTGCCGATGCAGGGGACACGGCTTCGTGCCCCGGTCCGCGAAGATCCCACATGCCGCGGAGTGGCTAGGCCCCTGAGCCATGGCCGCTGAGCCTGCGTGTCCGTAGCCTGTGCTCCACCACGGGAGAGGCCACAAGAGTGAGAGGCCCGTGTACCGAAAAAAAGAAAGCATACCACCATCATCCCAAGCAGACTACAATATAGCAAGCAGATTATAAAATAATAGTCTACAAGCCTGCTTTTTAAAATATATACCTAAATGCATTGAATATCTTATATAAAAAGCCAAGAGATAGAGATGAAACAAAATATTAAAAGTAAACATCTCCTTCCCCAAAACCCTAACTCCCTTCCTGTCACGAGGAGAACATCACACAAACCCAAGCTGAGGGACAGTCTATGAAATACGTGAACCAGGACTCTTCAAAATTGTCATTAAGAAAAGGAAAGTCTGGGACTTTCCTGGTGGTGCAGTGGTTAAGAATCCGTCTGCCAATGCAGGGGACACGGGTTCCAGCCCTGGTCTGGGAAGATCCCACATGCCGCAGAGCAACTAAGCCCGTACGTCACAACTACTGAGCCTGCGCCCTAGAGCCCGCGAGCCACAACTGCTGAGGCCACACGCCGCAACTACTGAAGCCCACGCACTCTAGGGCCTGTGTGCCGCAACTACTGAGCCCAGCTGCTGCAATTACTGAAGCCCGCACACTTAGAGCCCGTGCTCCGCAACAAGAGAAACCACAACAATCAGCAGTCCACGCACCACAACAAAGAGTAGCCCCCACTTGCCACAACCAGAGAAAGCCCGCGCGCAGCAACAAAGACCCAACACAGCCAAATATAAACAATAATAAAGATAAATAAATAAAGGCATCATCACATAAAAACAAAAGAGGAAATAATGTTTTCAAAAAACAATAACTGGTGGGGCAGTGGTTAAGAGTCCGTCAGCCAGTGCAGGAGACACGGGTTTGAGCCCTGGTCCGGGAAGATCCCACATGCTGCAGAGCAACTAAGCCCATGAGCCACAACTACTCAGCCTGCGCGTCAGGAGCCTGTGCTCCGCAACAAGAGGGGCCGCGGCAGTGACAGGCCCACGCACCACGATGAGGAGTGGCCCCTGCTCGCCGCAACTAGAGAAGGCCCTCGCACAGAAACGAAGACCCAACACAGCCAAAAATAAATTAAAAAATAAAGAAAAATAAGTACATT
Source organism: Mesoplodon bidens (assembly GCF_964165515.1). Taxonomy (NCBI): domain Eukaryota; kingdom Metazoa; phylum Chordata; class Mammalia; order Artiodactyla; family Ziphiidae; genus Mesoplodon; species Mesoplodon bidens. The sequence goes on from NW_027672278.1 coordinate 917,357, forward strand.
TAAAAGGAAAACCTATACATTTCCCTTTCTGCAAATGTAGGTTTTCGAGGCAAGAGTAGAGCCTCAGAAAGAATGTCTGCAAACAGGACAATCACTAGTTCACTAAGTACAAGATGTAGGATACTTTTCAAGAATCCCATCACAGCTAGGTAATTGGTCCCGAACCAAAAGTAAATACTGGAAGAAAACTGAAATCAACAGTGTACCACACAGGTGGTAGGCAGACTGGCCTGGACTAAGACATCTTCAGTAATAGATAATAAGGGTGATGATTTGTAAGCATCATTCTCGTCCCACTGTGGACTTCCTTCTGCGACAGTATAAGGATACCACCAGATCATCTTGAAATCAAGTCATGAAATGTACTTTTATAGTTTTAAAAATCAATTCTTGTCCTTAAATTAACTTTTCTTGTCAGTTTAGTCAGGGTCCTCTATTACTTCTAAAACATTAAATCTTATTTGATTAGAGACAGGCTTCAAAAAATAAAAATAAACTGTGATCAAATAGCAGGAACAAACAGTAGTAACTAAAATTTCTTCACTCTAAACTGAAGATGATTTCTGTATCTCTGTCTTTTACATTTGTCTCCATTGGGGAAAAAAATTATGTACCTCATAATTAACTTGGCTGGAATGAATCAGACTGCATTTGTAAAATTTCATAAGACCAATGAGCTGTGCTAAACAGTACCACTATCCACCTTAGCAGAAATTACTATCCATAAGTTTCTTTACATAACTAACAAAACAAAAATTGAAACAAAAGAAGAACTACTAGAAAAATATTAGAGATTCATTTTTTAAGTCAGGAATTTGCCTTTAGTCAGTAATTTGCCTCATACATTATGATTTTCCCTGTGGAAACCCAGTTATTATCCTGAAAACAAGACCACTTTAGAAATCAAATGCATCGTGACAAAAGAAAGAAAAGGCAGGTTGATACATTATTAAAATAACTCACACGCCCTACCCTGAGGAGTAAGGAAGCCATGGCAGAGCAGGCCCCCTTCTCCTCAATGGACAGCACAGCTGTGGGGAAGACACTGCAGCTAGCAGAAGCGTGTCACACTTCCTCAGGGAGGAAGCAAGTTACAGACCACTCTAGAGAGGGCGCCCATAAACTGATGGCCACGCTCATTACCCAACGTCCAGGCTACCCACAGGCTGACTGCAACCCAACTTTCCCACCATTCCCACAAAGGCCCCAGGAACCGTCAGGCCTCTGAGGCTCTGCCAATGCCCTTCCCCCTATCCAAATATCCTTTCCCTCCTCTCTCCGGAACTCAATCCTGCCCAGCTCTAAATGAACACACCAAGGCCTATTTCCCTAAGAATGCCTCTCTCAAAACCAAAATTACTTCCTCTAGAATGATCTGCCTCTTACTCATCCTTCATTATCTTGGATTAAATACATCATGTAAGACGCCTTATCTGACCAACACAACTAGTGTAGAAATAAGAGTCATGTTTTAGACCATCTATGACATGACATGGCAACCATTCAGCTCACTAAAACCATTCAATAAACACTCTAATTGAATTTCCCAAAGAGTTGACCTAAAATAACCTAAATGCCAAGCATTCCAAGAACCGTCCTGAACCAAATTCACTTCTCATTCGAATGCCAATGTCATACAAAGGGATGTTGTATTGTCTTGAAATGTACTTGCCTTTATCCAAAACTAGAATCTCTGATGAATCTATGGGACACACACGTAAAATATTCTGCAAAGTCAAAAAGCTTTATTTATCGTACTGTGCTTAATATTCAGCCAGACCTGCAGTTTTCTCTAAAACTTATACAATTACTGAGTATGCAAGAAGCATTAGAAGAGAGACTAAGTCTATTGAGAAGAAAACTGGAAGCGAAGGTCATCAATCATTTTCTACTTTGAATCATCTCTTTCATAAAGAGGTAAATGCTCCTAAGTTCCAGAATGAATGGAATTCAGTACAGCAAAGTAAAATGCTTTCATTACATAAAATAAATATCTTGATGGACCTTCCACCATCTGTTTTAGTAACTTCAATTATAAAAAAAACCCGTAAATTTAAGAAAAGTTATATCAACAGCTAAAATTGAGATTTTTTTTCCATCTATTACTTTGATTTTCCTGACCCATTTTTGAGAACTGTCAGCATTCTACATCAAGAATTCCAAATTATTTCTTGAAGAGAGTGAGATTTCTCCCAAGTCATTTAACATGCTTACTAATCAATAAAGATATGAAAAACAAAAAAACCCCATATTTATGAAGCAAGCAAATTATATTAAAACACTGACTTTGAGAAAAGGTTGCTGCTTGCCAAGAAAATTTTATTATTATAAAACATTTTCTGTCATTTGTATTTCTTCATTTTCCCTTCCAGCTTATCTGTGTAGCCTTGTAAACACATCATAATCCAAAGCAGTTGAGCTTTATCAATAAAATGTAAATCAATGCAAGAGAGCCAACTGCATAAATAAAACAAAAGTGTACCGTGCTTCCCTGGTGGAGCAGTGGTTGAGAGCCTGCCTGCCGATGCAGGGGACACGGCTTCGTGCCCCGGTCCGGGAAGATCCCACATGCCGCGGAGTGGCTAGGCCCCTGAGCCATGGCTGCTGAGCCTGCATGTCCGTAGCCTGTGCTCCACCACGGGAGAGGCCACAAGAGTGAGAGGCCCGTGTACCGAAAAAAAGAAAGCATACCACCATCATCCCAAGCAGACTACAATATAGCAAGCAGATTATAAACTAATAGTCTACAAGCCTGCTTTTTAAAATATATATCTAAATGCATTGAATATCTTATATAAAAAGCCAAGAGATAGAGATGAAACAAAATATTAAAAGTAAACATCTCCTTCCCCAAAACCCTAACTCCCTTCCTGTCACGAGGAGAACATCACACAAACCCAAGCTGAGGGACAGTCTATGAAATACGTGAACCAGGACTCTTCAAAATTGTCATTAAGAAAAGGAAAGTCTGGGACTTTCCTGGTGGTGCAGTGGTTAAGAATCCGTCTGCCAATGCAGGGGACACGGGTTCCAGCCCTGGTCTGGGAAGATCCCACATGCCGCAGAGCAACTAAGCCCGTACATCACAACTACTGAGCCTGCGCCCTAGAGCCCGCGAGCCACAACTGCTGAGGCCACACGCCGCAACTACTGAAGCCCACGCACTCTAGGGCCTGTGTGCCGCAACTACTGAGCCCAGCTGCTGCAATTACTGAAGCCCGCACACTTAGAGCCCGTGCTCCGCAACAAGAGAAACCACAACAATCAGCAGTCCACGCACCACAACAAAGAGTAGCCCCCACTTGCCACAACCAGAGAAAGCCCGCGCGCAGCAACAAAGACCCAACACAGCCAAATATAAACAATAATAAAGATAAATAAATAAAGGCATCATCACATAAAAACAAAAGAGGAAATAATGTTTTCAAAAAACAATAACTGGTGGGGCAGTGGTTAAGAGTCCGTCAGCCAGTGCAGGAGACAGGGGTTTGAGCCCTGGTCCGGGAAGATCCCACATGCTGCAGAGCAACTAAGCCCATGAGCCACAACTACTCAGCCTGCGCGTCAGGAGCCTGTGCTCCGCAACAAGAGGGGCCGCGGCAGTGACAGGCCCACGCACCACGATGAGGAGTGGCCCCTGCTCGCCGCAACTAGAGAAGGCCCTCGCACAGAAACGAAGACCCAACACAGCCAAAAATAAATTAAAAAATAAATAAAAATAAGTACATTTAAAAGGAAAACCTATACATTTCCCTTTCTGCAAATGTAGGTTTTCGAGGCAAGAGTAGAGCCTCAGAAAGAATGTCTGCAAACAGGACAATCACTAGTTCACTAAGTACAAGATGTAGGATACTTTTCAAGAATCCCATCACAGCTAGATAATTGGTCCCGAACCAAAAGTAAATACTGGAAGAAAAATGAAATCAACAGTGTACCACCCAGGTGGTAGGCAGACTGGCCTGGACTAAGACATCTTCAGTAAAAGATAATTAGGGTGCTGATTTGTAAGCATCATTCTCGTCCCACTGTGGACTTCCTTCTGCGACAGTATAAGGATACCACCAGATCATCTTGAAATCAAGTCATGAAATGTACTTTTATAGTTTTAAAAATCAATTCTTGTCCTTAAATTAACTTTTCTTGTCAGTTTAGTCAGGGTCCTCTATTACTTCTAAATCATTAAATCTTATTTGATTAGAGACAGGCTTCAAAAAATAAAAATAAACTGTGATCAAATAGCAGGAACAAACAGTAGTAACTAAAATTTCTTCAATCTAAACTGAAGATGATTTCTGTATCTCTGTCTTTTACATTTGTCTCCATTGGGGCAAAAAATTATGTACCTCATAATTAACTTGGCTGGAATGAATCAGACTGCATTTGTAAAATTTCATAAGACCAATGAGCTGTGCTAAACAGTACCACTATCCACCTGAGCAGAAATTACTATCCATAAGTTTCTTTACAAAACTAACAAAACAAAAATTGAAACAAAAGAAGAACTACTAGAAAAATATTAGAGATTCATTTTTTAAGTCAGGAATTTGCCTTTAGTCAGTAATTTGCCTCATACATTATGATTTTCCCTGTGGAAACCCAGTTATTATCCTGAAAACAAGACCACTTTAGAAAGCAAATGCATCGTGACAAAAGAAAGAAAAGGCAGGTTGATACATTATTAAAATAACTCACACGCCATACCCTGAGGAGTAAGGAAGCCATGGCAGAGCAGGCCCCCTTCTCCTCAATGGACAGCACAGCTGTGGGGAAGACACTGCAGCTAGCAGAAGCGTGTCACACTTCCTCAGGGAGGAAGCAAGTTACAGACCACTCTAGAGAGGGCGCCCATCAACTGATGGCCACGCTCATTACCCAACGTCCAGGCTACCCACAGGCTGACTGCAACCCAACTTTCCCACCATTCCCACAAAGGCCCCAAGAACCGTCAGGCCTCTGAGGCTCTGCCAATGCCCTTCCCCCTACCCAAATATCCTTTCCCTCCTCTCTCCGGAACTCAATCCTGCCCAGCTCTAAATGAACACACCAAGGCCTATTTCCCTAAGAATGCCTCTCTCAAAACGAAAATTTCTTCATCTACAATGATCTGCCTCTTACTCATCCATCATTATCTTGGATTAAATACATCATGTAAGATGCCTTATCTGACCAACACAACTAGTTTAGAAATAAGAGTCATGTTTTAGACCATCTATGATATGACATGGCAACCATTCAGCACACTAAAACCATTCAATAAACACTCTAATTGAGTTTCCCAAAGAGTTGACCTAAAATAACCTAAATGCCAAGCTTTCCAAGAACCGTCCTGAACCAAATTCAATTCTCATTCGAAAGCCAATGTCATACACAGGGATGTTGTATTGTCTTGAAATGTACTTGCCTTTATCCAAAACTAGAATCTCTGATGAATCTATGGGACACACACGTAAAATATTCTGCAAAGTCAAAAAGCTTTATTTATCGTACTGTGCTTAATATTCAGCCAGACCTGCAGTTTTCTCTAAAACTTATACAATTACTGAGTATGAAAGAAGCATTAGAAGAGAGACTAAGTCTATTGAGAAGAAAACTGGAAGCGAAGGTCATCAATCATTTTCTACTTTGAATCATCTCTTTCATAAAGAGGTAAATGCTCCTAAGTTCCAGAATGAATGGAATTCAGTACAGCAAAGTAAAATGCTTTCATTACATAAAATAAATATCTTGATGGACCTTCCACCATCTGTTTTAGTAACTTCAATTATAAAAAAAAACCCGTAAATTTAAGAAAAGTTATATCAACAGCTAAAATTGAGATTTTTTTTCCATCTATTACTTTGATTTTCCTGACGCATTTTTGAGAACTGTCAGCATTCTACATCAAGAATTCCAAATTATTTCTTGAAGAGAGTGAGATTTCTCCCAAGTCATTTAACATGCTTACTAATCAATAAAGATATGAAAAACAAAAAAAAACCCATATTTATGAAGCAAGCAAATTATATTAAAACACTGACTTTGAGAAAAGGTTGCTGCTTGCCAAGAAAATTTTATTATTATAAAACATTTTCTGTCATTTGTATTTCTTCATTTTCCCTTCCAGCTTATCTGTGTAGCCTTGTAAACACATCATAATCCAAAGCAGTTGAGCTTTATCAATAAAATGTAAATCAATGCAAGAGAGCCAACTGCATAAATAAAACAAAAGTGTACCGAGCTTCCCTGGTGGAGCAGTGGTTGAGAGCCTGCCTGCCGATGCAGGGGACACGGCTTCGTGCCCCGGTCCGGGAAGATCCCACATGCCGCGGAGCGGCTAGGCCCCTGAGCCATGGCCGCTGAGCCTGCGTGTCCGTAGCCTGTGCTCCACCACGGGAGAGGCCACAAGAGTGAGAGGCCCGTGTACCGAAAAAAAGAAAGCATACCACCATCATCCCAAGCAGACTACAATATAGCAAGCAGATTATAAAATAATAGTCTACAAGCCTGCTTTTTAAAATATATATCTAAATGCATTGAATATCTTGTATAAAAAGCCAAGAGATAGAGATGAAACAAAATATTAAAAGTAAACATCTCCTTCCCCAAAACCCTAACTCCCTTCCTGTCACGAGGAGAACATCACACAAACCCAAGCTGAGGGACAGTCTATGAAATACGTGAACCAGGACTCTTCAAAATTGTCATTAAGAAAAGGAAAGTCTGGGACTTTCCTGGTGGTGCAGTGGTTAAGAATCCGTCTGCCAATGCAGGGGACACGGGTTCCAGCCCTGGTCTGGGAAGATCCCACATGCCGCAGAGCAACTAAGCCCGTACGTCACAACTACTGAGCCTGCGCCCTAGAGCCCGCGAGCCACAACTGCTGAGGCCACACGCCGCAACTACTGAAGCCCACGCACTCTAGGGCCTGTGTGCCGCAACTACTGAGCCCAGCTGCTGCAATTACTGAAGCCCGCACACTTAGAGCCCGTGCTCCGCAACAAGAGAAACCACAACAATCAGCAGTCCACGCACCACAACAAAGAGTAGCCCCCACTTGCCACAACCAGAGAAAGCCCGCGCGCAGCAACAAAGACCCAACACAGCCAAATATAAACAATAATAAAGATAAATAAATAAAGGCATCATCACATAAAAACAAAAGAGGAAATAATGTTTTCAAAAAACAATAACTGGTGGGGCAGTGGTTAAGAGTCCGTCAGCCAGTGCAGGAGACACGGGTTTGAGCCCTGGTCCGGGAAGATCCCACATGCTGCAGAGCAACTAAGCCCATGAGCCACAACTACTCAGCCTGCGCGTCAGGAGCCTGTGCTCCGCAACAAGAGGGGCCGCGGCAGTGACAGGCTCACGCACCACGATGAGGAGTGGCCCCTGCTCGCCGCAACTAGAGAAGGCCCTCGCACAGAAACGAAGACCCAACACAGCCAAAAATAAATAAAAAAATAAAGAAAAATAAGTACATTTAAAAGGAAAACCTATACATTTCCCTTTCTGCAAATGTAGGTTTTCGAGGCAAGAGTAGAGCCTCAGAAAGAATGTCTGCAAACAGGACAATCACTAGTTCACTAAGTACAAGATGTAGGATACTTTTCAAGAATCCCATCACAGCTAGGTAATTGGTCCCGAAACAAAAGTAAATACTGGAAGAAAAATGAAATCAACAGTGTACCACACAGGTGGTAGGCAGACTGGCCTGGACTAAGACATCTTCAGTAATAGATAATAAGGGTGCTGATTTGTAAGCATTATTCTCGTCCCACTGTGGACTTCCTTCTGCGACAGTATAAGGATACCACTAGATCATCTTGAAATCAAGTCATGAAATGTACTTTTATAGTTTTAAAAATCAATTCTTGTCCTTAAATTAACTTTTCTTGTCAGTTTAGTCAGGGTCCTCTATTACTTCTAAAACATTAAATCTTATTTGATTAGAGACAGGCTTCAAAAAATAAAAATAAACTGTGATCAAATAGCAGGAACAAACAGTAGTAACTAAAATTTCTTCACTCTAAACTGAAGATGATTTCTGTAACTCTGTCTTTTACATTTGTCTCCATTGGGGAAAAAAAATTATGTACCTCATAATTAACTTGGCTGGAATGAATCAGACTGCATTTGTAAAATTTCATAAGACCAATGAGCTGTGCTAAACAGTACCACTATCCACCTGAGCAGAAATTACTATCCATAAGTTTCTTTACATAACTAACAAAACAAAAATTGAAACAAAAGAAGAACTACTAGAAAAATATTAGAGATTCATTTTTTAAGTCAGGAATTTGCCTTTAGTCAGTAATTTGCCTCATACATTATGATTTTCCCTGTGGAAACCCAGTTATTATCCTGAAAACAAGACCACTTTAGAAAGCAAATGCATCGTGACAAAAGAAAGAAAAGGCAGGTTGATACATTATTAAAATAACTCACACGCCCTACCCTGAGGAGTAAGGAAGCCATGGCAGAGCAGGCCCCCTTCTCCTCAATGGACAGCACAGCTGTGGGGAAGACACTGCAGCCAGCAGAAGCGTGTCACACTTCCTCAGGGAGGAAGCAAGTTACAGACCACTCTAGAGAGGGCGCCCATCAACTGATGGCCGCGCTCATTACCCAACGTCCAGGCTACCCACAGGCTGACTGCAACCCAACTTTCCCACCATTCCCACAAAGGCCCCAGGAACCGTCAGGCCTCTGAGGCTCTGCCAATGCCCTTCCCCCTACCCAAATATCCTTTCCCTCCTCTCTCCGGAACTCAATCCTGCCCAGCTCTAAATGAACACACCAAGGCCTGTTTCCCTAAGAATGCCTCTCTCAAAACCAAAATTACTTCCTCTAGAATGATCTGCCTCTTACTCATCCTTCATTATCTTGGATTAAATACATCATGTAAGATGCCTTATCTGACCAACACAACTAGTTTAGAAATAAGAGTCATGTTTTAGACCATCTATGACATGACATGGCAACCATTCAGCTCACTAAAACCATTCAATAAACACTCTAATTGAATTTCCCAAAGAGTTGACGTAAAATAACCTAAATGCCAAGCATTCCAAGAACCATCCTGAACCAAATTCACTTCTCATTCGAATGCCAATGTCATACACAGGGATGTTGTATTGTCTTGAAATGTACTTGCCTTTATCCAAAACTAGAATCTCTGATGAATCTATGGGACACACATGTAAAATATTCTGCAAAGTCAAAAAGCTTTATTTATCGTACTGTGCTTAATATTCAGCCAGACCTGCAGTTTTCTCTAAAACTTATACAATTACTGAGTATGCAAGAAGCATTAGAAGAGAGACTAAGTCTATTGAGAAGAAAACTGGAAGCAAAGGTCATCAATCATTTTCTACTTTGAATCATCTCTTTCATAAAGAGGTAAATGCTCCTAAGTTCCAGAATGAATGGAATTCAATACAGCAAAGTAAAATGCTTTCATTACATAAAATAAATATCTTGATGGACCTTCCACCATCTGTTTTAGTAACTTCAATTATAAAAAAACCCCGTAAATTTAAGAAACGTTATATCAACAGCTAAAATTGAGATTTTTTTTCCATCTATTACTTTGATTTTCCTGACCCATTTTTGAGAACTGTCAGCATTCTACATCAAGAATTCCAAATTATTTCTTGAAGAGAGTGAGATTCCTCCCAAGTCATTTAACATGCTTACTAATCAATAAAGATATGAAAAACAAAAAAACCCATATTTATGAAGCAAGCAAATTATATTAAAACACTGACTTTGAGAAAAGGTTGCTGCTTGCCAAGAAAATTTTATTATTATAAAACATTTTCTGTCATTTGTATTTCTTCATTTTCCCTTCCATCTTATCTGTGTAGCCTTGTAAACACATCATAATCCAAAGCAGTTGAGCTTTATCAATAAAATGTAAATCAATGCAAGAGAGCCAACTGCATAAATAAAACAAAAGTGTACCGTGCTTCCCTGGTGGAGCAGTGGTTGAGAGCCTGCCTCCTGATGCAGGGGACACGGCTTCGTGCCCGGTCTGGGAAGATCCCACATGCCGCGGAGCGGCTAGGCCCCTGAGCCATGGCCGCTGAGCCTGCGTGTCCGTAGCCTGTGCTCCACCACGGGAGAGGCCACAAGAGTGAGAGGCCCGTGTACCGAAAAAAAGAAAGCATACCACCATCATCCCAAGCAGACTACAATATAGCAAGCAGATTATAAAATAATAGTCTACAAGCCTGCTTTTTAAAATATATATCTAAATGCATTGAATATCTTATATAAAAAGCCAAGAGATAGAGATGAAACAAAATATTAAAAGTAAACATCTCCTTCCCCAAAACCCTAACTCCCTTCCTGTCACGAGGAGAACATCACACAAACCCAAGCTGAGGGACAGTCTATGAAATACGTGAACCAGGACTCTTCAAAATTGTCATTAAGAAAAGGAAAGTCTGGGACTTTCCTGGTGGTGCAGTGGTTAAGAATCCGTCTGCCAATGCAGGGGACACGGGTTCCAGCCCTGGTCTGGGAAGATCCCACATGCCGCAGAGCAACTAAGCCCGTACGTCACAACTACTGAGCCTGCGCCCTAGAGCCCGCGAGCCACAACTGCTGAGGCCACACGCCACAACTACTGAAGCCCACGCACTCTAGGGCCTGTGTGCCGCAACTACTGAGCCCAGCTGCTGCAATTACTGAAGCCCGCACACTTAGAGCCCGTGCTCCGCAACAAGAGTAACCACAACAATCAGCAGTCCACGCACCACAACAAAGAGTAGCCCCCACTTGCCACAACCAGAGAAAGCCCGCGCGCAGCAACAAAGACCCAACACAGCCAAATATAAACAATAATAAAGATAAATAAATAAAGGCATCATCACATAAAAACAAAAGAGGAAATAATGTTTTCAAAAAACAATAACTGGTGGGGCAGTGGTTAAGAGTCCGTCAGCCAGTGCAGGAGACACGGGTTTGAGCCCTGGTCCGGGAAGATCCCACATGCTGCAGAGCAACTAAGCCCATGAGCCACAACTACTCAGCCTGCGCGTCAGGAGCCTGTGCTCCGCAACAAGAGGGGCCGCGGCAGTGACAGGCCCACGCACCACGATGAGGAGTGGCCCCTGCTCGCCGCAACTAGAGAAGGCCCTCGCACAGAAACGAAGACCCAACACAGCCAAAAATAAATAAAAAAATAAAGAAAAATAAGTACATTTAAAAGGAAAACCTATACATTTCCCTTTCTGCAAATGTAGGTTTTCGAGGCAAGAGTAGAGCCTCAGAAAGAATGTCTGCAAACAGGACAATCACTAGTTCACTAAGTACAAGATGTAGGATACTTTTCAAGAATCCCATCACAGCTAGATAATTGGTCCCGAACCAAAAGTAAATACTGGAAGAAAAATGAAATCAACAGTGTACCACCCAGGTGGTAGGCAGACTGGCCTGGACTAAGACATCTTCAGTAAAAGATAATAAGGGTGCTGATTTGTAAGCATCATTCTCGTCCCACTGTGGACTTCCTTCTGCGACAGTATAAGGATACCACCAGATCATCTTGAAATCAAGTCATGAAATGTACTTTTATAGTTTTAAAAATCAATTCTTGTCCTTAAATTAACTTTTCTTGTCAGTTTAGTCAGGGTCCTCTATTACTTCTAAATCATTAAATCTTATTTGATTAGAGACAGGCTTCAAAAAATAAAAATAAACTGTGATCAAATAGCAGGAACAAACAGTAGTAACTAAAATTTCTTCAATCTAAACTGAAGATGATTTCTGTATCTCTGTCTTTTACATTTGCCTCCATTGGGGCAAAAAATTATGTACCTCATAATTAACTTGGCTGGAATGAATCAGACTGCATTTGTAAAATTTCATAAGACCAATGAGCTGTGCTAAACAGTACCACTATCCACCTGAGCAGAAATTACTATCCATAAGTTTCTTTACAAAACTAACAAAACAAAAATTGAAACAAAAGAAGAACTACTAGAAAAATATTAGAGATTCATTTTTTAAGACAGGAATTTGCCTTTAGTCAGTAATTTGCCTCATACATTATGATTTTCCCTGTGGAAACCCAGTTATTATCCTGAAAACAAGACCACTTTAGAAAGCAAATGCATCGTGACAAAAGAAAGAAAAGGCAGGTTGATACATTATTAAAATAACTCACACGCCCTACCCTGAGGAGTAAGGAAGCCATGGCAGAGCAGGCCCCCTTCTCCTCAATGGACAGCACAGCTGTGGGGAAGACACTGCAGCTAGCAGAAGCGTGTCACACTTCCTCAGGGAGGAAGCAAGTTACAGACCACTCTAGAGAGGGCGCCCATCAACTGATGGCCACGCTCATTACCCAACGTCCAGGCCACCCACAGGCTGACTGCAACCCAACTTTCCCACCATTCCCACAAAGGCCCCAGGAACCGGCAGGCCTCTGAGGCTCTGCCAATGCCCTTCCCCCTACCCAAATATCCTTTCCCTCCTCTCTCCGGAACTCAATCCTGCCCAGCTCTAAATGAACACACCAAGGCCTATTTCCCTAAGAATGCCTCTCTCAAAACCAAAATTTCTTCATGTAGAATGATCTGCCTCTTACTCATCCATCATTATCTTGGATTAAATACATCATGTAAGATGCCTTATCTGACCAACACAACTAGTTTAGAAATAAGAGTCATGTTTTAGACCATCTATGACATGACATGGCAACCATTCAGCACACTAAAACCATTCAATAAACACTCTAATTGAGTTTCCCAAAGAGTTGACCTAAAATAACCTAAATGCCAAGCTTTCCAAGAACCGTCCTGAACCAAATTCACTTCTCATTCGAATGCCAATGTCATACACAGGGATGTTGTATTGTCTTGAAATGTACTTGCCTTTATCCAAAACTAGAATCTCTGATGAATCTATGGGACACACATGTAAAATATTCTGCAAAGTCAAAAAGCTTTATTTATCGTACTGTGCTTAATATTCAGCCAGACCTGCAGTTTTCTCTAAAACTTATACAATTACTGAGTATGCAAGAAGCATTAGAAGAGAGACTAAGTCTATTGAGAAGAAAACTGGAAGCGAAGGTCATCAATCATTTTCTACTTTGAATCATCTCTTTCATAAAGAGGTAAATGCTCCTAAGTTCCAGAATGAATGGAATTCAGTACAGCAAAGTAAAATGCTTTCATTACATAAAATAAATATCTTGATGGACCTTCCACCATCTGTTTTAGTAACTTCAATTATAAAAAAAACCCGTAAATTTAAGAAAAGTTATATCAACAGCTAAAATTGAGATTTTTTTTCCATCTATTACTTTGATTTTCCTGACCCATTTTTGAGAACTGTCAGCATTCTACATCAAGAATTCCAAATTATTTCTTGAAGAGAGTGAGATTTCTCCCAAGTCATTTAACATGCTTACTAATCAATAAAGATATGAAAAACAAAAAAAACCCATATTTATGAAGCAAGCAAATTATATTAAAACACTGACTTTGAGAAAAGGTTGCTGCTTGCCAAGAAAATTTTATTATTATAAAACATTTTCTGTCATTTGTATTTCTTCATTTTCCCTTCCAGCTTATCTGTGTAGCCTTGTAAACACATCATAATCCAAAGCAGTTGAGCTTTATCAATAAAATGTAAATCAATGCAAGAGAGCCAACTGCATAAATAAAACAAAAGTGTACCGTGCTTCCCTGGTGGAGCAGTGGTTGAGAGCCTGCCTGCCGATGCAGGGGACACGGCTTCGTGCCCCGGTCCGGGAAGATCCCACATGCCGCGGAGCGGCTAGGCCCCTGAGCCATGGCCGCTGAGCCTGCGTGTCCGTAGCCTGTGCTCCACCACGGGAGAGGCCACAAGAGTGAGAGGCCCGTGTACCGAAAAAAAGAAAGCATACCACCATCATCCCAAGCAGACTACAATATAGCAAGCAGATTATAAAATAATAGTCTACAAGCCTGCTTTTTAAAATATATATCTAAATGCATTGAATATCTTATATAAAAAGCCAAGAGATAGAGATGAAACAAAATATTAAAAGTAAACATCTCCTTCCCCAAAACCCTAACTCCCTTCCTGTCACGAGGAGAACATCACACAAACCCAAGCTGAGGGACAGTCTATGAAATACGTGAACCAGGACTCTTCAAAATTGTCATTAAGAAAAGGAAAGTCTGGGACTTTCCTGGTGGTGCAGTGGTTAAGAATCCGTCTGCCAATGCAGGGGACACGGGTTCCAGCCCTGGTCTGGGAAGATCCCACATGCCGCAGAGCAACTAAGCCCGTACGTCACAACTACTGAGCCTGCTCCCTAGAGCCCGCGAGCCACAACTGCTGAGGCCACACGCCGCAACTACTGAAGCCCACGCACTCTAGGGCCTGTGTGCCGCAACTACTGATCCCAGCTGCTGCAATTACTGAAGCCCGCACACTTAGTGCCCGTGCTCCGCAACAAGAGTAACCACAACAATCAGCAGTCCACGCACCACAACAAAGAGTAGCCCCCACTTGCCACAACCAGAGAAAGCCCGCGCGCAGCAACAAAGACCCAACACAGCCAAATATAAACAATAATAAAGATAAATAAATAAAGGCATCATCACATAAAAACAAAAGAGGAAATAATGTTTTCAAAAAACAATAACTGGTGGGGCAGTGGTTAAGAGTCCGTCAGCCAGTGCAGGAGACAGGGGTTTGAGCCCTGGTCCGGGAAGATCCCACATGCTGCAGAGCAACTAAGCCCATGAGCCACAACTACTCAGCCTGCGCGTCAGGAGCCTGTGCTCCGCAACAAGAGGGGCCGCGGCAGTGACAGGCCCACGCACCACGATGAGGAGTGGCCCCTGCTCGCCGCAACTAGAGAAGGCCCTCGCACAGAAACGAAGACCCAACACAGCCAAAAATAAATAAAAAAATAAATAAAAATAAGTACATTTAAAAGGAAAACCTATACATTTCCCTTTCTGCAAATGTAGGTTTTCGAGGCAAGAGTAGAGCCTCAGAAAGAATGTCTGCAAACAGGACAATCACTAGTTCACTAAGTACAAGATGTAGGATACTTTTCAAGAATCCCATCACAGCTAGATAATTGGTCCCGAACCAAAAGTAAATACTGGAAGAAAAATGAAATCAACAGTGTACCACCCAGGTGGTAGGCAGACTGGCCTGGACTAAGACATCTTCAGTAAAAGATAATAAGGGTGCTGATTTGTAAGCATCATTCTCGTCCCACTGTGGACTTCCTTCTGCGACAGTATAAGGATACCACCAGATCATCTTGAAATCAAGTCATGAAATGTACTTTTATAGTTTTAAAAATCAATTCTTGTCCTTAAATTAACTTTTCTTGTCAGTTTAGTCAGGGTCCTCTATTACTTCTAAATCATTAAATCTTATTTGATTAGAGACAGGCTTCAAAAAATAAAAATAAACTGTGATCAAATAGCAGGAACAAACAGTAGTAACTAAAATTTCTTCAATCTAAACTGAAGATGATTTCTGTATCTCTGTCTTTTACATTTGTCTCCATTGGGGCAAAAAATTATGTACCTCATAATTAACTTGGCTGGAATGAATCAGACTGCATTTGTAAAATTTCATAAGACCAATGAGCTGTGCTAAACAGTACCACTATCCACCTGAGCAGAAATTACTATCCATAAGTTTCTTTACAAAACTAACAAAACAAAAATTGAAACAAAAGAAGAACTACTAGAAAAATATTAGAGATTCATTTTTTAAGTCAGGAATTTGCCTTTAGTCAGTAATTTGCCTCATACATTATGATTTTCCCTGTGGAAACCCAGTTATTATCCTGAAAACAAGACCACTTTAGAAAGCAAATGCATCGTGACAAAAGAAAGAAAAGGCAGGTTGATACATTATTAAAATAACTCACACGCCCTACCCTGAGGAGTAAGGAAGCCATGGCAGAGCAGGCCCCCTTCTCCTCAATGGACAGCACAGCTGTGGGGAAGACACTGCAGCTAGCAGAAGCGTGTCACACTTCCTCAGGGAGGAAGCAAGTTACAGACCACTCTAGAGAGGGCGCCCATCAACTGATGGCCACGCTCATTACCCAACGTCCAGGCCACCCACAGGCTGACTGCAACCCAACTTTCCCACCATTCCCACAAAGGCCCCAGGAACCGGCAGGCCTCTGAGGCTCTGCCAATGCCCTTCCCCCTACCCAAATATCCTTTCCCTCCTCTCTCCGGAACTCAATCCTGCCCAGCTCTAAATGAACACACCAAGGCCTATTTCCCTAAGAATGCCTCTCTCAAAACCAAAATTTCTTCATGTAGAATGATCTGCCTCTTACTCATCCATCATTATCTTGGATTAAATACATCATGTAAGATGCCTTATCTGACCAACACAACTAGTTTAGAAATAAGAGTCATGTTTTAGACCATCTATGACATGACATGGCAACCATTCAGCACACTAAAACCATTCAATAAACACTCTAATTGAGTTTCCCAAAGAGTTGACCTAAAATAACCTAAATGCCAAGCTTTCCAAGAACCGTCCTGAACCAAATTCACTTCTCATTCGAATGCCAATGTCATACACAGGGATGTTGTATTGTCTTGAAATGTACTTGCCTTTATCCAAAACTAGAATCTCTGATGAATCTATGGGACACACATGTAAAATATTCTGCAAAGTCAAAAAGCTTTATTTATCGTACTGTGCTTAATATTCAGCCAGACCTGCAGTTTTCTCTAAAACTTATACAATTACTGAGTATGCAAGAAGCATTAGAAGAGAGACTAAGTCTATTGAGAAGAAAACTGGAAGCGAAGGTCATCAATCATTTTCTACTTTGAATCATCTCTTTCATAAAGAGGTAAATGCTCCTAAGTTCCAGAATGAATGGAATTCAGTACAGCAAAGTAAAATGCTTTCATTACATAAAATAAATATCTTGATGGACCTTCCACCATCTGTTTTAGTAACTTCAATTATAAAAAAACCCCGTAAATTTAAGAAAAGTTATATCAACAGCTAAAATTGAGATTTTTTTTCCATCTATTACTTTGATTTTCCTGACCCATTTTTGAGAACTGTCAGCATTCTACATCAAGAATTCCAAATTATTTCTTGAAGAGAGTGAGATTTCTCCCAAGTCATTTAACATGCTTACTAATCAATAAAGATATGAAAAACAAAAAAAACCCATATTTATGAAGCAAGCAAATTATATTAAAACACTGACTTTGAGAAAAGGTTGCTGCTTGCCAAGAAAATTTTATTATTATAAAACATTTTCTGTCATTTGTATTTCTTCATTTTCCCTTCCAGCTTATCTGTGTAGCCTTGTAAACACATCATAATCCAAAGCAGTTGAGCTTTATCAATAAAATGTAAATCAATGCAAGAGAGCCAACTGCATAAATAAAACAAAAGTGTACCGTGCTTCCCTGGTGGAGCAGTGGTTGAGAGCCTGCCTGCCGATGCAGGGGACACGGCTTCGTGCCCCGGTCCGGGAAGATCCCACATGCCGCGGAGCGGCTAGGCCCCTGAGCCATGGCCGCTGAGCCTGCGTGTCCGTAGCCTGTGCTCCACCACGGGAGAGGCCACAAGAGTGAGAGGCCCGTGTACCGAAAAAAAGAAAGCATACCACCATCATCCCAAGCAGACTACAATATAGCAAGCAGATTATAAAATAATAGTCTACAAGCCTGCTTTTTAAAATATATATCTAAATGCATTGAATATCTTATATAAAAAGCCAAGAGATAGAGATGAAACAAAATATTAAAAGTAAACATCTCCTTCCCCAAAACCCTAACTCCCTTCCTGTCACGAGGAGAACATCACACAAACCCAAGCTGAGGGACAGTCTATGAAATACGTGAACCAGGACTCTTCAAAATTGTCATTAAGAAAAGGAAAGTCTGGGACTTTCCTGGTGGTGCAGTGGTTAAGAATCCGTCTGCCAATGCAGGGGACACGGGTTCCAGCCCTGGTCTGGGAAGATCCCACATGCCGCAGAGCAACTAAGCCCGTACGTCACAACTACTGAGCCTGCTCCCTAGAGCCCGCGAGCCACAACTGCTGAGGCCACACGCCGCAACTACTGAAGCCCACGCACTCTAGGGCCTGTGTGCCGCAACTACTGATCCCAGCTGCTGCAATTACTGAAGCCCGCACACTTAGTGCCCGTGCTCCGCAACAAGAGTAACCACAACAATCAGCAGTCCACGCACCACAACAAAGAGTAGCCCCCACTTGCCACAACCAGAGAAAGCCCGCGCGCAGCAACAAAGACCCAACACAGCCAAATATAAACAATAATAAAGATAAATAAATAAAGGCATCATCACATAAAAACAAAAGAGGAAATAATGTTTTCAAAAAACAATAACTGGTGGGGCAGTGGTTAAGAGTCCGTCAGCCAGTGCAGGAGACAGGGGTTTGAGCCCTGGTCCGGGAAGATCCCACATGCTGCAGAGCAACTAAGCCCATGAGCCACAACTACTCAGCCTGCGCGTCAGGAGCCTGTGCTCCGCAACAAGAGGGGCCGCGGCAGTGACAGGCCCACGCACCACGATGAGGAGTGGCCCCTGCTCGCCGCAACTAGAGAAGGCCCTCGCACAGAAACGAAGACCCAACACAGCCAAAAATAAATAAAAAAATAAATAAAAATAAGTACATTTAAAAGGAAAACCTATACATTTCCCTTTCTGCAAATGTAGGTTTTCGAGGCAAGAGTAGAGCCTCAGAAAGAATGTCTGCAAACAGGACAATCACTAGTTCACTAAGTACAAGATGTAGGATACTTTTCAAGAATCCCATCACAGCTAGATAATTGGTCCCGAACCAAAAGTAAATACTGGAAGAAAAATGAAATCAACAGTGTACCACCCAGGTGGTAGGCAGACTGGCCTGGACTAAGACATCTTCAGTAAAAGATAATAAGGGTGCTGATTTGTAAGCATCATTCTCGTCCCACTGTGGACTTCCTTCTGCGACAGTATAAGGATACCACCAGATCATCTTGAAATCAAGTCATGAAATGTACTTTTATAGTTTTAAAAATCAATTCTTGTCCTTAAATTAACTTTTCTTGTCAGTTTAGTCAGGGTCCTCTATTACTTCTAAATCATTAAATCTTATTTGATTAGAGACAGGCTTCAAAAAATAAAAATAAACTGTGATCAAATAGCAGGAACAAACAGTAGTAACTAAAATTTCTTCAATCTAAACTGAAGATGATTTCTGTATCTCTGTCTTTTACATTTGTCTCCATTGGGGCAAAAAATTATGTACCTCATAATTAACTTGGCTGGAATGAATCAGACTGCATTTGTAAAATTTCATAAGACCAATGAGCTGTGCTAAACAGTACCACTATCCACCTGAGCAGAAATTACTATCCATAAGTTTCTTTACAAAACTAACAAAACAAAAATTGAAACAAAAGAAGAACTACTAGAAAAATATTAGAGATTCATTTTTTAAGTCAGGAATTTGCCTTTAGTCAGTAATTTGCCTCATACATTATGATTTTCCCTGTGGAAACCCAGTTATTATCCTGAAAACAAGACCACTTTAGAAAGCAAATGCATCGTGACAAAAGAAAGAAAAGGCAGGTTGATACATTATTAAAATAACTCACACGCCCTACCCTGAGGAGTAAGGAAGCCATGGCAGAGCAGGCCCCCTTCTCCTCAATGGACAGCACAGCTGTGGGGAAGACACTGCAGCTAGCAGAAGCGTGTCACACTTCCTCAGGGAGGAAGCAAGTTACAGACCACTCTAGAGAGGGCGCCCATCAACTGATGGCCACGCTCATTACCCAACGTCCAGGCCACCCACAGGCTGACTGCAACCCAACTTTCCCACCATTCCCACAAAGGCCCCAGGAACCGGCAGGCCTCTGAGGCTCTGCCAATGCCCTTCCCCCTACCCAAATATCCTTTCCCTCCTCTCTCCGGAACTCAATCCTGCCCAGCTCTAAATGAACACACCAAGGCCTATTTCCCTAAGAATGCCTCTCTCAAAACCAAAATTTCTTCATGTAGAATGATCTGCCTCTTACTCATCCATCATTATCTTGGATTAAATACATCATGTAAGATGCCTTATCTGACCAACACAACTAGTTTAGAAATAAGAGTCATGTTTTAGACCATCTATGACATGACATGGCAACCATTCAGCACACTAAAACCATTCAATAAACACTCTAATTGAGTTTCCCAAAGAGTTGACCTAAAATAACCTAAATGCCAAGCTTTCCAAGAACCGTCCTGAACCAAATTCACTTCTCATTCGAATGCCAATGTCATACACAGGGATGTTGTATTGTCTTGAAATGTACTTGCCTTTATCCAAAACTAGAATCTCTGATGAATCTATGGGACACACATGTAAAATATTCTGCAAAGTCAAAAAGCTTTATTTATCGTACTGTGCTTAATATTCAGCCAGACCTGCAGTTTTCTCTAAAACTTATACAATTACTGAGTATGCAAGAAGCATTAGAAGAGAGACTAAGTCTATTGAGAAGAAAACTGGAAGCGAAGGTCATCAATCATTTTCTACTTTGAATCATCTCTTTCATAAAGAGGTAAATGCTCCTAAGTTCCAGAATGAATGGAATTCAGTACAGCAAAGTAAAATGCTTTCATTACATAAAATAAATATCTTGATGGACCTTCCACCATCTGTTTTAGTAACTTCAATTATAAAAAAACCCCGTAAATTTAAGAAAAGTTATATCAACAGCTAAAATTGAGATTTTTTTTCCATCTATTACTTTGATTTTCCTGACCCATTTTTGAGAACTGTCAGCATTCTACATCAAGAATTCCAAATTATTTCTTGAAGAGAGTGAGATTTCTCCCAAGTCATTTAACATGCTTACTAATCAATAAAGATATGAAAAACAAAAAAAACCCATATTTATGAAGCAAGCAAATTATATTAAAACACTGACTTTGAGAAAAGGTTGCTGCTTGCCAAGAAAATTTTATTATTATAAAACATTTTCTGTCATTTGTATTTCTTCATTTTCCCTTCCAGCTTATCTGTGTAGCCTTGTAAACACATCATAATCCAAAGCAGTTGAGCTTTATCAATAAAATGTAAATCAATGCAAGAGAGCCAACTGCATAAATAAAACAAAAGTGTACCGTGCTTCCCTGGTGGAGCAGTGGTTGAGAGCCTGCCTGCCGATGCAGGGGACACGGCTTCGTGCCCCGGTCCGGGAAGATCCCACATGCCGCGGAGCGGCTAGGCCCCTGAGCCATGGCCGCTGAGCCTGCGTGTCCGTAGCCTGTGCTCCACCACGGGAGAGGCCACAAGAGTGAGAGGCCCGTGTACCGAAAAAAAGAAAGCATACCACCATCATCCCAAGCAGACTACAATATAGCAAGCAGATTATAAAATAATAGTCTACAAGCCTGCTTTTTAAAATATATATCTAAATGCATTGAATATCTTATATAAAAAGCCAAGAGATAGAGATGAAACAAAATATTAAAAGTAAACATCTCCTTCCCCAAAACCCTAACTCCCTTCCAGTCACGAGGAGAACATCACACAAACCCAAGCTGAGGGACAGTCTATGAAATACGTGAACCAGGACTCTTCAAAATTGTCATTAAGAAAAGGAAAGTCTGGGACTTTCCTGGTGGTGCAGTGGTTAAGAATCCGTCTGCCAATGCAGGGGACACGGGTTCGAGCCCTGGTCTGGGAAGATCCCACATGGCGCAGAGCAACTAAGCCCGTACGTCACAACTACTGAGCCTGCGCCCTAGAGCCCGCGAGCCACAACTGCTGAGGCCACACGCCGCAACTACTGAAGCCCACGCACACTAGGGCCTGTGTGCCGCAACTACTGAGCCCAGCTGCTGCAATTACTGAAGCCCGCACACTTAGAGCCCGTGCTCCGCAACAACAGAAACCACAATAATCAGCAGTCCACGCACCACAACAAAGAGTAGCCCCCACTTGCCACAACCAGAGAAAGCCCGCGCGCAGCAACAAAGACCCAACACAGCCAAATATAAACAATAATAAAGATAAATAAATAAAGTCATCCTCACATAAAAACAAAAGAGGAAATAATGTTTTCAAAAAACAATAACTGGTGGGGCAGTGGTTAAGAGTCCGTCAGCCAGTGCAGGAGACACGGGTTTGAGCCCTGGTCCGGGAAGATCCCACATGCTGCAGAGCAACTAAGCCCATGAGCCACAACTACTCAGCCTGCGCGTCCGGAGCCTGTGCTCCGCAACAAGAGGGGCCGCGGCAGTGACAGGCCCACGCACCACGATGAGGAGTGGCCCCTGCTCGCCGCAACTAGAGAAGGCCCTCGCACAGAAACGAAAACCCAACACAGCCAAAAATAAATAAAAAATAAAGAAAAATAAGTACATTTAAAAGGAAAACCTATACATTTCCCTTTCTGCAAATGTAGGTTTTCGAGGCAAGACTAGAGCCTCAGAAAGAATGTCTGCAAACAGGACAATCACTAGATCACTAAGTACAAGATGTAGGATACTTTTGAAGAATCCCATCACAGCTAGATAATTGACCCAGAACCAAAAGTAAATACTGGAAGAAAAATGAAATCAACAGTGTACCACACAGGTGGTAGGCAGACTGGCCTGGACTAAGACATCTTCAGTAATAGATAATAAGGGTGCTGATTTGTAAGCATCATTCTCATCCCACTGTGGACTTCCTTCTGTGACAGTATAAGGATACCACCAGATCATCTGGAAATCAAGTCATGAAATGTACTTTTATATTTTGAAAAATCAATTCTTGTCCTTAAATTAACTTTTCTTGTCAGTTTAGTCATGGTCCTCTATTACTTCTAAAACATTAAATCTTATTTGATTAGAGACAGGCTTCAAAAAATAAAAATAAACTGTGATCAAATAGCAGGAACAAACAGTAGTAACTAAAATTTCTTCACTCTAAACTAAGATGATTCCTGTATCTCTGTCTTTTACATTTGTCTCCATTGGGGAAAAAATTATGTACCTCATAATTAACTTGGCTGGAATGAATCAGACTGCATTTGCAAAATTTCATAAGACCAATGAGCTGTGCTAAACAGTACCACTATCCACCTGAGCAGAAATTACTATCCATAAGTTTCTTTACATAACTAACAAAAACAAAAATTGAAACAAAAGAAGAACTACTAGAAAAATATTAGAGATTCATTTTTTAAGTCAGGAATTTGCCTTTAGTCAGTAATTTGCCTCATACATTATGATTTTCCCTGTGGAAACCCAGTTATTATCCTGAAAACAAGACCACTTTAGAAAGCAAATGCATCGTGACAAAAGAAAGAAAAGGCAGGTTGATACATTATTAAAATAACTCACACGCCCTACCCTGAGGAGTAAGGAAGCCATGGCAGAGCAGGCCCCCTTCTCCTCAATGGACAGCACAGCTGTGGGGAAGACACTGCAGCTAGCAGAAGCGTGTCACACTTCCTCAGGGAGGAAGCAAGTTACAGACCACTCTAGAGAGGGCGCCCATAAACTGATGGCCACGCTCATTACCCAACGTCCAGGCCACCCACAGGCTGACTGCCACCCAACTTTCCCACCATTCCCACAAAGGCCCCAGGAACCGTCAGGCCTCTGAGGCTCTGCCAATGCCCTTCCCTCTACCCAAATATCCTTTCCCTCCTCTCTCCGGAACTCAATCCTGCCCAGCTCTAAATGAACACACCAAGGCCTATTTCCCTAAGAATGCCTCTCTCAAAACCAAAATTACTTCCTCTAGAATGATCTGCCTCTTACTCATCCATCATTATCTTGCATTAAATACATCATGTAAGATGCCTTACCTGACCAACACAACTAGTTTAGAAATAAGAGTCATGTTTTAGACCATCTATGACATGACATGGCAACCATTCAGCTCACGAAAACCGTTCAATAAACACTCTAATTGAATTCCCCAAAGAGTTGACCTAAAATAACCTAAATGCCAAGCATTCCAAGAACCGTCCTGAACCAAATTCACTTCTCATTCGAATGCCAATGTCATACACAGGGATGTTGTATTGTCTTGAAATGTACTTGCCTTTATCCAAAACTAGAATCTCTGATGAATCTATGGGACACACATGTAAAATATTCTGCAAAGTCAAAAAGCTTTATTTACCGTAATGTGCTTAATATTCAGCCAGACCTGCATTTTTCTCTAAAACTTATACAATTACTGAGTATGCAAGAAGCATTAGAAGAGAGACTAAGTCTATTGAGAAGAAAACTGGAAGCGAAGGTCATCAATCACTTTCTACTTTGAATCATCTCTTTCATAAAGAGGTAAATGCTCCTAAATTCCAGAATGAATGGAATTCAATACAGCCAAGTAAAATGCTTTCATTACATAAAATAAATATCTTGATGGACCTTCCACCATCTGTTTTAGTAACTTCAATTATAAAAAAACCCTAAATTTAAGAAAAGTTATATCAACAGCTAAAATTGAGATTTTTTTTCCATCTATTACTTTGATTTTCCTGACCCATTTTTGAGAACTGTCAGCATTCTAGATCAAGAATTCCAAATTATTTCTTGAAGAGAGTGAGATTCCTCCCAAGTCATTTAACATGCTTACTAATCAATAAAGATATGAAAAAACAAAGAAAAACCATATTTATGAAGCAAGCAAATTATATTAAAACACTGACTTTGAGAAAAGGTTGCTGCTTGCCAAGAAAATTTTATTATTATAAAACATTTTCTGCCATTTGTATTTCTTCATTTTCCCTTCCAGATGATCTGTGTAGCCTTGTAAACACATCATAATCCAAAGCAGTTGAGCTTTATCAATAAAATGTAAATCAATGCAAGAGAGCCAACTGCATAAATAAAACAAAAGTGTACCGTGCTTCCCTGGTGGAGCAGTGGTTGAGAGCCTGCCTGCCGATGCAGGGGACACGGCTTCGTGCCACGGTCCGGGAAGATCCCACATGCCGCGGAGCGGCTAGGCCCCTGAGCCATGGCCGCTGAGCCTGCGTGTCCGGAGCCTGTGCTCCACAACGGGAGAGGCCACAAGAGTGAGAGGCCTGTGTACTGAAAAAAAAAAAAGCATACCACCATCATCCCAAGCAGACTACAATATAGCAAGCAGATTATAAAATAATAGTCTACAAGCCTGCTTTTTAAAATATATACCTAAATGCATTGAATATCTTATATAAAAAGCCAAGAGATAGAGATGAAACAAAATATTAAAAGTAAACATCTCCTTCCCCAAAACCCTAACTCCCTTCCAGTCACGAGGAGAACATCACACAAACCCAAGCTGAGGGACAGTCTATGAAATACGTGAACCAGGACTCTTCAAAATTGTCATTAAGAAAAGGAAAGTCTGGGACTTTCCTGGTGGTGCAGTGGTTAAGAATCCGTCTGCCAATGCAGGGGACACGGGTTCCAGCCCTGGTCTGGGAAGATCCCACATGCCGCAGAGCAACTAAGCCCGTACGTCACAACTACTGAGCCTGCGCTCTAGAGCCCGCGAGCCACAACTGCTGAGGCCGCACGCCGCAACTACTGAAGCCCACGCACTCTAGGGCCTGTGTGCCGCAACTACTGAGCCCAGCTGCTGCAATTACTGAAGCCCGCACACTTAGAGCCCGTGCTCCGCAACAAGAGAAACCACAACGATCAGCAGTCCACGCACCACAACAAAGAGTAGCCCCCACTTGCCACAACCAGAGAAAGCCCGCGCGCAGCAACAAAGACCCAACACAGCCAAATATAAACAATAATAAAAATAAATAAATAAAGGCATCTCACATAAAAACAAAAGAGGAAATAATTTTTTCAAAAAACAATAACTGGTGGGGCAGTGGTTAAGAGTCCGTCTGCCAGTGCAGGAGACCCGGGTTTGAGCCCTGGTCCGGGAAGATCCCACATGCTGCAGAGCAACTAAGCCCGTGAGCCACAACTACTCAGCCTGCGCGTCTGGAGCCTGTGCTCCGCAACAAGAGGGGCCGCGGCAGTGACAGGCCCACGCACCACGATGAGGAGTGGCCCCTGCTCGCCGCAACTAGAGAAGGCCCTCGCACAGAAACGAAGACACAACACAGCCAAAAATAAATAAAAAATAAAGAAAAATAAGTACATTTAAAAGGAAAACCTATACATTTCCCTTTCTGCAAATGTAGGTTTTCCAGGCAAGAGTAGACCCTCAGAAAGAATGTCTGCAAACAGGACAATCACTAGATCACTAAGTACAAGATGTAGGATACTTTTGAAGAATCCCATCACAGCTAGATAATTGGTCCAGAACCAAAAGTAAATACTGGAAGAAAAATGAAATCAACAGTGTACCACAGAGGTGGTAGGCAGACTGGCCTGGACTAAGACATCTTCAGTCATAGATAATAAGGGTGCTGATTTGTAAGCATCATTCTCGTCCCACTGTGGACTTCCTTCTGCGACAGTATAAGGA
This sequence comes from Mesoplodon bidens, assembly GCF_964165515.1. Classification (NCBI taxonomy): domain Eukaryota; kingdom Metazoa; phylum Chordata; class Mammalia; order Artiodactyla; family Ziphiidae; genus Mesoplodon; species Mesoplodon bidens. Next base: position 943,784 of record NW_027672278.1, read on the forward strand.
TACCACCAGATCATCTGGAAATCAAGTCATGAAATGTACTTTTATATTTTGAAAAATCAATTCTTGTCCTTAAATTAACTTTTCTTGTCAGTTTAGTCATGGTCCTCTATTACTTCTAAAACATTAAATCTTATTTGATTAGAGACAGGCTTCAAAAAATAAAAATAAACTGTGATCAAATAGCAGGAACAAACAGTAGTAACTAAAATTTCTTCAATCTAAACTGAAGATGATTCCTGTATCTCTGTCTTTTACATTTGTCTCCATTGGGGAAAAAAATTATGTACCTCATAATTAACTTGGCTGGAATGAATCAGACTGCATTTGTAAAATTTCATAAGACCAATGAGCTGTGCTAAACAGTACCACTATCCACCTGAGCAGAAATTACTATCCATAAGTTTCTTTACATAACTAACAAAAACAAAATTTGAAACAAAAGAAAAACTACTAGAAAAATATTAGAGATTCATTTTTTAAGTCAGGAATTTGCCTTTAGTCAGTAATTTGCCTCATACATTATGATTTTCCCTGTGGAAACCCAGTTATTATCCTGAAAACAAGACCACTTTAGAAAGCAAATGCATCGTGACAAAAGAAAGAAAAGGCAGGTTGATACATTATTAAAATAACTCACACGCCCTACCCTGAGGAGTAAGGAAGCCATGGCAGAGCAGGCCCCCTTCTCCTCAATGGACAGCACAGCTGTGGGGAAGACACTGCAGCTAGCAGAAGCGTGTCACACTTCCTCAGGGAGGAAGCAAGTTACAGACCACTCTAGAGAGGGCGCCCATAAACTGATGGCCACGCTCATTACCCAACGTCCAGGCCACCCACAGGCTGACTGCCACCCAAGTTTCCCACCATTCCCACAAAGGCCCCAGGAACCGTCAGGCCTCTGAGGCTCTGCCAATGCCCTTCCCTCTACCCAAATATCCTTTCCCTCCTCTCTCCGGAACTCAATCCTGCCCAGCTCTAAATGAACACACCAAGGCCTATTTCCCTAAGAATGCCTCTCTCAAAACCAAAATTACTTCCTCTAGAATGATCTGCCTCTTACTCATCCATCATTATCTTGGATTAAATACATCATGTAAGATGCCTTACCTGACCAACACAACTAGTTTAGAAATAAGAGTCATGTTTTAGACCATCTATGACATGACATGGCAACCATTCAGCTCACGAAAACCGTTCAATAAACACTCTAATTGAATTCCCCAAAGAGTTGACCTAAAATAACCTAAATGCCAAGCATTCCAAGAACCGTCCTGAACCAAATTCACTTCTCATTCGAATGCCAATGTCATACACAGGGATGTTGTATTGTCTTGAAATGTACTTGCCTTTATCCAAAACTAGAACCTCTGATGAATCTATGGGACACATATGTAAAATATTCTGCAAAGTCAAAAAGCTTTATTTGTCGTACTGTGCTTAATATTCAGCCAGCCCTGCATTTTTCTCTAAAACTTATACAATTACTGAGTATGCAAGAAGCATTAGAAGTGAGACTAAGTCTATTGAGAAGAAAACTGGAAGCGAAGGTCATCAATCACTTTCTACTTTGAATCATCTCTTTCATAAAGAGGTAAATGCTCCTAAATTCCAGAATGAATGGAATTCAATACAGCAAAGTAAAATGCTTTCATTACATAAAATAAATATCTTGATGGACCTTCCACCATCTGTTTTAGTAACTTCAATTATAAAAAAACCCTAAATTTAAGAAAAGTTATATCAACAGCTAAAATTGAGATTTTTTTTCCATCTATTACTTTGATTTTCCTGACCCATTTTTGAGAACTGTCAGCATTCTAGATCAAGAATTCCAAATTATTTCTTGAAGAGAGTGAGATTCCTCCCAATTCATTTAACATGATTACTAATCAATAAAAATATGAAAAAACAAAAAAAACATATTTATGAAGCAAGCAAATTATATTAAAACACTGACTTTGAGAAAAGGTTGCTGCTTGCCAAGAAAATTTTATTATTATAAAACATTTTCTGTCATTTGTATTTCTTCATTTTCCCTTCCAGATTAACTGTGTAGCCCTGTAAACACATCATAATCCAAAGCAGTTGAGCTTTATCAATAAAATGTAAATCAATGCAAGAGAGCCAACTGCATAAATAAAACAAAAGTGTACCGTGCTACCCTGGTGGCGCAGTGGTTGAGAGCCTGCCTGCCGATGCAGGGGACACGGCTTCGTGCCCCGGTCCGGGAAGATCCCACATGCCGCGGAGCGTCTAGGCCCCTGAGCCATGGCCGCTGAGCCTGCTTGTCCGGAGCCTGTGCTCCACAACGGGAGAGGCCACAAGAGTGACAGGCCCGTGTACCGAAAAAAAAAAGCATACCACCATCATCCCAAGCAGACTACAAAATAGCAAGCAGATTATAAAATAATAGTCTACAAGCCTGCTTTTTTAAATATATATCTAAATGCATTGAATATCTTATATAAAAGGCCAAGAGACAGAGATGAAACAAAATATTAAAAGTAAACATCTCCTTCCCCAAAACCCTAACTCCCTTCCAGTCATGAGGAGAACATCACTCAAACCCAAGCTGAGGGACAGTCTATGAAATACGTGAACCAGGACTCTTCAATATTGTCATTAAGAAAAGGAAAGTCTGGGACTTTCCTGGTGGTGCAGTGGTTAAGAATCCGTCTGCCAATGCAGGGGACACGGGTTCCAGCCCTGGTCTGGGAAGATCCCACATGCCGCAGAGCAACTAAGCCCATACGTCACAACTACAGAGCCTGCGCTCTAGAGCCCGCGAGCCACAGCTGCTGAGGCCACACGCCGCAACTACTGAAGCCCACGCACTCCAGGGCCTGTGTGCCGCAACTACTGAGCCCAGCTGCTGCAATTACTGAAGCCCGCACCCTTAGAGCCCGTGCTCCGCAACAAGAGAAACCACAACAATCAGCAGTCCACGCACCACAACAAAGAGTAGCCCCCACTTGCCACAACCAGAGAAAGCCCGCGCGCAGCAACAAAGACCCAACACAGCCAAATATAAACAATAATAAAAATAAATAAATAAATAAATCATCACATATAAACCAAAGAGGAAAAATTTTTTCAAAAAACAATAACTGGTGGGGCAGTGGTTAAGAGTCCGTCTGCCAGTGCAGGAGACACGGGTTTGAGCCCTGGTCCGGGAAGATCCCACATGCTGCAGAGCAACTAAGCCCGTGAGCCACAACTACTCAGCCTGCGCGTCTGGAGCCTGTGCTCTGCAACAAGAGGGGCCGCGGCAGTGACAGGCCCACGCACCACGATAAGGAGTGGCCCCTGCTCGCCGCAACTAGAGAAGGCCCTCGCACAGAAACGAAGACCCAACACAGCCAAAAATAAATTAAAAATAAATAAAAATAAGTACATTGAAAAGGAAAACCTATACATTTCCCTTTCTGCAAATGTAGGTTTTCCAGGCAAGAGAAGAGCCTCAGAAAGAATGTCTGCAAACAGGACAATCACTAGTTCACTAAGTACAAGATGTAGGATACTTTTGGAGAATCCCATCACAGCTAGATAATTGGTCCAGAATCAAAAGTAAATACTGGAAGAAAAATGAAATCAACAGTGTACCACAGAGGTGGTAGGCACACTGGCCTGGACTAAGACATCTTCAGTAATAGATAATAAGGGTGCTGATTTGTAAGCATCATTCTCGACCCACTGTGGACTTCCTTCTTTGAGAGTATAAGGATACCACCAGATCATCATGAAATCAAGTCCTGAAATGTACTTTTATATTTTAAAAATCAATTTTTGTCCTTAAATTAACTTTTGCTATTAGTTTAGTCATGGTCCACTATTACTTCTAAAACATTAAATCTTATTTGATTAGATACAGACTTAAAAAAATAAAAATAAACTGTGATCAAATAGCAGGAACAAACTGTAATAAATGAAATTACTTCAATCTAAACTGAAGATGATTTCTGCATCTCAGTCTTTTACATTTGTCTCATTAGGGGAAAAAAATTATATACCTCATAATTAACTTGGCTGGAATGAGTCAGATTGCATTTGTAAAAGTTTCAGAAGACCAATGAGCTGTGCTAAACAGTACCACTATCCACCTCAGTAGAAATTACTAGACATAAGTTTCTTTACATAACAAACAACACAGAAATTGAAACAAAAGTAGAACTACTAGAAAAACATTAGAGATTCATTGTTTAAGTCAGTAATTTGCCTTTAGTCAGTAATTTGCCTCATACATTATTATTTTCCCTGTGGAAACCAATTATTATCCTGAAAACAAGACCACTTTAGAAAGCAAATTCATTGTGACAAAAGAAAGAAAAAGCAGATTGATACATTATTATAATAACTCACACGCCATACCCTGAGGAGTAAGGAAGCCATGGCAGAGCAGGCCCCCTTCCCCTCCATGGACAGAACAGCTGTGGGGAAGACACTGCAGCTAGCAGAAGCGTGTCACACTTCCTCAGGGAGGAAGCAAGTTACAGACCACTCTAGAGAGGGCGCCCATATACTGACGGCAACGCTCATTACCCAACGTCCAGGCCTCCCACAGGCTGACTGCAACCCAACTTTCCCACCATTCCCACACAGGCCCCAGGAACCGTCAGGCCTCTGAGGCTCTGCCAATGCCCTTCCCTCTCCCCAAATATCCTTTCCCTCCTCTCTCCGGAACTCAATCCTGCCCAGCTCTAAATGAACACTCCAAGGCCTCTTTCCCTAAGAATGCCTCTCTCAAAACCAAAATTACTTCCTAGAGAATGATCTGCCTCTTACACATCCATCATTATCTTGGATTAAATACATCATGCAAGATGCCTTATCTGACCAACACAACTAGTTTAGAAATTAGAGTCATGGTTTATACCATCTATGACATGACTTGAAAACCATTCAGCTCACTAAAACCATCCAATAAATACTCTAATTGAATTTCCCAAAGAGTTGACCTAAATTAACCTAAATGCCAAGCATTCCAAGAACCTTCCTGAACCAATTTCACTTGTCATTTGAATGCCAATGTCATAGACAGGGATGTTGTATTGTCTTTAAATGTACTTGCCTTTATCCAAAACTAGAATCTCTGATGAATCTATGGATCACACATGTAAAATATTCTGAAAAGAAAAAAGCTTTATTTACTGTACTGTGCTTAATATTCAGCCAGACCTTCATTTTGCTCTAAAACTTATACAATTATTGAGTATGCAAGAAACATTAGAAGAGAGACTAAGTCTATTGAGAAGAAAACTGGAAGCAAAGGTCATCAACCATTTTCTACTTTGAATAATCTCTTTCATAAAGAGGTAAATTCTCCTAAATACCAGAATGAATGGAATTCAATACAGCAAAGTAAAATGCTTTAACTACATAAAATAAGTATCTTGATGGACCTTCCACCATCTGTTTGAGTAACTTCAATTATAAAAAAAACCCTAAATTTAAGAAAAGTTATATCAAGAGCTCAAATTGAGATTGTTTTTTCCATCTATTACCTTGATTCTCCTGACCCATTTTTGAGAATAGTCACCATTCTGGATCAATGATTCCAAATTATTTCTTGAAGAGAGTGAGATTCCTCCCAAGTCATTTAACATGCTTACTAATCAATAAAGATATGGAAAAACAAAAAAACCCATATTTATCAAGCAAGCAAATTAAATTAAAAGACTGACTTTGAGAAAAGGTTGCTGCTTGCCAAGAAAATTTTATTATTATAAAACATTTTCTGTCATTTGCATTTCTTCATTTTCCCTTCCAGATTATCTGTGTAACCTTGTAAACACATCATAAATCAAAGCAGTTGAGCTTTATCAATTAAATGTAAATCAACGCAAGAGAGCCATCTGCATAATTAAAACAAAAATGTACCTGGCTTCCCAGGTGGAGCACTGGTTGAGAGCCTTCCTGCCGATGCAGGGGACACGGGTTTGTGCCCCGGTCCGGGAAGATCCCACATGCCGTGGAGCGTCTAGGCCTCTCAGCCATGGCCGATGAGCCTGCGTGTCCGGAGCCTCTGTTCCGCAACGGGAGAGTACACAACAGTGAGAGGCCTGCGTACTGAAAAAAAAAAAGCATAAGACGATCATCCCAAGCAGATTACAAAATAGCAAGCAGATTATAAAATAATAGTCTACAGGCCTGCTTTTTAAAATATATATCTAAATGCATTGAATGTCATATATAAAAAGCCAAGAGATAGAGATAAAACAAAATATTAAAAGTAAACATCTCCCTCCCCAAAACCCTAACTCCCTTCCAGTCATGAGGAGAACATCACACAAACCCAAGTTGAAGGACAGTCTATGAAATACGTGAACCAGGACTCTTCAAAATTGTCATTAAGAAAAGGAAAGTCTGGGACTTTCCTGGTGGTGCACTGGTTAAGAATCCGTCTGCCAATGCAGGGGCCATGGGTTCCAGCCCTGGTCTGGGAAGATCCCACATGTAGCAGAGCAACTAAGCCCGTTGGTCACAACTACTGAGCCTGCGCTCTACAGCCCGCGAGCCACAACTACTGAGACCTCACGCCGCAACTACTGAAGCTCGCGCACTCTAGGGCCTGTGTGCCGCAACTACTGAGCCCAGCTGCTGCAATTACTGAAGCCCGCACACTTAGAGCCCGTGCTCCGCAACAAAAGAAGCCACCACAATCAGCAGTCCGCGCACCACAACAAAGAGTAGCCCCCACTTGCCACAACCAGAGAAAGCCCGCGCGCAGCAACAAAGACCCAACACAGCCAAATATAAACAATAATAAAAATAAATAAATAAAGGCATCATCACATAAAAACAAATGAGGAAGTAATTTTTTTTAATAAAAGAACAACGGGTGGGGCAGTGGTTAAGAATCCGCGTGGCAGTGCAGGGAAAACAGGTTTGAGCCTTGGTCCGGGAAGATCCCACATGCTGCAGCGCTAGTAAGCCCGTGAGCCCCAACTATTCAGCCAGTGCATCTGGAGCCTGTGCTATGCAACAAGAGGGGCCACAGCATTGAGAGTCCCACGCACGACGATGAGGAGTGGCCCATGGTAAACGCAACTAGAGAAGGCCCTCACACAGAAACGAAGACCCAACACAGCCAAAAATAAATAAAAAATAAATAAAAATAAATACATTTAAAAGGAAAACCTATACATTTCCCTTTCTGCAAATGTAGGTTTTCGAGGCAAGAGTAGAGCCTCAGAAAGAATGTCTGCAAACAGAACAATCACTAGTTCACTAAGTACTAATTGTAGGATACTTTTGAAGAATCCCATCACAGCTAGATAATTGGTCCAGAATCAAAAGTAAATACTGGAAGAAAAATGAAATCAACGGTGTACCACAGAGGTGGTAGGCAGACTGGCCTGGACTAAGACATCTTCAGTAATAGATAATAAGGGTGCTGATTTGTAAGCATCATTCTCGTCCCACTGTGGACTTCCTTCTGCGACAGTATAAGGATACCACCAGATCATCTTCAAATCAAGTCATGAAATGTACTTTTATATTTTGAAAAATCAATTCTTGTCCTTAAATTAACTTTTCTTATTAGTTTAGTCATGGTCCTCTATTACTTCTAAAACATTAAATCTTATTTGATTAGAGACAGGCTTCAAAAAATAAAAATAAACTGTGATCAAATAGCAGGAACAAACAGTAGTAACTGAAATTACTTCAATCTAAACTGAAGATGATTTCTGTATCTCTGTCTTTTACATTTGTCTCCATTAGGGGAAAAAAATTATATACCTCATAATTAACTTGGCTGGAATGAGTCAGACTGCATTTGTAAAAGTTTCAGAAGACCAATGAGCTGTGCTAAACAGTACCACTATCCACCTGAGCAGAAATTACTATCCATAAGTTTCTTTACATAACTAACAAAACAAAAATTGAAACAAAAGAAGAACTACTAGAAAAATATTAGAGATTCATTTTTTAAGTCAGGAATTTGCCTTTAGTCAGTAATTTGCCTCATACATTATGATTTTCCCTGTGGAAACCCAATTATTATCCTGAAAACAAGACCACTATAGAAAGCAAATGCCTCGTGACAAAAGAAAGAAAAGGCAGGTTGATACATTATTAAAATAACTCACACGCCATACCCTGAGGAGTAAGGAAGCCATGGCAGAGCAGGCCATGTTATTCTTTGTTGAATAATAAAAATGTATTGAATGCCAGCAACACAGAAGCCCAAAGGAATAGCACTACCTTTCTGTTATTACCAACAACTAAAATCTGCATAACACTTCAGGCTCACTATTCACAGAGCGTTTTCTACACCTTATCTCAGGTGATTCTGTGACGCTGCCATTATTACCTCCATCTCACAGACAAACGAAGGCTCAGAAGACGTAAGTGATTTGCCCAGGTATCCTGGCAATTAATGCTACTTCTGTTCACTCTAGACCCCCACCCAGAAAGCTCAGAACATACCCTACTGAACTGTTCAATTCTCCTTAACTACAGATACACCGAGTTCAAGTTCACCAAAATGCTTTATCTGATTTGCTTCAATAGAATTGATGAAGAGGGAGGAAACAGATGAAACAACATTACTAACTATTAAAGTTGAACAACGGGTACAGTGGGATTGATTATACCCTTTCCACTTCTATACATGTGAAATTTTCCATAATACAAAAATGTAATTAAAAAATAATCTCTTTGCTCCCAACATAAGCTCTGCCACTTCCAACTTCCTATTGAGCACACCTGGGTGTGAGGAAAACACCACAGCAGAGAAGTTTCTCAGTCTGAGGCACTGAAGAGAGTGCTGCACTGGGAATCAGGAAGCTTCAGTCTTCACTCTGCTTTATCTAACTGTGAGACTCACTGGTCCCTCAAGCTCCTCTGGGCCCCGAACTTCCACATCTGTTCCTTCCAGGGTTACGATTCTGATTTCACCTTTCTACTAGTTCCTTCAACTCAACACACAAAACCAAAATCGTCTTTTCTCTATTCTAAACCCCTAAGACCTGCTCTTCCTCCTGACTTCTGTATTCCTGCTGTCCCATTCTGCCAGCCATCCAACCACAAATACCTCAGCATCATCTCTGACTTAAGACACAGAACTGACTGTTCCTTCCCTCCTACCTAATCAGTCACCACATCTCTCTGTTCAACCTCCAAAGTATCTCTTGACTCCACCACCTCCTTTCATTCCCAAGCACACTAACTCAGGCACTCATCATCCCTCACCTGGAGTAGTACCATGAACCCGACTGAAAACCCTGTCTCTAGTTTCTCCTCACTCACAATCCATCATATGCATTCTCCAAAACCCAGTCATGACCTCCCAAGAGCCTCACTGTCCACTATGTTCCTTCATGTAACCCAGGGTCCGGGTAATTTGGATACTCAGTTTCCGGACATCCACCTCATTTCCAACACCACCCCTGAGTCTTTGCTCAAGCTACCCTTCCCTCCAGAATGCCCTCTTCTTGCCATTGCGCCTCAATTTCACAGTGGTGCAATTTAAATGCCACCTCCTCAGGTGAAGTGTTCTCTTACATCCCCAAGGGGGCAGTATCACTCCCTCCACTGAACCCCTAAGCACCTTGTCTGAACCCCTCTTACAGCGCCCTTCAAATTCCTATTAGTCCTTTCTCGTTTTGGTGCCCCTACTCTACTAGATGATTCGCTCCTTGTCAGAGGAAATGATGCTTTATTCATCTTTGTACCCTTCAGAACAGAGCTTCTCAAAGACTGTGCCATGGCACTGTGGTATGCCATGAATGAGCTAAAGAGGTTCTAGTCAGTCATCCCCTCAGCCCTCCACAAAGAGACTTCAGCAGCCGAAGTGCCACAACTCAAGCCTCAAGCAGCCTCAAGCAGCCTCCTCCTTCAGCCAAGTATACGCCACGATGACTTGAGAAGCACTAAGAGGACGCAACACGTGGTACACAATGGATGCGCATTAAACATGTGCTGAGCTGAACCTTGGAATAACTCACCCGTTCCCCTTCAACCACTATGTTCTCAAGAAAACTTACCATCCAGACTAGACTCTCTGAACATTCTCCCCGAACATGTTCTGATCATCTTTTTAATAATCACCTGTTTATTAGCTGGTTATACTTGCCTTACCACCCAAAGCCCACATCGATAGTTTACTGATTAAAACAGCAAAGGATATGAACAAACAATTCACCATGAAGAGACTCAAAGAGAAAAATTCAACATTATAGAACAAAGAAGTACAAATGCCTCTTTACACTATTAAATAAGCAAAAACTTTTAAGGAAAAAATGTATTTATATCCAGTTATGGTGAAACAGGTACATCTGTATATCTGTTCGTAGTACAAACTGGTATAACATTCTTGAAAAACAGTATGGCGATATATATCAAAAGCCATAAAAACATTCATACCATTTAACACAATAATGCATTCAAAAATTTATCCTAGAGATATAATTAGCCAGAAAAAAAATACAATAATATCTACAATAACGTAGATTAAAGTATTAACTGAAAACCAGCCAGCAACATAAATATCTAACATCAAAAGATTTAAGTAAATTATTGACGGCATGACTTGATGACGTATTTTGCAGCCCCTCAAAGTGTAATCATGTCAATTAAAATTGTGACAACTATAACATGGAAATGTTTCATAATCTAATAAGTAGAAAAAATTCAAATTATATGCATTATAATTAAAAATGAGTACAATAATATATGTGTGTGCGCTGCTTAACTCATCTCCTCCAAATTAAAAAAAAAATTGAAAAGGGATGACTTATTTTACATAGTAAGGAATTATAGCTAACATCCAGGAGTAATATTTAGGTTTCCTTCAAATTGATATTCAATACAGTCTTTTTAAGCATCTGAGCAGTTTATACTGATCGTGGGCTCATTAATTGCTAACTTACATAGTTTTTTTTCTAAATAAGAATGTTTATTTGAATACAATTATCTTATCCCTTAAAGAAGCTGGAAAGAAGATTAAATAACCCAGAAGACACATTTGGAAACTGTAAAGAAGTATAAGAAAGAGAGTCACTGGCAGAAGAGAAGAGCAGATCTCTTGCAAAGCTGCATTCCACGTACCCTGCCTGGGTCAGACATAGTTCATCTTGAGCCGAAGATCCAGTAGAGACCCATCTGCCCAAAATGCCTTTCTCCAACTGAGAAAGAAATGCTAAGACGTATAAGAACGTTCGCTATTGTCTACAGCTAATTGAATCAGAAATCTTTAATACCATTTCTAGTCCTGAAATTCTATTATTCTACATAAAACACCTTTAAAAACAAATATATATTATCATTTCACACCCATTAGGATGGCTACTATAAAAAAAAATAGAAAATAACTGTTTGAGAGGGTGTGGAGAAATTGGAACCCTTTTACATTTCTGGTGGACATAAAACGGTGCTACTGCTATGGAATACAATATGGGGATTCCTCAAAAAATTAAACACAGAATTACCATATGATCTAACAATTCTTCTGGGTATTTCCCGAAAGAACTGAAAGTAGGGACCTGAACAGATATGTATACACCCAAGTTCACAGCAACATTATTCACAACAGCCAAAAGGTGGAAGCAACCTGAGTGTCTATCAAAAACTGGATGGATTTTTAAAAATGTGGTATTTACATACAATGGCATATTATTTAGCCTTAAAAAGGAAGAAAATGCTGCCACATGCTACAATATGGATGAACCTTGAAGACATGCTAAGTGAAATTAGCCAGTCACAAAATGACAAATATTGTATCAGTGCACTTATATGAGGTACCTATGGTATGAATGGACCCTATTCAAATTCTTAGAAACAGAAAGTAGAATGATGTTTGCCAGGTGCTTGAGGGAGAGGGGGATGGAGGGTTAGTGTTTAATGAGTACAGACTTCAATTTGGGAAGATGATGAAGTTCTGGAGATGGATGGTGGTGATGGTTGTACAACAATGTGAATGCACTTAATGACACTGAACATTGTATGCTAAAATGATTAAAATGGTAAATTTTATGTTATGTATATTTTAACAATACTCAAAAAAAAAAACCCACAGGTATGCAAGCCATAATACCCTCCTAACCCTCCTTAAAAGGAATGAGGCCCATGTCCTAATCCTGATGCAAACTTAAGGAATGCTCACTGCCCATTTCCCCATCTTCCCTGCCCAGGAAGGAGAACCACGAGCTGGCAGGGCAGAGCCAGAGCCAGAGGTGGGAAGTTGGTCCTGACGTTAGTCCCACTGAAGAAACTCAGAAGAGCCACAACAGAGGGTAAGGCCCAAGAAGACGGACAGAGGCAGGCTAGGGAAGAGAAGACAAAGGCAGAAGGAAGGAAATCCCTGAGAACATGGGCAGCTGATGACACTGGGAAGGGACACCACATCTGTGAGGGTAAGGAGGATCAGACAACAGGGGAAATCAGAGAACGGAACTGCCCCAAGGTAAGGAAAGAGAGTAGTAGGAGAAGAAAGAAGAATTGTAAGCAAGAAGGAGATTCATTGAAGAAGAGACTCTTCTCAAGTACCAGCAGGAAAATGACTTCGTGCCACTGAGGTGGCCATTTGTATCTAAAGAAACCGAGAAAGTTGGTGAAGCCTATAAAAAGGTAGGAAGAAAAATTCTTTTCTGTGTAAGAATACTAATATACCCCCATGCACAGAGAACTGTGTACTGCCATTGTTTTCCTTTGTTTTTGTCTTTTTTTCTCCCACAAGAAGAGAACACTTACTTGTTTAGGAATAATTTCAATCAGGGCCTACCTTTTTTATTTGTACCAAACACTAGTACGCCATGAATGAGCTAAAGCATTTTAATGGCACAGGGGTAAGAGTATAGGCTTGAAGCCAGCTCTGCCTGAATCTGAATCCCGGCACTGTGACCTGAGGCAATCTGCTTAAAAATCTGCTTTAATTTCCAAATCTGCAAAATGGGAATAATAACAGTGCTACACTTCAAGGCATTACTGCAAGAATTAAATAGGGCAAAATATGAAAGCACTCAGAACAGTGTCTGGCCCACACTAATCACTATTAACGTATTAGCTTCCTATTATACTCCAGACCTAGAACATGAGTTCCAGGAGAGCTGAGATTTTGTCTGTTTTGTTCCCTGCTGAAGCCTCAGGTACCTCGCATAATTCTTTGTTGAATAATAAAAATGTGTTCATGCCAGCAACACAGAAGCCCAAAGGAATAGCACTACCTTTCTGTTATTACCAACAACTAAAATCTGCATAACACTTCAGGCTCACAGTTCACAGAGCGTTTTCTACACCTTATCTCAGGTGATTCTGTGACACTGCCATTATTACCTCCGTCTCACAGACAAACGAAGGCTCAGAAGACGTAAATGATTTGCCCACGAGTCCTGGCAATTAATGCTACTTCTGTTCACTCTAGACCCCCACCCAGAAAGCTCAGAACATACCCTACTGAACTGTTCAATTCTCCTTAACTACAGATACACAGAGTTCAAGTTCACCAAAACACTTTATCCGATTTGCTTCAATAGAATTCATGGAGAGGGAGGAAACAGATGAAACAACATTACTAACTATTAAAGTTGAACAACGGGTACAGTGGGATTGATTATACCTTTTCCAATTCTATACATCTGAAATTGTCCATAATAAAAAATGTAATTGAAAGATAAGCTCTTCACTCCCAACATAAGCTCTGCCACCTCCAACATCCTATTGAGCAAACCTGGGTGCGAGGAAAACACCACAGCAGAGAAGTTTCTCAGTCTGAGGCACTGAAGAGAGTGCTGCACTGGGAATCAGGAAGCTTAAGTCTTCACTCTGCTTTATCTAACTGTGAGACCTCACTGGTCCCTCAAGCTCCTCTGGGCCCCGAACTTCCTCATCTGTTCCTTCCAGGGTTAAGATTCTGATTTCACCTTTCTACTAGTTCCTTAAACTCAACACACAAAACCAAAATCGTCTTTTCTCTATTCTAAACCCCTAAGACCTGCTCTTCCTCCTGACTTCTGTATTCCTGCTGTCCCATTCTGCCAGCCATCCAACCACAAATACCTCAGCATCATCTCTGACTTAAGACACAGAACTGACTGTTCCTTCCCCTCCTACCTACTCAGTCACCACATCTCTCTGTTCAACCTCCGAAGTATCTCTTGACTCCACCACCTCCTTTCATTCCCAAGCACACCAACTCAGGCACTCATCATCCCTCACCTGGAGTAGTACCATGAACCCGACTGAAAACCCTGTCTCTAGTTTCTCCTCACTCACAATCCATCATATTCATTCTCCAAAACCCAGTCATGACCTCTCAACAGCCTCACTGTCCACTATGTTCTTTCATGTAACCCAGGGTCCGGGTGATTTGGATACTCAGTTTCCGGACATCCACCTCATTTCCAACGCCACCCCTCAGCCTTTGCTCAAGCTACCCTTCCCTCCAGAATGCCCTCTTCTTGCCCTGGCACCTCAATTTCACACTGGTGCAATTTAAATGCCACCTCCTCAGTTGAAGTGTTCCCTTACATCCCCAAGGGGGCAGTATCGCTCCCTCCACTGAACCCCTAAGCACCTTGTCTGAACCCCTCTTACAGCACCCTTCAAATTCCTATTAGTCCTTTCTTGTTTTGGTGCCCCTACTCTCTCTACTAGATGATTCGCTCCTTGTCAGAGGAAATGATGCTTTATTCATCTTTGTATCCTTCAGAACAGAGCTTCTCAAAGACTGTGCCGTGGCACTGTGGTATGCCCTGAATGAGCTAAAGAGGTTCTAGTCAGTCATCCCCTCAGCCCTCCACAAAGAGACTTCAGCAGCCAAAGTCCCACAAGTCAAGCCTCAAGCAGCCTCAAGCAGCCTCCTCCTTCAGCCAAGTATACGCCACGATGACTTGAGAAGCACTAAGAGGATGCAACACGTGGTACACAATGGATGCACACTAAACATGTGCTGAGCTGAACCTTGGAATAACTCACCCGTTCCCCTTCAACCACTATGTTCTCAAGAAAACTTACCATCCAGACTAGACTCTCTGAACATTCTCCCCAAACATGTTCTGATCATCATTTTAATAATCACCTGTTTATTAGCTGGTTATACTTGCCTTACCATCCAAAGCCCACATCGATAGTTTACTGATTAAACTAGCAAAGGATATGAACGAACAATTCACCATGAAGAGACTCAAAGAGAAAAATTCAACATTATAGAACAAAGAAGTACAAATACCACTTTACACTATTAAATAAGCAAAATCTTTTAAGGAAAAAATGTATTTATATCCAGTTATGGTGAAACAGGTACATCTGTATATCTGTTCGTAGTACAAACTGGTATAACATTCTTGAAAAACAGTATGGCGATATATATCAAAAGCCATAAAAACATTCATACCATTTAACACAATAATGCATTCAAAAATTTATCCTAGAGATATAATTAGCCAGAAAAAAAATACAATAATATCTACAATAACGTAGATTAAAGTATTAACTGAAAACCAGCCAGCAACATAAATATCTAACATCAAAAGATTTAAGTAAATTATTGACGGCATGACTTGATAACGTATTTTGCAGCCTCTCAAAGTGTAATCATGTCAATTAAAATTGTGACAACTATAACATGGAAATGTTTCATAATCTAATAAGTAGAAAAAATTCATATTATATGCATTATAATTAAAAATGAGTACAATAATATGTGTGTGTGTGTGTATATATAGATATATATAGATATACATCTAAATATATATATTAACAGAATGCCAAAAAGAAAATCAACTGTTTTAGGGGTAGTAACCCAAATATTTTACAATTTACTTAATAACAATGCTTAAATTATTATATAATTTAAGAGAGAAAGTTCTACCATACTGAGGAAACTTAGGGGTCCCAGGATGCAAACTCGATATAGTCTCAGGAAGAGGTCCACACCTCTCTTTTACTGCTCACTTTGGCCTTAACTGAGAATGCTCATGTACTTCTTATCACAATGACCTATGACAACCCAGACCCCAGGTTTCCAAGGACCAAGAAACCAGCTCAACTAGCCTTCTGATCATCCCCATGAACCTGTGGGGGATGAATCCTGCAAACTTCCCTAACTCAAGAAACAAAGAACCCCTACAACAATGTTTTACTTTAGCAACCAATAAGTAGCCAAGCCTAAGTTTAATTATAAACCCTAAAAGTATATAGCATTGTCTCATTATAGTGTCTGGGACTAGCATTAAAAATATATCAAAGATGGGCTTCCCTGGTGGCGCAGTGGTTGAGAGTCCGCCTGCCGATGCAGGGGACACGGGTTCGTGCCCCTATCCCGGAAGATCCCACATGCCACGCAGCGGCTGGGCCCGCGAGCCATGGCCGCGGAGCCTGTGTGTCCGGAGCCTGTGCTCCGCAACGGGAGAGGCCACAGCAGTGAGAGGCCCGCATACAGCAAAAAAAAAAAAAAATATATATATATATCAAAGAATAATTTTAGCACTGATGCCCCACAAGGACAATATTAAAACTGTCTTCTAATTGTTTTCTCTGCATTACTACCATTTTCTTAGTTTAATACTGAATGGCCAAGATACTATAATGAACCAAGAAGATTAATTACTGTGAAATAATAAATACTCAAGACTAAAATGTCATTCTTAGGGCATTTCAGCAGTAAACAAATAATCTAAAGGACTAATACAACCATTAGGAAAAACGTTTAACCTTCTGTTTCCATTGATATGTTCCTGGTATCCAGATCCTCAAAAATACGGATATATAGTCATTCATGACAACACACACATAGTACATAACAGGAAAACAAACAATTTAATACTTAACCCGTTCATCAGAGCACTGGGTGATCAACACTCAAGAATGTTGACACAAAAACTGAAGGACCTCTGAAGATCCAATCATATGCAGATAGGTTGAATCCCTGTGCAGTTACTCATTCAAAACAGAAGTGGAAGATTAACCTACCCTCACTTCTCTTCAAACAAACTGACAAAGCATCAGGCAGTCTGTTTGGAGTAGCTTCACCATCATCCAGTCGGCTCCAGAAGTAACCAATTCAGCCAGGTCACCACTGCTGCACCAGGGCCCTACTTCCTCCACCTTGTCCCACCTCATCTTGCTGACCAGACACCCTCCTCTAGGTTAAGTCCCTTTTGTCTTTTCCTCAGGCATTACCAAGTCCTTGCTTTGTAAATAAGGCTCTCCCAGACCTTACTCACCTGCAGTTCACTGCACTGGCTATCACCCAAAGAGCCCATCAGAGCTCTTTATAATTTCTGAAAGAGAGAGAAGGAACCTTTTAATACATACTAGAAAACACCACTGCTGATGTATCAGTTCTGAAGCATTTGTATCCAGTGGTCACAGCATATGGTCCTTTGGTCCACAGTACTGCAGTAAAATGTAGCATAACCAGCCAGGACCGAGAGTCGTGAGTTAAGGGTCCAGAGATAAAAGTTTGCTTTAATGTTGCTACTAATCAGCTGTGTGACCTTGGGAAAGTCACTTGACTTCTCCAGGCCTCAATTTCTTCATCTGGAAAATAAGACAGACTAGATAGAAGCTATAGTAAGTATACTGTGCATCTCATCATAAAATTCCACAGATGATAATTACCAACATTACTCCCAGCCCTAAGGTTACATGAATTCAATTTCCAAATATTTATTTCCTTACAAGATCAACAAATCAAAACTTTACCAACCTTTCAATGCAATTAACTGTTTGAGTGTTTCACTAACAATTCAATTACAGTTATCTTAAACTAATGGAAGTTTAAGATTATCAATATTAATTAACATCACAGGAAATAAGGGTGGAATACCTGCCTAACATCTAAGCGGGTTCAGTGGCCATGCCTTCCATGACTTCTCCCTCTGCTTTCACTACTGCCCGCGCACCGAGTCAAGAGAGGTCTTCCAAACACCAAGTAACACCAACTGCTTTCTACGGTCAGATTAGGGGGACATGGCTAACGATGGAGGAAGGAGAGCAGAGGCTTTTTATCTTTTTTCCTATATACACTAAGCACTGCTTGGATTTGTTTTCCATAGCATGCATCAGTTTTACATAAGAATAAATAAGTTTTTAAACTATATTAGTTACACATATTGCCTACTGAAAGGAAGCTCGCCTCACAGGAATATTTTCACCACCAGGAGAATATCGACAGAAGAAAGCAAAAAGGCAAATTCAGATGTTCTGAGAACACCTAAAATATGGCACAGAAATAACAAAAATCACAAACATTCACACGTCACAATGGTTTACTCAAAAAAATGTGCCTGCATTCTTTGAAGAACCTAATGATGAATCAGGGTTTCTGGGGGTCAAAACAAGTTGAACACACAAATTCTGGCTTTACCAGACAACCTCCTGCCCTTGGAGAAACTGACCCCGTACAATTTACACCGGTAAACAAGTTGGTATGACTCTCTAGTAGTATGCTGAAAAACGTTCAATTTGCTTTAGACAATTGGTAGCTTTTAAAATAAAGATAGATGCGTATATAAATATATATGCACACACACACATATAGACATATAAATTAAAAATCTCCATGTTATGTCTACTATTTATTCTTGAACGAGGAATATGAACCTTATTGAATTCAGGAAGGCTCAGAAGCATAATCCCAGCCACCGGTGAAGTGACAGACCACTACGCTTTACGCGGCTCCGAGCCAGGGCTACCGACGTCACCCTGACTCCAGCCAGCAATCCGAATGGACTACAAGCTGCTGCGGCCACACCCTCCACACATATCATACTTCTCTCCTAGAAAACAACTCAAACTATTATTTAGAAATCAAATTATATTGGCACGTATACTTGTCTAAGTTGATGGAAATAAACAGCCATAACACTTCGTTTATAATTTTTAAGTAGCTCCTCCCCATCTCTCGTTTATCGACAAGTTGATAAACTTGGCCCCAAATCTACTATGCATTTAAAACTGCTAAGCATTTAAAACAACAGGCAAAGGACCTTACTTCTTGTGCTGGGCCTGTATTTAGAATCTTAAATAGAGTCTGACAGATAATTATAGACTAATTTGCATTTAATATCAATACCATGCCTACTTCTTAAACAGAGGACAAAAGTGCATGTGTAAGATCTGGTCTACTTAGTTGTACGTCCCTCTGCAATATTCTTAGCCTTTCATGAATATGCTCTATATTTTTAAACTACACAAGGTGCTTTGCAAGCAGGAATGATTTCCCCTGTTATTTTGGCATCACTCCCTTCTCCAGTAAAATTCTGGACTGTCCATAAATGTATACAGACTTTAAAACAATGTAGATTGAATACTTATGGTATTAGAAATGAAACTTCTTGCTAACAACTGCAAAAATCAAGCACACCAGCTGATAGAGAGGCACTTACTGACTCCCCAAAACTCCCGCCTTACCTAAAAATAGTGTCCCAGCTTCCCAGCCAAAAGGACAGACTAAAAAAGCTATGTCTTCATTCAACTCAAAGACACAGACCCTCGCTTCACCACAAACTTCAGTACTATGGCATTTCCCATTTTAGAATGCTTCGTGTGACAACCTGTTCAGTGGCCAACCACCAACGTCACTTTGAAGTCAATACTAACACTTCACATGGTCTACACGTGTGAAAATTGTGGAAAATGTCTTGACACAGCTCAGGCCAAACAACACTAGCCACACAAGATGACCTATTTCTAAATATTCCCTTTTGGATTATAAACAAACATCTCCATAGGCCCAAAAGTAGATCACTGGTTCTTTCCACAAAGTAATATGTATTTAAAAAAAGATAAAAGGTACAGATTGGGAGGTCTAAGGCATGAATATGCCTCCATCTGTTAGCTGAAAATAAATAAATTTTAAAATCCGTATTTGCTCTGCTAAGAATAAAAATAAAAATATATGTAATACACACAAGCACTTCTGAGTTTCAAACACAAGCAAATGTGGTGTGTGCACTTACAAAAAGATCTTGGTTTATGTCCACCTTCCTCTCCCAAGTTTTTTTTTTTAAGGCAAAAATGTCAATTGTATGCCTCAATCTGGAATAAAATAAAGCACAGCTTACTCTTCTTAAACAGATGTGTGATAGAGATGAAAACTTTGTGAGTGAATTTCAAAATTCAAAGGCTACTCAGATGTGTTAAAGGAAAAACAAAACCCTGCAGTAACCAATCTACCATAACAACTTACATTTTCTCAATAAACCATAGTAAAATATTTTACAGACACACACACTCAACTCGCACTGTAGTATAGTACATCTACAATGACTAAAATAAAAAAATAAAAAGATATATTTTTAAAGTTGAGAAAATTGCTTGTGAAGAATGTAAAATTAGCAACACTGTCCTTCTCACCAGTACAGAATACTGACTGTTCACTGACACTGTATTCATAATGTTCTATAAATCCAAAGCCTTATGAGTTAGATTAAATAAAGCAACACTCTGAATTCACACACTACATGTGACCAGAAGATAATGACAAGCCAGTCTTATCCCTAATAACCTAACCAAAATGCAACACTATCATTTTTATTTCCAAATAATTATGAGAGAGCCAAGCACTGTTCCATTTTTCAGAAAATAAAAGCAGGATTTGCCTGAAATCATTCTTTCCAATGCAAAGGGTGTACTTTACACGAGTCCCACAAAGTGTAGGCACACAAAATCCGCATACACAATCACTAACACTCAATGCAGACTAAGTGATGGACACCAAAGCACAGATAAAATTAAGACATTCAATTAAAGTTACACAAGGGAATTTAAATAGGCAAACTATAATTACCCCTGGTGAAGATACTAATCAAGGATGGCTGCAAATAACATTTGGCTCTGGATAAGCTCCAGTAGCTGAAAAGTTTGGTATACTTGACACAGATGTCCTTTCCAAATCTAGCCCTGCCTCTACTCCCATTTGACTGAGTGAGTGATTTGGAAATAAAGATGGCCCCATCAAGTTACTTAGTTGCAGTCTCACCCTCATGACTTGATTAAAATAAAGAAGGAAAAAAGGTAAATCATTTTTAACTGCAGTCTCACCTTACACATCTCACCAGCACTGTAGTTCTTTAGTCATCAATGATTTCATCCAATTCCTGAGATAAACAGAAAAGTAAAATATGTCTAGACAACACCAGTAAAGAGACATGTAGAAAACATTCTATCAGCCTGAAGTGAAAGGGCATATAAATTTCAAATGGAAAAAGTTACCAAAATGGTACAGTACGCAGCTTTGTAAATGAGTCTGTTTGCTTTACTTTAAAACAAAAACATTTCCTCTCTGTGTGAGAAAAGAATAATTATAAAGTGTTCTTAAAATCCAAACATAAAAATGTCATATCTCACTGAGCTTACTTTCAAAAAATCAAGTGAAAAAGAAGGAGAAAAAAGAAGAGATGATGGAGAAGAAATCCATTCATACGAGTTTAAGAGAGGGCAAAATTAAGAACAAACTAGCCAGGACGACGCCTTCCTCCCGCCTCCCCCCGCCCAACTCTAGGAATACCACTGTCTCTGGAGTTACACATCTATAAACGATTTGCCTGAAAAGTGTAAGTGGTGAGGGTGAAGGAACAACAATTTTGAGTGCCAAACACAACCTGAGGGTCTCAATCCAAGAAGAATCCTAAGACCCTGATTTCCAACCCTGGCTGGACAATCCTCAGCAAAGGGGAGGGTGCAGAAGGCTCAAATAATTTGGGGGGAGAGCAATCAAAGTTCCTTAGATAAAGCTGCGGTCCCTTAGCTCAAGAAAAGGGAAGTCTTGAAGGAATCTCCAGGAAAGGATCCTCTGTTTTTGTTTTTGTTGATGTGCTTGTGGCCCAATGAGAATTTCCGAGGAGGGGGCGGAGAAAGGGGGTAAAGAAAGTGAAGCTCAGGCAACAGCCCTCGGCGGGGGAGGGAGGGGTGCACCCCTGACCTACTTTTCCCCGCGCTCACCCTCCGGCCCCCGCCCCACCCCGCGTGGAAGTCAGAGCCCAGAGGGGGCAATCGAGCGGGGCATGGGAGGCCTGCACGCTCCCCACCACCAGCCGCGACACGGAGGAGGGGAGCGTGCAAGGCGGCTCGACTCCCCCTCCCGCCGTGCCGTGGGCTGGACAAACCTCCCGCAGGCTAGTGGCCGGGGTCTGCGAGGCCCCCTCCACGGCCTGGGCCGAGGGCTCCGCGGCCCCCACCGGAGGGGAAGGGGGCCAGGGAGGGAAAGAAGCTGTAAGCAGCCCCAGCGTCCGGGCCTCGCCTCGTAGAGCCCCGCTTCCCAGGCCCCGCCGCGGGCCGTCTGGGCCCCAGGCCCGCCCCGGGGCCGACCCTCCCGGGACTTGAAGGACCGGAGGGGAGCCCGGTTCTCTCTCTGGAGGGCTCCGGCAGCTCGCGGAGCAATCCCAGCAGCAAAGAAGGGGGAATTCAGGACTTACCTCTCATTACTTTCTACGCCATCTTGGATCCAATATGGCAACGCCCCCACAAAGCATTATGGGTAAGAAAGAACCTTTAAAGTGACCGCCCCTCTCCCTCGGCCTCGAACTCCCGCCTCCCGCCGCCGGCACCGCCCCTCGGGCCGCACCTCCCACCTGGAAAGTTGCCCCGGGCGGCTTGGAGTCCCAGAGGCCCGCAGCCCTGTCCCCACCTCCCCCGTACTGTTTTCCTTTAAAACCGCCCCCCATGTTTAAAAACGTGGCTTTGGGTCTTTCCCGTCGCTCCTGCCCCGGCCTCCCTTCCCCCCACCCTTCGCCTCCACGCCAGTCCCCTGTACCCCGCCGCCCTCCTGTCCTGGCAGACACCCCGCGTCTGCATTTAATCAGCCCGAGGTTTCTCTGCTGCTGGCAGCAAAGAGCCGCTCATTGATTGATTTATGCGTCTGTTATTGCTCTAGATCTTCGTTGCCCGGAGGCGGGCTTCGTTGCCTGGAGAGGGGTCGCCATCGGGGCCCTGCAGCCCGGCAGCCCTGCAGGCCAACCGGCCCTCTGACTGCAGCATCCGCGTATGGAAAGATGCTTGTGTCCTGCCAAACCGTTCCGGGGCCGTCGGGCTCTGGAACCTGGGCGGACACTGTGTCCCCGAGCCTAACGGCATTGGAGCGCGTTAGGGAGGGGGAGGGGGAGTACTAAGCGAAAAGCAACTTTTACCCCTGCTGACTCTCCCTTCCGCTGTCTCCTCCCCTCGGCCAGTAATGCGATCTGCGACCCTCTAGATGGGGACCCCACCCCTCCCCTAGAAATGTGGTTTGGGGCTCTGCCGAATCCACCCTTTTACAGTCCGGGCTGCTTGCGCACTGGGACTTCCCGAGGCAGGTAACTCGGGGGCACAGATAGCGAGCTCTGGCCGGCGAGCAGAGGCGCGCAAGGGCTCGAGGGAGGGGCCGGGGCCGGAAGGAGGGTGCGCACGCCACAGTCCACCTGCCGCGTCCCAGCCGGTTGGCGAGCGCCGGCGCCCGGGCGAGCGGAGGACTGCGGGCACAACTCTGGCCCAAGGCTGGTTGGGGGCCGCTCAGGTAGCCTGGCTGTGATGGGGCGCGCTGGAAGTAGGGGCGCCTAGATGCCAGCCGGGGAACCAGGCGAGCGACCCCGCAGTCCACGCCCGCCGCCTGGGCCTCTGCTCCTGCCCGAGGGGTCGCTGCAGGGGAGCTGAGCGCTCTCGCGATACTCGCCGCCCGCTTTCGGTTGCGCGGGCGAGCAGAGCTTCGTCCCGTGCCTTCGCGCGGTGGTCCCCTTGCCTCGGGGCCCGTTGGTCAGTCCGCTGCACTCTCGCCTCCCATTGCCACTGGTCTCTGCTTTGCAGACTTTGGGGGCTTACTCTGGTTGCTTTTTGTTTCCCCCAAGCAAATTTTGACCAAGAGGTGTCCAAGGGAAAATTCCTCCAGGACACCAAGACTTGCGAAATTGTATTCGGTATAAAATGCTGTTGAAAGGCTCTGAAATTAGAAGAATGCACAGGCATTAAAGCCCTCCTTCGGTGCACGGGGAGGGCCTGGGGCCTTCGGGTCCACCCAAGGGTTTTACGCTCCACCAGACCCTAGGAGAAGCCTCTCTCGAGGAACCTGGACGGTTGCTGACAGAAGCCCTGCCCCCGGGGAGCTAAAAACTCCACCAGGCAATTGTCCCGGCCAAGTGAGAAGAGTGGGGTGTAGACTCCTTAAGGGATTGGCCCGGGGTCAGCGGTGAGGGAGGGAGCGAGGTGGTGAGTCACTGCAGGCCGGCTGAGAACGCGGCGTGACGGGAGGGCCCTCGCCTGAGTCACTGCTTCTCTGAGCTCCGAGTGAGTTGGGAAACTGGAGCCCGGAGCCAAGTTCTTGGACAATCCAGGCCCCGCCGCCACGCGGGGCCGTGGGCTGGGGGTGGGGAGGCAGCGCTGCTCGCGACCCTCTGCCGCTGCCCGCTGCAAAATGAGGCGCCCTGCCCGTCTGGAAAAGGCTCCAAAATCTCCCCTTTACGCGGTAGCCAGTTCCAGTTTCCAGTCCCTCTTCTGCACCTAGTCAACCCCTCCTATGCACTGACTTATTGCTTGCTTTCTGTTTACCTGGCACCTTAATATTTGTGGTCTGAGTTTCCTGTAATTCAGCATTCAGTAAGCTGAGGGCAAGGACTGTACCTCGCCCATGTTTCTTTAGGAGGTGCTTTTCTTGGCCTTGCATGGGCCTGGACCCAGAGAAGAGCTTGATATATATATGACTGCCTGACCCACCCGTTCGTCCAAGACAACGTGCATCCTGGCCCATCCTAGTGCAAGATGCCACCTGTGGCCTCAGCTAGAAAACCCTCCTAACTCCTTTCGCTGCCTCCACTCTGCCCCCTACTGTCTGCTCTCCATCTGACCAACCCAGTGAGGTCTGTGAAATGTTGTCACGTGAGTCCTCTGCTTAAACCCACGCGAGGTGTCCTCGTCACACTTAGAATAAAACCAAATTCCTAACCATAGCCTACAAGGTCCCATGTGAGGGGGCTCCTCACCATGATCAGGCCTTCAACATTCCCCTGCAGCACTGCAAGCCTCCCTCCAGCCAGATCCTTGACCCCCAGATCTGATGACCATCATCCTTTTAGCGCTCAGGTCTCAGCTCGGATGTCCCCTCCTGGAAGAGAATTTTCATGATCCCCTTCACCAAAGCAGGGCATTCTCTATTCTTTTACCCTGGATTAGGAATGTTCTTGTTTGTCTATTTGTTGATTGTTTATTATCTGCCCCAGCCCCCTTATGGACTATAAGCTCCAGAAGGGCACAGGCCTTGTCTAGCTTGTTCACTCAGGGCCTGGCACATATATAGGCATTCAGTAAAGATTTGTTGAATGGATGACCAAACCTTTATGAGAGCGAGGGGTGGTGGTGAAAGAGTGCCGAAGCATGGAATGAGCAGCTGACGGCCCTGCCCATCATCAGACCACTGGGATTGTACACAGCTAGATGCAGGCAGTTAGGAGTGGAGTTGGGGGGAAACAGACCCCTTGGTCACCATTAATGGTGCTCCATTCTGATTCTGATCGGATGAACCACAGCCCCAAATAATTCCCCACTCACGCCCGCTTCCTTCCCTCACTTTTTTTCTCCCCATCCCCAGCAATGGCCACATCTTATTCTGTCCAGACCTAAGGATCAGCCTTTGGGTCTCTCTTGTTCAACTACACTGCCTGCCCTTCTCTTTTGGTCTCAAGGCTTTGAGTAGCGCCTTTACCCTGAGAAAGGACTCTAAACCTGTAGCTCAAGCCCAGGGCTTTCTCCTGAGCTTCAGACCCTAGTCCAGCAGCTTTTTAGCGTCTCCACATGAAACTCGCATGGACGTCGCAAGCTCAACATGTCCAGAGGTGAGTTCTTGAGTTCCCCCGACAAACGTGCTCCACCATGGTCTTCCCTAGCTCCATCTCTTAATTGCTCAGGCCACAGTCACTCCTGTCTTTCTCTCAAACTCCATCTTCAATCCATCTACAAATCCTGCTTTGCCTTCAAATTGTATCTAGCAACCGACATCTCTTATCACCTGCATTGTTGCCACTCTGGTCCCATGCACTTTTATCTCCTTCCCTTTGCCCCCATTCAGTGTATTCCCAACGTAGCCACCACACTGGTCTCGATAAAGTGCAGATCGAATCCTAGCTCTCCTCCGCTCACACCCATCTGATTTCTTCTCATCTCATTCAGAGGATAAATCTAGAGTCCCACACGATTTGCCTCTGATTTGTTTGACCTCATCTCCTGCCTCTCTCCGCTGGCTCTGTTTCAGCCATAATGGGCTCCTTTTTGAGTGTTCCCTCTTCCAGTCACACCGTCTCCCCTATATTCACATGGCTCATGCCTCTGCTTCCTTCAAGCTTTGCTCAGCCCCGTGAGTCCATCTCTCGCCAGTCTATTTAAATTTTCAATACTCCCCCCTCCCAGACACTCTATTTCTTTCCTGTATTTTTCCCATAGCATTTATCACCTCCTAAGGTAATAAATAATTTGTTATTCAGTTTCTTGTCTGTATCTTTCCACGTGAAGAATCAGTTTGCTGGTCACCAAAGACTTGTGTTTGTTACTGGGAACTACATTTCCCAGCCATGCCCTTGCCTTTGGGGCCATGTGACTAGTTCTTGCCAATAGACGTGAAGCAGAAGTGTGACTCTGAATGAGGAGGGCAGATCTGCATGACCAAAAATACATGCAAGGACTCTCAGCTGAGCAGACAACAGACCTTAATTATGTTAACCTGCTGAGAAGTTGTGATCTGTTTGTTACAGCATTTAGCACCTCAATCACTGTACCTTGGGTACAGTGGCCCACTAGAACAGAAGCTCAGTGAGGGCAAGGGCTTGTGTAGGTTTTGTTCATTTGTTTCTCCTCAGTGCCCAGGACAGAGCTTGGCATATAGTGGGTACCTAATAAATATTTGTTGAGTGAATGAATTAGTTTCCTTTTTCCACGACCAGTCATGAAAATAAGTGAATGGTTGGCAAGGAAAGGACAATGTGAAAGAAATTTTTTGTTTGTTTGTTTGTTAAACAAGTAGTAACTCTGGATTTCTACAGAAGCACTGGCTACAGGTCTTGGTCAAACTAAATGGAGCTTCCTTTAATTCTGTCCTCCCTGCTGCATCTTTCTCTTTTCTTCTTCCCACTTTTCTGCCTTCTCCATCTCTATCCCTCTAGGTCCTCTTTCTCTCTCCCCTTCTTCTTCCACTCCTTTTTCTTCCATGGATTTTCTTCTGTTTTTATTCCCACTTAATCTAAAAAAAATTCACTGCCTGTTAATGTGAGCTACTGTGAGTACTCAGCCAGGATATCTACTCCAGGTTACTTAAAATAGAGATGTGGGAAATAACGTGGTTTAAAAAATAAAGAAATATTAAATCCATGGACTCCTACTCTCCTTCTACCTTTAAGGCCCACTTCATTTCTTTTTGAAATCCAGAAAAGAAGTGATGGTGGTCCAGATAATTCAGACTAACCCTCCCACTAAGGACTACTAAAACAAAATAGACAATGTATTCCTCAAAACATCTGCTTGGAAACATCTGGTGGGTTAATAAGAGTGAAAACTATCAGGGGTAGACAGAACAGGGAGGTGATTCTAGTGTTTGGGGTCCTTGTGCACTAAGGTCCTTTGCTTTTTTTTTTTTTTTTTTTTTTTTTTTTTTGCAGTACGCGGGCCTCTCACTGCTGTGGCCTCTCCCGTTGCGGAGCACAGGCTCCGGACGCGCAGGCTCAGCGACCATGGCTCACGGGCCCAGCTGCTCCGCGGCATGTGGGATCTTCCCGGACCGGGGCATGAACCCGCATCCCCTGCATCGGCAAGTGGACTCTCAACCGCTCTGCCACCAGGGAAGCCCTGGCAGGTGGATTCTTAACCATTGTGCCACCAGGGAAGTCCGTATAATTTTTTTAAATAGGTAAAAAACATGAATAACAAAAACAGCACTGTAGCATTAGAATTGACTTGAACAGTTAGAGGTGCTTAAATACAATTTTGTTACTTTCCTTTTATTTTTGTGACCTTAAGCTTAAAGTATGTTATTGAAATGCCATGTAGATGAAGATTTTTCAAATGTATGAAAACGTAATAGGATTTCCATAGCCAGTTTTTCCATATTTTAATTTTTCTTTTTATTTATTTTTAAACTTGTTTCCCATATTTTAATTTTGTATGAAGTTATTTTTAACTACAATTCCATTTTCTACAATAATCAAGGATATAACTCCATTGGTCCAAAGTAAATAGGTGAAGATTAGTATTTTTCACTTATAGGCAGGATATCTAATTTATTTTACTGTGACCTCAATTTTTAAAAAAATACCAAAAGAAGGGCAGATTGATTAGAGATCTTGCAATAACAACTCCCAATTACGGCTTCCCTGGTGGCGCAGTGGTTGAGAGTCCGCCTGCCGATGCAGGGGACACGGGTTCGTGCCCCAGTCCGGGAAGATCCCACATGCCGTGGAGTGGCTAGGCCCGTGAGCCATGGCCACTGAGCCTGCGTGTCCGGAGCCTGTGCTCCACAACAGGGGAGGCCACAACAGTGAGAGGCCCTCGTACCGGAAAAAAAACAAAAAACCATCTTGGGAATTTCCCGGTGCTCCAGTGGTTAGGACTCCATGCTCTCACTGCTGCAGGCCTGGGTTCAATCCCTGGTCAGGGAACTAAGATCCCACAAGCCACACGGTGCAGCCAAAAAATTAAAAATTAAAAAAAAAGAAGGTTAAAAAAATATCCATCTTGCTAGAATATTTTCAGAATTCAAATAATGACAACTATTGTGATTTGATTTCCATTTTAGAAAGTTAGCTCTTTAAATCAACTCACAGGGTAGAGTGAATCAGAAAGCGAGGAGATTAAGGAGACAAGTTAAGAGGTCGTAGTTTTAGTTAAGAATGAAAACTACCTCAACTAGGATAGCAGCATTAAAAAATAAGGATGATGCAGATTCAAAAGTTGTGGGCAGTGTGAGTTGAGGGAAGGGGAGAAGTTAGGGCAGAGGACACAGAGAAGCAGCCCCTGGGGGCAGCTACCACTTAAATGGGATCCTCTGCACGGGTTTTGTCTGCAGGTTGGTTTGTGCCCAGGCCCCAGTGTAACCAGACCGGTTGGTCACAAGTACCCCAGTATCTACTGCCTTGGAGCCTGTATTCATCTGCCCAGGCTTCCGTAACAAAATACCACAGGCTGGGTGGCTTAAACAACACATACTCACTTCTCACAGTTCTGGAGGCTGAGAACTCCAAGATCAAGGTGCCGGCAGACTGGGTTGCTGGTGAAGGCCCTCTTCCTGGCTTGCAATGACTGCCTTCTTACTGTGTCATCACATGACAGAAAGAGACTGGGAGTTCCCTGGTTGCCTAGTGGTTAGGATTCCCGGCTTTCACTACTGTGGCCCGGGTTCAGTCCCTGGTTGGGGAACTGAGATCCTGCAAGCCTCACGGTGTGGCCAAAAAGAAAAAAAATGAGAGAGACTGATATCTCTATTTCTGTTCTTATAAAGCCACTAATCCCATCTGGATGGGCCCACCCTTATGACCTTATCTAACCCTAATTATCTCTCAAAAGCCCCGTCTCCAAATATAGTCACATTGGAAGTTGGGCTTCAACGTATGAATGGGGGAGGGGGACATGTGTCCATAGCACAATGTAAAGTCCATGGAAGGAGTGGGCCTCTTTTCTGAGTGAGTGTGTGTCTGTGTGTATTAGATTGGATTTTTTGCCTTTTGTCTGCTATCTTCTTTCCTTCTTCCTTCCTTTATAATTGTACTACACCTGATTTTGTTTTGGGCATTCAGTTTGGCAATATTTAGTAAATTTTCAACTGTGGCCCAGCTATTTCACTTCTCTGAGTGTCCATGTAAAGGAAAAACATACTCCTGTGTGTTTCCTCTGCTCTCAGTATTCTACTAAAATGCTGATTCACTTTTTTAAAATTAATTAATTAATTAATTAATTTTTTTAATTTTATTTTTGGCTGCATTGGGTCATCATTAGCTATGTGCCGGCTTTCTCTAGTTGTGGCAAGCATGGGCTACTCTTCATTGTGGTGCACAGACTTCTCCTTGCAGTGGCTTCTCTTGTTGTGGAGAATGGGCTCTAGGTGCACAGGCTTCAGTAATTGTGGCATGCGGGCTCCGTCGTTGTGGTGCACCGGCTTAGTTGCTCCATGGCATGTGGGATCTTCCCAGACCAGGGCTCAAATTCGTGTCCCCTACATTGGCAGGCAGTTTTTTATTTATTTTTTATTTATTTATTTATTTATTTATTTTTTGCGGTACGCAGGCCTCTCACTGTTGTGGCCTCTCCCGTCGTGGAGCACAGGCTCTGGACACGCAGGCTCAGCGGCCATGGCTCCCGGGCACAGCCACTCCGTGGCATGTGGGATCTTCCCGTACTGAGGCAGGAAACTGTGTCCCCTGCATTGGCAGGTGGACTCCCAACCACTGCGACACCAGCGAAGCCCTGGCAGGCGGTTTTTAACCACTGTGCCACCAGGGAAGTCCCTGATTCACTTCTTTTTCCCAATTCACTTTTAATTAATTAATTTATTAATTTATTTATTTTTGGCTGCATTGGGTCATTGTTGCTGCATGCCGCTGTCTCTAGTTGTGGTGAGCAGGGGCTACTCTTCATTGCAGTGCGCAGGCTTCTCACTGTGGTGGCTTCTCTTGTTGCAGAGCACGGGCTCCAGACACGCGGGCTTCAGTAGTAGTGGCACACGGGCTTGCTAGTTGCGGCCTACGGGCTCTAGATCACAGGCTCAGTACTTGTGTCACACAGGCTTAGTTGCTCCACGGCATGTGGGATCTTCCCAGACCAGGTTTCAAACTCATGTCCCCTGCATTGGCACGCAGATTCTTAACCACTGGGCCACCAGGGAAGTCCCTCCTGATTCACTTTTGACACTAGATGTGTGTGGGTTTTCCACACATCAGGCAGGAATTGTTAAATAAATTATAGTGTATCTATACTATAAACTGGTATTCAGCCAAAAATAAAGTAGAGCTGTATCCACTGAGGTGCAAATATATCTATGACCACATCGTTTACCAAAAAAAGCAAGTTCCTATATAAAATGTAGAGTCTGGTTTTATTTTACTTTTTTAATATTTCTTTATTTATTTGGTTGCACTGGGTCTTAGTTTCTGCCAGCAGGCTCCTTAGTTATAGCTCACTGGCTCCTTAGTTGTGGCATGTGAACTATTAATTGGGGCTGTAGAAAGAGAATCAGTAGGCCTTTGCATCTGCCCTGGGGTGCACCGAGGTTGCGAGCCCAGGTGACTGATGGGGGTGCCGGGCGTGGGCTGGGGGACAGGCGGTGTTTGTATTAGATCCATCAAGCTGGAACTAACCCTCCATCCAAGAGGAGAAGCCCAGCAGGTACCGGGGCCTCCGCTGGTTTTGTGTTCTCTCCCTTCAGAAGAAGAGCTGTTTGTCTGCGTACCACACAAAAAAAGGAGAGATGTGTGTAATCCTGGGGAAACCTGGGGTGTTCCCGTGTCACAGCTGCTGGGTGACCTGTGTCACCTGAGCTGCGGTCTTTGTGTGGCTCCAGCAGCTGCTGGGCCTCGGGCAGGATGTGCTGGCACCTCCCCCCGGGAGACAGCCAGTCCGGGTCCGGGGTGCACAGGAGTGATGAGAGGAGAGACCAGCCCTCCCTCTGCATGTCGCCTCCTGCCGCCCTTCCCAGATCCCCTTTCCTCCTCCTCACACGGGTGCCCTGCCCTGACTCCTCCCCTCTAACATGTTTGACTGGCGCTTACTTCTTTCCCACCCAGGAATGTGGCATCACCCCAGAAAGTGAGAACCTGACCTTGTCATCGTCAGGAGCTGTTTACCAGTCGTCCTGCACAGGAACGCCTCTCTCCTCCACAATTTCCTCCCCAGAAGGTACATGATGGTGGATGGGAACAACTGCAGGTCCTTCCCCGTCAGCTGAGTCTGTAGTGCTTCAAATATTTCCTCGCAGATGGACTGGGGAGCAGCAAATTAATACCTAAGCGGCAGACAAAATAGGACCCGGCTTGAGAGGAAGTGAGACTCACTCCCTTGCAAAGAGAGGGCGGTCTAGCGGCTGAGCTGGGGGAGAAGCAGGTATCTCACTCCCAGTCCTGCTGTCG
Organism: Mesoplodon bidens; assembly: GCF_964165515.1. NCBI lineage: Eukaryota > Metazoa > Chordata > Mammalia > Artiodactyla > Ziphiidae > Mesoplodon > Mesoplodon bidens. The sequence goes on from NW_027672278.1 coordinate 975,793, forward strand.
TAACCTTTTCTTTAACAATATGACAGGGAAAAGCAAATCCCTCATCCCTGAGGTTGAATTTGGAGCTCTAAAACATAAAGGAGCCAAACCTCGGAAAACCTTCCATCTAAACCCTATTTGGTGAGGGCAAGGCCAGGCCGCTGGTGTCCTCACTGCCCGGGTGCAGCAAGAGAGCTCTGTTCCCAGTGCATTCACAGCAGCCGGGCCTGACCTCCGTGGCCTTCCTCCAACTCCTGTCTCCAAAGACCCTGCCAGCAGCAGTCTGGCCCAGTCGGTCATGTCCATGGTGTCCTCCCAGATCAACACCGACACCGCCTACTCCATGTCCGGCTCCTACATCGCCCCTGGCATGGAAGGGGACGGGGAGGCTCTCCCCTGCCCCCGGGCCACCAGCAGGACCCCCTCAGAAGAAGCAGAGGTAAGAGAGGAGCATGGGATCGCCCTCGCCACTCTGCTCTGCTCTGTACTCGAGTCCCAAGGAGCTCAGTCCAGGGCCTGCCAGGGAGATCGGCAAAGCCCCCCAGTGCTCGGGAGGGGAGCCCTGGAAAACAGGGTACCGTATCCTTGAATCAAATACTCCCTCAGATGTGATCTTCCGTGTGGCACCACTTCTGTCCTGATGACTTGGTTTGTGTTTGCTGCCAGGTGAGCTGGGTAAGAGAGCCGGTGGCAACTGCACCTTGACTTTTGTTGCTCCTTTGTAGGTGACGCCAGCGGCGTCTCCAGACTGCAACTTTGCGGGCCTCGCCACCGCCGCCAAAGAGCAGGATGCAGAGGTAAGAGCAAGGTGGACGCTGGTGCCCCTCCCCGGTCAGAGGGACTGCCGGCGCTGGCAGAGGATGCAAATAGGATGGGGGCTGTTCTGGAAGAAGCCTTCCAAGGTGGTGCACTTGGATCTGTTAGAGGCAGGGTGCAGGCAGAGGGACTGTCCGATTAGCAGAGGGCGCTGCTCTCAGCGTAATAGGCGTGGGGTGAGTTCCAGAGGGAAGTCTTCCAGGGCAGACCCTTGAGAGGTTGTTTGTCCTCCAATTCACTTAGTATTTACCTGGCACAGGCATCTCACATCTTCCTGGCACTGGGGGACACAAAGACCGAGTGACATGGCTTCTGCCTGCCCACGCCCCCAATCCACCCATCCCACCCATCCCGGAGCTCCATCTGATGGAGGAATCAGAGTTATAACTCAGCGTGAGAAGTGCTCTGATGTAGGTGGGGCCGAAGTATATGGAATGCCCAGCTCCCAGTGGGGACTCTGCAACTTTCTCTTGAGCCAGATGTTCTCAAAGGAGTATCTGGATGGGATTGGGGATCGTAAAGTGTTTCTGAAAGTTTTATGATCTCACGGTTTGCTTTTTCATTTGACAACTTTTATTTCCCCCTGAGAGAAACAGTGTGAGCTAAACTATTACCAAGGCTATTCCTGACAGTCCCAGGGTCCCTCTGTAAGGTGCCTCAGACATGGTCCCTCTGGAACGTGCCTCAGACCTGGTCCCTATGGGCTGATCCTGCCTCGCCAAGCAAAATCTGCCTCTGCTTGGCCTCCCAGCCGTCTCACACGGACAGGAAATGTATGGCTGCCATGAGGGTGATTAGTTCTGTCTTCTGACAATCAGTAGACTCATTTCACTGCTTTATGGACTCACAGTGTCTTCCTTCTGTCCTAGGGAAATGATGTTCTAGAAGAAGAGGACGGACCACCCACAGAAGAAGATGGTAAAAGACCTGGTTTTTTGCTCCCTTTTATTATATTTCTTTCCCGGGTATTCTCTAAAGGGTAGAGAAAGGGGCACTGTTGTGACTTGGTGGCACTGCTCAAGGGTGTGGCTTTGGGGAAAGGTTGTCTTCTTGATGGAATATCAAAGCAAGCAGGGTATCTGAGGACCTCAGCAGCCTTCCTGGCTCTTTCTGGGCCTCTGAGCCAAGGCTGCAGAAGATACATGGAGTTCTCCATCTACGTTGAGTAGATCCTGAAGCTTCTTGGGCAACTGCCATCACCTTCCTTCCTGCTTCAGCTTCTCAGCTGAGGCTCACAGAACTGCTCTAGCAGCCCCAAAGTTCATCTGCAGCAGGAGAACAGCTTCCTCCCCTTGGGGGAACCGACTGTTAGGCAGTAGGTTTTCCTGCTTTAGTGAAGAAAACGGCTGATGTTACAGTAGCAGAAGGATCACAGCCCTGGCGGCACAGCAAAGGTGAGGTGAAGAGACGTTAGCAGCTCAGCGTGCACTAGTGTTTGTAGGCTATTGGAACGAGTCTCTTTACCATCGTTCAGGCCTCAAGTAGATATTTTTTTTCAATTGGAAGAGTTGGTTTACAATGTTGTGTTAGTTTCTGCTGTACAGCAACGTGAATCAATTATACATATACATATATGCACTTTTTTTTAGATTCTTTTCCCATATAGGCCATTACAGGGTACTGAGTAGAGTCCCTTGTGCTCTACAGCAGGTCCTTATTAGTTATCTATTTTATATATAGTAGTGTGTATATGTCAATCCCAATCTCCAGTTTATCCCTCCCCTCCCTTGCCCCCCGCCATAACCATAAGTTTGTTTTCTACACCTGTGACTCTATTTCTGTTTTGTAAATAAGGTCAATTATATCTTCAGTCGGAAGAATTTTGTTTCTAGTAAGCCGAGAAGCAAAGGAACGACCTACATATAGATCAAGGAAGTGGCGGGGGATGGTTAGGCGAGCTGGTAATCCCACCTGGGAGTGTAGGACCAGGCGTCCCAGGAACCGGTGTCTCTTCTCTCTGCTCCTCTGAGGTGCCTCCACAGAAGGGCAACCTCCAGAGCAAACCTGGATCCCAGCCTGGATGCAGATGTCATGCTAGTCGCTTCTGCTTTGGCCATGGCAGTTGCTTGGGGGGTGGTGTGGTGTGCAGGGGGTGCGCATGTGTACTTGACCACTCTCTCATGGGCAAGTAGTGCCGGAGGAGGGGTGGTCGCCCAGCCTGTGCCTCTGCCGCACGCGCACGCCAACCAAGCGGGGGATGGGCGCTACCTCCCCTCGGTTGATGTCTTCAGGGCGCAAGGCTCCGAGTTCTCCATTGGTATTGTCGTCCCCAGTAGAATATTTGCTTCTAAAAGGCACAGGGCCATACGTGGTTTCCGCCTGACATTCCATATGTGGTTTCCACCTGAAATGCTGTACAGTAGATGTAGGTTTCTTCCTCTCCCTTTCACCAAGGAAAAAACAACCGGGTGGGGGGCTTGAAAAAATAACATCTAAAACTGTCCCCTTCCCATCTTACACGACTGTAGGTTTCTGGTCAGCCCCTTAAAACAACCTCAGAATAGCAAATTAAGTCTCAAAGAAAATAAATCATAATTTTGCAAGTGATGCGATTCTTTGATTTGAGGTTCAAAATTACGGGACTAAAGAGCTTTAATTGCCATTTTATGTATTAGTCATTTCGCAGAGCCTTGTGGTCATAAACACACCCCACGTGCACCGACAGACACAGGCTGGAGCCCAAGGTCAGTTCCCCCGTGGCTCTCCTAGCTCTTCCAGCCTGGCTTAGCTCTGCTCTGGGCCCGGGTCTGCGTGTCCGAATCCCACAGACCTCCCCAGGGTCTGATTTTCCAGGAATGAAGGCTGGAAAGGGGCCAGTTAAGGAAACAGAGCAGAACAGAGCGAGAACACAAACATACCCACACAATTTCCTTTATTGTCCGCTCTACACACTTAATTGTTGTCTTTTTTTTAACATATGATTTGATGTTTTCTGTCTCCATCCTTAAGATTTTTATTTTAAGGACAGCAAAGCAGAGAAAAACACAGCCAGGTCCTCTCTAACTGCCTTAACTCTGTTACAGGCCAGAGGACATTCGCATTTCTAGGTATGGAGTGTGACAATAACAATGACTTTGACAACGCCAGCATGAAAGCACTGGACAATAAGCTGTGCTCTGCGGTCTGCTTAACCGGTGAGTGGCAGTCTGCTGAACGTGAACTTGGTGGGAGACGCTCCCCTGCTCGCACCCCTGCTCTCACCCTGGGACACCCATCTCCTGCCCTGCAGTTCCTGCAAGAAGACATGGGCTTTGCTAAGGTGCTGGGAGCCAGTTGCTGAAAGGAAGTGAGGCGGCCTCAGGAGAGTCCTTGGGCAAAGAGCAACTCTGCTCTAAGCGAATCTATTTGGGCATGGAGAAAGGAACAAAAATACCTACAAAGCCTTCCGATTTGGCCTGACTGTGCCCCCTCCATCATGATCTTGCAGATCCCATGGCAGGGGGCCTGGTCTTGTTTCCATCAACAGGCAGTTTAAGGCAGACACGGCCTCTGTGATAAGGTCTTGGAAAGAGAGCCTGAGCCCTTGAAAAGGGAACCTGTAGCCCCTCAGAGGAGAGTGGTTAGTTAGGATCAGAGAGGAATTTCAAAGCCAGCATTTTATAGACTAGCTCTGTGACCCAGTGAGCCCTGGGCTACCTCCAGTTGCCTTGTGCTCCCTAGATTTGGATCCCAAAGGAATGATCAGGTGTCGAGGGTGACTCTTCTCCCTGGAGCCCTAACTCTATAAATTCAATCAGGGCCATCAACATGCCCCTTATTCCTTCTCATGACACTAAACTGAATCCGGGATGAGTTCTCAGGAGGAGCCCACCTGTCAGTCACACTCTGGGCACTGATGTCTCTCTGCTCCGTACTCACCAAGGGCTTCACCAACCATGGCTCTAAAGCCACGTCTTGCCGGGTGGACAAGGTCGAAATTGCCCCTCCTGGGTTCACAGCAGAGACTGCCTTCATGTTGCATGGCTTGTTATCTCTTAAACATGCCCTGGACATGCTTAAGCTTCAGGACAGCCACGTCCTGTCATGGGTCCAGTGCTTTACTCTCTTGGTGACGTGGTTACAGGTGCTGGAGGGACACAAACTCCTGTGGTTGCCACTCTCCATCAGCTCGCAAAAGACCCAGGTCCTCACCCCTCTGGCCCCATGCAGGCTTGTGGTGGAGGAAGCCGTAATCCCCAGAGTCGCCTCCCACGGCCTTCCCAGTGGCTCTCCGGTCCCTTCCCACTTAGCGTTGACCCAGCCAGGCTTGGGCCAGAGTGGTTGAGGTCCAGGGTACACTTCACTTCCTGCCTTCCCACTCTTTACCTGGCTTCTGTCTGTCCAGTTGTTTCTCATGTCTTTTTGCCAAATGTACGTCTGTCTGTCCAGTTTGTTTATTTTGAAACTCATTTAGGTTATCCAGATTTCGTGTGAAAGTTCATGTTCACCCACACCCAACCCCAAGCTTGCTGGGCGCACGCACATCCGAGGGGCCCTCGCTGAGGCTTCCATTCCTAACTGGCAAGAGCCTGTATTTAATATGCTGAAATTTTCCAGGAAAAAAAAAATATTTGTGAGACTAGATTAATCCCTGTTCCACAAAAGCGTGGATGCTTCTGTGGAAAACGTTACAGGCAGGATTTGTTTTGGTCACTAGTTGGGGAAGAGGACATCTCTGCCCTCACTCTGCCCTGACTCTGTGGCAGCTGTGCTGGCCAGCCGCTCACTGGGTTTCAAGAGAGGAATCTAGGCTCCTACCTCCCCGCAGTGGCTCCCCACCAACCCACGTGTTTGGCAGAGAGAGCTCCTGGGAATTGTTTCAGCCACCCATGCTGGTGGAAACTGACCCAAGGCCTTGTGCTTCCTCTTCTCCCTAACTCCTTCCGGCCAACCTGCTGGTGGATGTTTATTCCACTCTGGGATTGCAGCAGGGGAGCGAGACCTGGAAGGAAAACAATGCCTCGGCTTCTTTACGGTGATCTCGGGAGCCAGCCATTCTCAGATTAAACTGGCTTCACGGTTCAGGCCAGACATGAAACCAAATGACAGTGGCGGCTGCCGGGAGAGGGAGTTGAGGGTCGCATCGTAGCCTCACCCCGAGGTCTCAAGGGCTCTTACGGGAGAAGGAAATTCATCTGCTCTCTTGGTAAAATGTTTCTCGGGTTCTGCTGTTAGCGTCACACTGGTAGTAAAGAGCTGGGGAACTCTCCGGAAGCATCTGTCGGATTAATGTCGGGTTAATGACAGGAGCATCCACTGTGGTAGGTTCCGTGGAATCAACAGGCCTCAGCACGCTCAGCTGTAAGTTCAAAGTTCCATCCTATGACTGAGGTGCCTCAGGCTGGCTTGCCGTCAGAACAGCTTCTCAGGCACTTGCTCCCCCTCTCCACGCTGTTTCCCTCCCCACACAGATGCCACTCACCTCACGGAGCGCCCACAACGATGGAGCCCGGGGAGCATCCCATGGTCCACCCTCCCCAGGCCCACAGGTGCTCTGCCAGGAGCCCCAGCTGGTGGCAAGGATGGCTCAGGTCCCCATCCTCGCTGCTCTCATCACCCTTGTGGGAGTGATGCTGAGAAAGCACCTGTGTCATTCCAGCACCTCTTCCCCTAAGAAGTCTCTGGATCTTCTTTGGCCCCGAGACCAAGGCGGCGGGTGGGGGGGCGATGGTATGTTCTGAGATTGTTCTGCAAGGTTCTCAAAGGGAGGAAATCTGAGTTGACCATTGTAGGTGGTGAGCCGATTAGCATCGCGAGGCCGTGCTAGGTAGACGGGCCTCCAAGGAATCTGATGGAGTATCACACAGGTGGCAGGATAGTGGCCAGGGGACCAGTGACAATTCTGTGAAAAGGCTCTGTGGAGTGTGATGGGAAAAAGCAAAGATAATTTGACTTTATTAGTGAAAATACAAATGTTTTTGTTTTGTTTTGTTTTTCTGTGGTACGTTGTCCTCTCACTGTTGTGGCCTCTCCCGTTGCAGAGCACAGGCTCCGGACGCGCCAGCTCAGCGGCCATGGCCCACGGGCCCAGCCGCTCTGTGGCATGTGGGATCTTCCTAGACCAGGGCATGAACCTGTGTCCCCTGCATCGGCAGGCAGCCTCTCAATCACTGCATCACCAGGGAAGCCTGATACAGATGTTTTTAAATGACCACATTGGACAGGAGTTGGCATACCGATGAAATCTAAAAGTACTTATGGAGGGAATTCCCTGACAGTCAAGTGGTTAGGACTCAGCACTTTCACTGCGGTGGCCTGGTTCAATATCTGGTCGGAGAACTAATATCCTCCAAGCCACCGCACAGCCAAAAACAAAACAAAGAAAAGTACTTATGGAGACCTGAAATAACCCAAGACTAAGACGCCACTACGAAGGCTTATGCTTCGCAGATACTAAGGAAAAATCTGAATTAACTTTCTCTTTTCCTGGAGAGAAACTCTACAAGATGGTGGAACTCTTACAGACCTTAAAATTAACTAGTGGCTGGGGAGAGGCAGGAAAGAGGTGTGTGGAATCCCCCTAGATGTGCTCCCCAAATCTGCCTCTAGAGGTCTCTTCACTCCCCCGTTTCTGAGTCTGAGGATGGCATTAAGTGGAAACCACCATTCTCTACCTCCCGTGAAGGATTTTGAATCTCCAGGCTCCCTTTTCTGGCTGAGGGCTGGACAGAATGGTAGCACTCGCTCAGGAAGTCCTCCTGCACCTTCCAGGCTTACCTTCTGCATCCAGGATGCACGGAGCAGCAGGGTTTCGCCGAGGGTCTGGCAGAAGCCTTTTTAGAGGAAAGAGCACCACCGACTGTACTAAGAAGCTGGGGAGATCAGAGACTTCAGGTCTGAGTCTTGAGGCTGTTTCAGAAGGAGCCAGTTTTCAGCCCTGGCTCAGAATCTGGACCGGTGGTGTTTGTAGCAAGGACTCAAGAATTCAGAGCCAGGCAGCCTGGCAGCCAGTGGTGGTGGCGGCGAAGCTGCAGCAGTGTTTTGATTTGACTTTGTGTGTGTGTGTGTGTGCGTGTGTGTGTGTGTGTGTGTGTCTCTTCTCTCCTGTTTACCATTTGCTTTTGGTCTTTCCTACCAAACAGCCGCAGTTCCAGAGTCCTGCCCCATAAACACAGAGGAATAAGTATGAGATCTACCAAATTATATAAAATGAAGGAACAATTTATTTCATCTGGGGCTTCCTAACTTAAAAGGGCAATCTTGCCTGCTCTTCATCCTGTCACCCTTAGAGGGGTAAAGCACTGTGGACCCATGTGCCAGATTCCGGTACCCCCATGGAGTAGAGATCCCCACATTCCATCTAGCTGTGAGAGATACCTAAACATTTCCTGTCCCACTCACTCCCCTTCCCCTGGGGTCCACCTCCACAAGACTATTATTAGAGCCTTAGGGCAGATTAGCACACCAGGACATATATGGGTATACACAGTTTATAACCACTTAATCCTAGTGTTTCTGCCATTAAAGGGTTTCGTGTCTTGGGCTGGCCTAACCTGAAGCTGACCCCAGACATTTGTGAGTGGCCTCCCTCAAATGTGATGCAGTGAGCCTCACGCCCACCCTCCAGGGTCAGCCGACTCCGTCCACGAACTGAGCCCTCTGATGGGCATGGCTCTCGCCTCTGCCCTGGAGGAGATCACCGTGTGCTGGAGGATCCAGCAATTTCCACACAGCATGAGAAATGGCGTGGTGGTAAGGGCCAGTGGGGGAGCACTTTGGAGCACGCTGGACCCCACCTGGCTTCAGGGGGAGCCTTCTGGGGGCAGGTGATGGAAGAGGCAGCTCAGCAGTCCTCGGCCAGAGGATGGAAGGCTTTCCAAAACCATACGGGGTTAGGGCTTCATCCTCTCCCTTCAGAAGGGGCATCTTGCATCACTGGAGGGAATGAATCAGATGGAGCCAGTCTGTGGGATGGGAGGATGACTTGGGGGAGATGAGTGTAGACTGAACAAGGCCTGAGGGGCGACTGGTTGTCGAGCACATTCTGTGACTCAGGCACCCTGCTCACCACTCTCCCATGTCTCCTCGCTTAGTCTCACAGCATCCCTGGGTGGTAAGTACTCGTCTCCCATCTGATGGATGGGAAAACCAGGGTTCCAAGTACAGTGACCTGCCCAAGGTCACACAGGCAGTACGTTACAAGCTGGGGCTGTACCCCAGTTTTCTGACTACAGATTTACACCTTACTAGAGGTTGAACAAGCAGGAGGTCATGATGGATTGGATACAGAGCACGAAGGAGAGAGAAGCACCAAGAGTGGGTTTCCAGCATGGGCAGCGGGTGCTTCTCGTGCAGGAACTGCAGTACAAGGGGGGAAGATGATGAGATTCGTGGATGGTACCCGGGGGACCCCGAAGCTCTGGAGCTAATGTCTCCTGGGTTTGGTGGCACCAGCTGATAGCAAATCTCGGTGGGCTGTTCGGGTGCAGAACGGGAGGAACAGCCGTCACTCAGTTCTCTGCCATGCCATTTAGTCCCTGGCACCCTGCTGGTCAGCCAGTCCCTTCCTGCCCCACCCTGGACCCCACAGCAAACACTAACTCTGAGCCCTAATTAACACACTCTCTCCCTCCCCTTCACCTCCTCCTGCTCTCGTGAAAGTCTCAGCCAGATTCAGTTTCATTTCCTGGTCCGCTGTAACACTTAGGCAAACTTCAAGACCAAATAAAGATACAAAAGTGGATCCTACGGCAAGCTCACAAAACAAGGACCATCCTGCATGTCCCTCCATCAGTGGGCCACAGTGGCCATGACTGTCCCTAGCCCAGTAGGGCGCCACTGCTCCGAAGTTTCACATGCTGTGGTTTGCACCCTGTGGGAGTTCCAGGTAGTGAGCATCTTGCCAGTTTTCGTGCCAAACTCCCGGACTCTCCTGCCACAGACACCATCTGGTCCAAACCAAAGGTCCGGTAACCTTCCTTTCTTCTTCTCAGGTGCCTGGCAGGCTGACGACAACGTGGTCAGTCATCGGAACACGCAGCGCCGACGCTTATCTTCTGGCAGCCTGGAAGACCCCGAGAACAGGCTCTGTGTGTTGGGTCCTTTGGCCATCTGAGAGCCTCAGCCCCTGTACCAAAGCTCTGCACCCGTTCTCACATCCCATCCTGCTCGCATGGGACCACTGACTTCCTGGGCATCCTCAGCAAGACACACGGAGACTTTTTAGACCCACGTGAAAGCTGGATGCTGAGGGCACCTGACCCTTATCCCAGACTCATCTTCTTCTGCAACCGTGATCCTTCCCATCTCAGAAGGGACTGGAAACCACTTTTCTCCTTGTGGGCTAAAGCCACTCGAACTGCAGCTCATGAGACCCTTTGCAGAGAGTCTCTGGAATGTTTCCACTCTATCTTGATCTTCAGGTGGAGCTGTGGTCTACAGACTGGTTATTTCCTGTGCATCATTTTTTTTCTCCTTAGGAGGTAGAACAAGAGGACACAAGAGTTTGGGTGACTTCATTACAAACACCCTTCTGGTATTTTCTAGTCTCTGGGACATCATAACCAATCTGAAACCTGCAGTTTCGGGTGGCGTTGGGGGATGACTCCTGTGAGAAGGGAAAGCCATATTGCACTGTAAGTGGGGTTTCCCTCAAAATGCATTAGGAGCTCCTCTCTCAAGGACAAGAAGCAGTGGCAACCACCAGAAGGTTGGTTGGGAAAACAGTTCTTGCTTCTGGTAGCAGAGGCTATGCCTCGTGTGTCTGCTTAGGAAGGAGGCCTTGAATCTGAGAACCCCTCAGTTAAATGATGACGTACCGGGGAGTTATTTATGATCAGGTGCACTCAGGAAGGCCTGGGGCTCCATCCTAAGGTGACACTGCAAAGGCATTTTTGACCCCCTCTATGTTCCAGGCACTTGCTAGGGACTGTCGTATATTATCACGTTTCATCACTACCGCCCTGTCAGGTGGCATTCTTATCCCTGCGGCCCCCGCCTCCACCCCGCTTTTCTGAAAGAGTTGAAGAAAGAGGCTGAGAGAGGGGTGGACCGGTGGTTCTCATTTGGTGCCCAGGAACCCCAAAGGAGGTTGGGGGAAGGGCTGAGCTGGGGTCAGTGGTGGTCTGGGAGGCTCCCCACCCCACCGGTTTTCCTCCCCTGTCCTCCAGATCAGCTGAGCCTGATGGGGGGAGGGGGAGGTACTGCCTTCCATAGGCTCATCAGAGATTTAGAGATATTGTTCAAATCACATGTCCACCCCACGTCAGTCCAGTGTAGGTCACATAAATAACAGCCAGAAACAGCAAGACCGTAAGCTGTTGGCTGTTCGTCTCTCAACACTAGTGTTATCAATGGATTCCTCATAGCTCTCTGATAGATGCATTGTCTGCTGGCTTTTGGAAGAGGTGGTTGTTTAGTGGAGCATGAGATTGAGAAGCAAAGTGGGATCCAACAGTTTGTGAGGCTGAGATATGACAGAGCCCTAGGCTATGCCCACCATGATGGCCTGAATTAGTAGTTGGAATTGTTGCCCTAGAAGAGCTTTTCAGGGTCCTTCCCAAGGCCTCACAGAGAGCCCAGTGCCAGGGGATCTTTTGCACCTCCTGTGTGGCTTCTTTGCGCCGCCAGGTGCGTGGTGACCCTCACTGCCTGGTGGCTGTGATTCACATCCTGCCCTGGGGGTGGGCAGGGGGAGGCCTGTGGTCCTGACAGACACTACATGAGCCAAGCCTGAATCTCAGCTTCTGCCTTGAGTTCCCGTGTCCACCCGCTCTGAAATCCTGCAGTGGGCTCTGCTGTTTCAGGCCCCATTTAATGTCCTTCCTTTCCCCAAAACATTCTTACAGCCCCTTTCATATTGAAGATTCGAGCAATAACCACACTTCCTGATTTCCTTGAAGTCTGAGCCTGAGAAGCACTAGGGAAGAGGGCACTCCCTTAGCCTCGGGTGGCATACAGATCCACCTCCTCTCCCGGCAGGTAGTATTCACAGTGTGGTGTTTCCTGAGATGAAGGAGATGCAGGTAAACAGTCGCCACAGTGGCCAGGACCCCTAAGAGGAAGCCATTGTCTTCACCCTTTCTGGAGGGTCTGTCTTCTCCCAGGAAGAGGCTCAGAGAGATTCCTCAAGGCCTTGGTTCCATAACCAAGACATACCCGGGTGAGAAGTGGCCCTTCACTCCTGTTTCTCAGACAGTTCCTGCTCTCTCCCCCATCCCCTCACCTCTTTGCCCTCATTTAGCTCTTTGGCGAGCAGAAATATCCCATCCAAAAGGGCTGGGATCAGGGAACAGGGCACAGAGCCTGGTCGGGGAACAGGGCAGCCGCCCCAGTCATCATCTGGAGATGGTCATGGTGTTAGCAGTTGACCCAGAGAGAATATGACGGGGCCTGGTTTCTCACAAAAGGACACAGACTAACCGGAGGCCTGGGGCTCCTTCCTGCCACACTCAGGTCGGAGCTCACCTATGAGCTCACTTCCGGGTGGTGTGGTGATCCCAGCCTTCTCAAAGAGCCCTTTTTCCTTCTCCTCCCCAGTCCCATCCCACCAGAGGTCATGCCCACGCTGGGGCATCTCCTGGGCACGGATACACACACGTTAAGCCATCTCACCTGGGGAGAGTTTGTTTCCTGTTCACCTGACTTTGGCATGCTGCTTGCTCACTGTGCTTTAGGATCTGCACACCTAGTGTGTGTATGTATGTGTGTACTGTTGTGCCATCTGTGTACCCCTCACTCCCTGGAGTACACTCATGGGCACACTACAGTGGGGACGTCAAGGATGCAATATTTATGGATTGCTGCATGATTCTTAAAAATGAATAAAACTGTTCACAAGGGAACGAGAGGTGTTAACTGCGCAGTTGGCTTACTTGTGAAAGTTTCTGTCCGATTTTCTCCAGCGCGCTTTTAATACTGTGACTCAAGACAAGCTGGACATGGAGGAGTGAGAGAGGGCAAGGGGTAGAGGGAAAGACATGTTTCTGGGTGGGAGCTGGTGTACCATCCCCCGGGCACAGCTCCTGCGCAGAGGCCTGATAAGGAGCCCTTACCTCCACCCCCCCACCTCCACCCCTTCAACCGGAGAACTTCCAACTGCCAGCTCCTCAATAATTGAAGAGCAGGAAAGCTGGTGACTGGAGGGAGGCTGGGGTAAGGGAGGAGGAAGGACCACAGTCCACCGTTAGTCCGTCACTTAAAGGCTTGTGAAATTAATTGGGCAAATGACCCCAGTCAAAGAATTTGGCAAGTCCACGGCTTTCCCGGGTTTCACCCACCGGCTCTGTTTCCTCGGCTATCTGGAAAGGAGGGAGAGCACTTCCGAAGAAGCCTCTGGAATGTCAGCTTCTGGGAATCTTGCTGAGGACGGGGCGGGGAGGGAGCGCTTACCGGGAAACACTGGATTACCCTGGCCACCTTGGGGTGTCTGTGACAGGGGCTGCGGTTTCTGCGGACCTGAGCGGCAGGTGGCATCGGAGAGTCAGACCTGCTTGCGGGCACCAAGACGACCCTCGGTCGGGAGACAGGGACAGGCCCCAGAAACGTGAGGAAGTGCCACTCGCAGCCCAGAGGAGAGGAAAGGAAAGCCCCAAGCATGCACCCAGCCCTGGCCCCCGTGCCACGGGGCTGCGTCCCAGGAGCCGTCGCCACCTCTGAGCAGCCCAGATGGGAAGGGGGTGGGGCGGAGTACGGTTCCAACGGCGAACTGCTCGCTGAGGGCCCCGAGGCCTCTGCGGGAGCGCCTAGCCGCGCACCTCTCCGAGCCCTGCGTGGGGCCCTCGGGCGGGAATGCGCGGAGGCGGGACGCGGTGGCGGGTAGGGGGCTGTGTCGCGCGCGGGAGAGGGCGGCAGGAGGGAGTTTGAAGAGAGTTACCGAGTGAGAGAGCGGTTAAGAGCCCTCGGTCTCTTTGGAGACGCCCTGGCCAATGGCAGAAGCGGAAGCTGTTTATATGGGCGGGGCGTCGCCATGGCAGCAGGAGACGCCTTGCGAGCAGCTACTGAGTGCCGGTCCCCGGGCCGCTGTCTTTCAGAGAGGCGCCGTCGGGTATGAGTGGCGACGAGGATTGATGGCTGAGCCCTCGAGCTGGGAGCAGACGAGGATTGCTGGCTGGGCCCTCGAGCTGGGAGCAGAGAGCCGCGTTGAGGGTGGGCCGTGGGAGGAATTTCTTTGAGAACCTTCCTTTGGCCCGGGCTGCGCTCTGAGCCAGGTAAGGGATAGGGAGGGCTGCAGGCCTGGGAAGGGAGGGCGTCGGTACCAGCCCGCTCTCCCATCCGTCCCCGACGGAAGTGGTGGGCCCGGGGACTGACATCAGAGACGTTTGGGGGACACTCACTTCCCACCCCCTTATAACTCTGTTTTGTTTCCTTCCTTCCCCTTGATCCCCATCCTAATATCCCTTTTCAAAGATCAGACGACCTCCCCCGCCCCCCGACCCGTCGTACTGCCCTCCTGGACTCTCTTGCCCCATGTCCATTTGTGTGGAGGGAGAGAGGGGGATTAATTTCCCGCTTTGAGGGAGAAAGGGGTGGCCTCGCATGCCCCTACACTATTCCCTCGTTTGGCTAATTAAGTCTCCTCTAAAAGATCAAAGAAGAAAAGAGCGAGGCGAACCCCGTGTGGGTCGGACCCCCGGGCACAGCTTCTGTTTCCCAGACCTCGGCAGTAAATGATCCTCCCCAGCTGCAGGAAGGATTTTAGTAAGAGCCTCCCCGCTCGCACACACTCTCCCCTCGGGGGTGGAGAAAGGGGGCTCAGTTCCCGCTATGGTCCCTGCAGGCACCACATTCAGTTCAGAGGAGGCTACCCCCGGATCGCGGGATGGAAGCACGCATCCGGGAGGCTGCGTAACTGAAGCCGCGGGAGTCAGCAGGCCGGAGAGCTCGGCGGCCACCCTTGGCTCGGCTCGTGGATGTTGACAGCCCCCTCGGAGAGTCCCCGCAGATATGGCGGAGAGCTGGCTACGCGTCTCGGGAGCAGGGGCAGCGGAAGAGCCCGGACCGGAAGGCGGCCTGGAGGAGTCCCACGCCCTGAATGACAACCTTGCCAGCCTGCAGTGGCTGCAGGAATTCTCCATTCTCAATGCCAAGGCCCCCGTCCTGCCTTCGGGGGACACGGACCCCCACGGCTACCACGAGCTGTCAGGCTCGGCCAAGCCGGGGTCTCCCCTGGTGGCGGACCCCGCCTGCCTGGGGCAGCCGCACACGCCCGGCAAGCCCACGTCCTCGTGCACGACGCGGAGTGCCCCCTCGGGACTGCAGGCCCTGCCACCCAACGACGAGGACTATGCCACCAACCTGCGCGTGAAGCCGGCCTACTCGTATGCCATGCTCATCTGCATGGCCATGCAGGCCGGCAAGGCCACCAAGATCACCCTGTCGGCCATCTACAAGTGGATCACGGACAGCTTCTGCTACTTCCACCACGCTGATCCCACCTGGCAGGTAGGGGAGTCCCTCCCTCCATCCCCATGCCCGCGCAGACTGGACTCACATCCCAGATCCACAGGCCAAGTAGGTGCGGTACGGCCAGGGCCCCGAGAGAGGAAGGCCGTCGAGGAAGGACCTCAAGGGACCCCAGTGCTTGGACTGCTGCACCTTTGACTTCAGAGAGGGAGGAGGGAGGATGTTCAGAGGGCTGTAGGGGTGCCAACATAGAGGTTCAAGTGGAAAGAACTTGTCACTCATCCAGCAGGCTCAGCCCAAAGACCAGGGCTGAACTATGCGTGGACACAGCCCACCAGGGTAGGTTGATGGACTGAGGGACACATTTTTGTCCCAAGTCCTGGAATTCCTAGACACTACCCTCCTCAAGATCAGTTTGTCAGGGTCTCACTGGAGGCAGAGCATCGTTCCTGCCAGGCTCTGCATCCCGCCTGCTTTCAGTTGGCTGGAGGGGCTCTGGGAGGGGAGAGGGGCGTGCTGCGGGGTGTGAAGGCCATCTGTGTCCCAGTGGAAGGGCTACGGGGCCTTCCGAAAGCTGCTGTGCCAGCCCCCACCCCAAGCCCTCCCTAGTTTCCTTCCTACACTCCTCCCCCTCTTCTCATCAACCTCCCTGTGGGGACAATTACCTCAGCCAGGTGCTTTCCACAGGGGCTCTTTCTTCCCACACTGGTTTCATGTTCCAAGTCTCCGGAACCTGGCACAGAGCAGCCAAGGGGTCCAGGCCACCATGTAAACATCCCAGTCTTGCCAGGGGGCACTACTCACCTGCCGGCCCCACCCACCAGGCCCCAGACCCCTGTGCCCCAGCATGGTTTGGACTGTGCACCCAGGCATGAACAAGGCAGGATGGTGATTCAGGCTGGGCACACGCTGCTCTGAGCATCTTCGACCATCAGAATCAGGGGCTACTTGTTGACAGAGACCCTGAGGATGCACTGATCCTTCCCTGTGGCACAGGTCACAGGATCACAGTTCCTGTGATCACAGCTATTCCACGTTTTCTTGGGCCCTGACCCTGGGGCAGGTACCATTTGTAACCTTGGTGAGAAAGCAGAGACCCTCCACCACCCCCAAACCTACCCCAAGCCTGAGAGGCCCCAGGAATGAGCGCTATGCTCTTGGCTGGGTAATAATCAACTGAGGCCTCAGAGCCTGGGGTGGGAGCAGGGGGACATGGTGGGTGAGGGCCCAGGCCAGCAGCCGGCTCTACAAACAAGGAAAGTCATCAGATCCTCCCACACTTCATTCCCCCCACACACACACCCACTCACTCTTTTCACAAACAGAGAAGGCCAGCCAGGCCAAGGCAGAGGGAGATGGCCGTCCAGGCCCTGGGGGAGCCAAGGCTTTTGGACAGAGGCCGCAAGTGGCGGGGTAAGGGAGGGAGAGCAGGACAGGTTGGCACTGAGAGCCACCTGTGGCTCAGGGCTCAGATGACTGAGCAGGCAGATATCCTGGCAAAAGGGAACAAAAGCCCCCGACAGCACTCCCACCTCCTGGTGTCCCATGGCTGGTGTCCCAGAGCCTCCCGGTCAGAGCAGTGCCTCTGTCTCCCTGCCCCCATCAGAGAGAGGTGGTGGTGGGACTGGCAGTGGTGCTAGGAAACCCCCATCACTGACCCCACCCACTCACCCAGCTGTCTTCCTTCTCTCCTATCTCCCTGTGTCCAGAACTCCATCCGCCACAACCTGTCCCTGTACAAGGTCTTCATCAAGGTGCCTCGGAGAAGGACAAGCCAGGCAAGGGGGGCTTCTGGAGCATCGACCCCCAGTACGCCGAGCGGCTGCTGAGTGGGGCCTTGAAGAAGCGGCGGCTGCCCCCAGTCCACATCCACCCAGCCTTTGCCCGCCAGGCCGCGCCGGAGCCCAATGCTGCCCCATGGGCCGGGCCACTGGCCGTGAACACCGAGGTCCTGCAGCTGCTGCGGGAGTTCAAGGAGGCCACTGGGGAGGCGGGCTAGGGTGCAGGCGAGGGCAGGCTGGGGCGTAAGCATAAACAGCCACTTCCCAAGCAGGTGGCCAAGGTCCCGTGGCCCTCCAGCCCCCTGCTGCTGACCCAGGAGGAGCAGGGTGAGCTGGAACCCCTCAAGGGCAACTTTGACTGGGAGGCCAACTTGGACGCTGGCATGCTGGACGGGGAGGTGGGCACGCTGGAGACCTTGGAGCTGAGCCCACCGCTGAGCCCTGCCTCACACGGGGACGTGGACCTCACCATCCATGGCCACCACATCGACTGCCCTGTTAACTGGGGACCTCCAGTGGAGCACGCTACCGACAGCCTGGACTTTGATGAGACCTTCCTGGCCACATCCTTCCTACAGCACCACTGGAGGAGAGCACCTGTAGCTCCCTGCCCCCCGAGGCCCTCTTTTAGGCTGGGGATGCCACACTGGCCTCTGACGTGCATGACTGGGCGAGCCTGAGCGCCTTCTTGTAAGAAGCCAGGCCCTGCCCCACCTCCATTCAGCAACGAATTCTGGGCCCAGACTGCCCCCCTCCCGGCCAGTTCAGGCCCATGGACACCCTACCGCCCAGGCAGGGGCTGGGCCAGGTCACCCCATGAGGCCACACAGCCCCCAGCCCAGGCCATCCTCAGATTCTAGTCCAGCAGGCTGAGAATTGGGGCCCAGGACCAAAATTGCTGCCTCCGCTCCCCAGCCCCCCATACACACAGTTTCATTGATCCACTTCTTCCCTGCCCCAGAGACACCCTAAGGGCCCTGCACTATGAGAGCTGTGGCTTGGAGGGGCTCTGGCCAAGCTGGAAACATCAGTACAGGGCCCGCCCCAGAACATCTTAGCTTCGAAGCTTCTCTCTCTCCTGCTCTCCTCCCCAGATCTCTATCCAGAGAAAGTTCCCAGGTACAACAAATGCTGATTAGGTGACTGCAAATTAACACCCTAGAGGCCTCTCCCGGCAGAGCTTCCCTGGGCCTGGGGCCGGCAGTTTGTGAGGCGGAGCTAGGCGGAGGGGGGAAGAGAGAGGAGACAGAAAGGAGGCCGGGGTGCTGGGTGGAGCCAGGAGATTTTCTAAGGCCTCTGGGATCTTCTGGCTTCATCCCTAGAGGTGGGGCAGATGGTATGTGTCCCTAATCTTTGAGCCCAACTTGTGACTGAGAGCAGCGGGGAGTTGGGGATCTGGAGGTTAGGGGCTGGGGCAGCCAAGCTGCAGAGGGAAAGGGGACAGACACACTAATGTAGTGAGTGTACCTATAGCTGAGGCTTAACTGGGAGGGACGCAGTGCTTGCTAGAACCACTGGGACCAGGAAGGGGGGATGGCCCTGTGCCCTTGCTTGCACTCCTGCGGGGGAGTGTCTTGCTCTACCATTAACCCCCTGGGCTGCATCCCACATCCACTCTCCTAACCCATCGGGCAATTTAACCTTTTTCATGGAAAGCTATTTACAGTAAAATCATTTTTAAAAATAAAGTTTAAAAAAATGTCAAAATGGACCTGCTTGCAACTTTCTCTGGGGAAAAGCATGGGCCAGTTTTGGGGAGGCCACGGCCCAAGGGGGAATGGCTGGGAGGAAGATGGGGGGCACCAAAGGCCTGCAGAGTGTCCCCTGATGCACTCCTCATGATCTCTGGGTCCCCAGACAGAAAGGGGTTGAGAGGCAGCCCTCGCGGGTCCCCTGCAGCCAATGCCTTGGCACCTCTATGTTTGCAATGGGGAGACTGTACCGACAGCCCCCAGGAGCAGGCAGCAAAGGAGGCACAGACCCCTCCCTGGCCCTGGGGACTCACAAAGGCTGAGCTTGCTCAGGATTCGGCTCATGTTCCCCACCTCGCCCACCTTGAGGGCCTGCCCAGACTCGCCTGCGGTCCTCACCTGGGCCTGTCTCCAGCTCCTCCCTCCCTTGGTTCCTTCCTGAAGGGACAGGGTGTGAGGTCAGAGGGCCCCAGCCCCTGGGGCCCCACTTGCCACCCTGGGGTTCATTCACCCCGCCCAGCGCCTTCCCTCCAATGCAGGTTGGGGCTGAGGGAGGCCATCAGGGCAGACGGAAGACGGGGTGCCTAGACCCTACAGCTCCAGCCTGTGAGGAATCAACGTACCAGAGTTCTGATGGGGAAACTGAGGCACAGCAAATATGTGACACTCAGCAGGCACCTTTCAACCCCCTCAACCCAGCTTTGCCTGGAACCCATCTCTCCACCGAGCCTGCACCTGGCCCCCACAGCACGCTCTTGTGGTGCACAGCCCCTTCCCCCAGCACTCACGCGCGCGCGCGTGCACACACACACACAAACACACACACACACACACAAACGTGCACTGTCCTACACAATCCTGTCCAGCCTCCACGGGCCCCTTTCTCCTGAAGCCCCTTTCTTTCCTTGCACTGGAGACTGGCTCCAGGCTTACCTGGGAATCCCCCGCCATCTTGCTGTTTTCACTTGCTAATTATTCCAAATATTTCAGTGCACACACTGCAGGGCCAGCCGGGTTGGGGCCTTACAGAGCTCAGGAGGCAGCCCATCCCCTTCCCACCGCTTGCTGAGGAGGCTGTCCCAGCCTCCCTCTGAGACTCCCTTCACCCCCTAAGCAACGACTCCCTCCCTCTCGCCACCACCCTCCGGCCTTCCTGCCCACGCTCCCCAGCACTGGGGGAACATGGGGGCTCCAGCCTCTCCACTGGTCCCCAGGCTCAGCCTCCAGCCCCCGCCAAAAGGGGTACACCCTGGATTGACAGGTGGGGCCGGTCACTGTCTTCCCTCCTCACCCTCTGCCTGGCCCCATGCTGGGGGAAGAGGGGCAAGGTCAGGGGCTGGCAGAACTGCCTGCCAGGTAAGGAAAGGCTGAAGAAGCTTCTGGCTGCCAGGAAGAATCCCCAGGAGCTCCTGAAAATCCCTATGCTTGGGACTAGCGTCTCTGGGGCTGAGACCCAAACACTGGCACTTTTAAGGGTCCGTGGATGCTGCCAACGAGCAGCCAAAGCTAAGAGGGGGCTCCGAAGCGGCCAGAACACAGGGCTTCACACACCCTTTCAGCAGGCATCATTTGGGGGTTGGCGGTGGAGGGGGCGGGAAGCGTGAGTGGATCCTGTCCCTCCTATTCATCCCTGCCCCGGCCCTTGGCTGGGTGGCTTTTTCAAAAAGACGTTCAGTGACTCCGTATTTATTTAGAGATTCAATGTAATCCCAGTCAATATATATTTTGCGCCATTAACAGTAAGTTGCAGACGGGCTGCCCCATTAGCACTAGTTACATTAGTGTGTGTTTCCTTAGAACAAGGACACACCTCCATAATCCCAGTACCACCATGACAATCAGGAAATGAACACTGACCTGTTAATCCCATGTAACCGCAGACCCCCTTCACATCTTCCAGATCACCCCAGTAATGCTCCTCTCCATTCCAGCATCCCAATCCCGGACCCCATGTTGAACTGAGTTGTCCCTTCTCTTTTGCCCTGTGTGGTTTGAGCTCATGACTCAAGCTCTCTGGGCAGGTTTCGCATTTCCTTTGATCTCCACTTTTGAGGTGAGAAGCCCTTCAGCCACTTCACCCTCAGGTGTGGTACAGTCCCTTCCCAAAGCAAGAGGCCAGCTTTCTGTCTCCTCACTTTCCACCTCTTCCCTATCCTCCCTCCCCAATGTATGCCCAGCCAGGAAAGGAATGAGGGGGAAAGTTCAGGAACTCAGTCTTTGGGGACCCTCCCCATCTGCCCAAGGGACAGGCCACCCCCAGCTCTATTGACTGGAAGGACCCCAGGATGGGATTCCATGCTGGCCTGAAGCAAATGCGCCAGGCCTCCTGAAGAGCTGAGCTGAGGGCTGGAAACACTCTTCTCCCTGCCTCTGCCCCCCCTCAAAATACTGGGGACCCAGACTTGCAGAAGGAATCAGGTGAGGTGGAGGGCAGGAAAGAAGGCATGTAAGGGCGGGTGGGAGGAGATGGTCAGGAGACAGGCGAGCTTCCATCCCCGGGCTGAGGGCCAAAGGTAAACAGGTGTATTTGGACTCCTGGCAGGCGGGAGTGGGCTGGCCCTGTGGGGCAGGCCTGGGCCTGTCAGGGGTGGGGCTGTGGAGAGGGGCTGCATTAACAATGGGGTGGGAGAGGGGCCCCAGGTCCTGCTGACATTCTTGTGTCATGAAGAGGAAAACACAGGTGACAAGGGAGGGGAGGCCCTTGGACAGGGGAGGGCGCTTTGTGAGGCCACCCAGGCTGGGCCTGCGCTGGCCAGTGTGAGCCAAGGAGGTGCGTGGAAGCACTGGGGTGTCACCTTCCTCCTGAGGCACGTGTGTCCAGCCCACTCTGAGGCTCCAAAGTGGGACAGGTCAGAGCCACCATGACTGGCATGCTGGGCCTGAGCTTTCCCTGTGAGTGCAGGAGCCTGGAGGGAGCAGCTGAAGGGTAGGATCCCCCAGAAGCAAGCCAGGCTGAGCGGCAGGGGAGGGGAGGCGGGGTACACATTAACCAAGGCAGGAGACAGGGCCGCAGGTCTCGCTGCTGCCCCCCCCCACCCCGACTCCAGCTCCCAGCAGAGCCCTGTCACCCAAATGCTGATCTGAGGGCAGGACAGCAGCCTGGGTCCGAGCCCCAGACCCCTTCCTCCTTGAAGGAAGCAGCTCGCTGAGCTCCCAGGAAAGCAAGAGCTCCAGGAACTGGGGAGCGCAGGCTGCTTGCACACATCCCACCCTACCCACGGCCCCCAAGACCCTTTGAAGCCACAGTGGATTGCCGGCAGCCCTCCCAGGGCTGCTATTCGCCCAGGGAATTAAGCTGAGGCTGAGAGGCTGCCAACTGGTCTCCGCCCTTCACCCAGCCACCCCCCTTCTATCAGTGGCTCTGTCCCCTTGCCCAGACCACCCTGCACCCCGCTCCTGCCTCACTCTGCATACCAAGCCCTATCCCCAACCCTAGCGGCATCCCAGTTCCCTCCAACTTGCTTAAAGTGAACTGTGGGCGGGGGAGGTGGGAGGGGAAGGGTGGCATGCAGACCCCGCCTCTGAGAGTTTCAGCCTCAGAAGCCCATGAGTCTGCACACCCCTGTGGGCAGATAACCTGCCGCATTCCTACATTTGCTACATCCAGCACAGGGCCCGGCATTTTAAGTATTGAATGAATGAATGAGCTGCTGAGCAGATCGTCAATAGGTGGAAAAACAGCCAAGTCGCCTTGGAAAAATGTGACCGCAGACAGTAAACACTAAGGAGTTCTCGGCCACTGGGCCCCGGGTGCTTCCTGATGCCCCCAGGGGTGCAGAGCATTCAGCCAGGGTGGCCTCTGAGGAAACCCCACCCTGCCCTGTCCTGGAAACTATTAAGAGGCCACCCTTGCTGACTCTGTGGGCTTGGGTGAGGTAATAAAAGAGGGAGTAGGGCCCTGAGTGCCAGCTGAAGCTTGAGTGGGGCGTGTGGCTGGTGTGAGCCAGGGGAGGGCGGAGGGAGGCGGGATCCGGGACAAGAGGGAAGGGATGGAGGGCAGCAGGAGAGGCCTGGCCTTTCTCATTCTCATCTGCTCCTTTGTGGTCCCCAGCTCCCCTGGAGCCTAGGCCCTGGGGATAAGGACCACAGAGGCCCGAGATGCAGGGTTGGTGCGGTGAAACCAGCATTCAACCCCTTCACACGCATATCATTTATTACCCCACCCAAGTCCACAGGGTCAGCAAATGGCCTTTGACATGTTTGCACCCGACAACAAGGTCACCAGGTCAGAGCTGTGCCCAGCTCAGCTGTCCCTGTTGGGCTCACCCCACCGTACACCAGGACAGGCCCTGGGGCCACTGAGCTCGGCAGCTGTGGAGCCCAGCTACTCAGGGACCAAACTGGGGCTGGGAGCTCTGTGAGGGGCCCGAGAGAACCTGGTGCCTGCTGTCTGGCTAAAGATGAATCCTGGCCTGATGGAGATGGCCCAGGAGGCTGGGCCCAGAAGGCTGGGCCCAGAGTTGGCACTGTGCCACAGGGCCAGGTGGGCTTGGGCCTACAGTTCAAGGCCTGTTTTGGAGAGAAGGGTGGGGTGTCCAGGTGTGGTGGGCGGACCTCACAGGGGGCTGTGGCTCAACCCCCAGCCACATTCCCTGGCTCTATTTCACGTGTGGGTTCTATTACGAGGGGGATTAAGGGTCTCCCAGGCAAAGAGGAAGAGAAACAGCAACTAGGCCCAACGACCTCCATGCAGGGAGAAGTGGGTCACAAAGAGAAGGCAAACCCCACCCTGGCCCCCCACCCAAATGCTCAGCTCAAAGGCCCTCACCCTTGGGTCCAGGAAGCTTTTATCTCTAGGACAAGTTGCCTCCCAGACTCCTCTACGAAGATGACCCGTGGTGACCTCCAAAGGGACTTGGGAAGAGACAGGTATAAGTGACAACAAAAGATGTGGCTACAAAATGAAAATGAATCCCACCTGGAGAAATGGAGGACCATGTGAAGGAGTGGAGAGTGACAGACATGTGTTGAATTCAAAGGGAATGAATAACCATATGAAATAGTAAATGAAGTGGAGCCATTTGGGGGAGGGGGGAGATGACAATGGCGTTAGTCCTGTCCTGTGGAGGTCACCACAGGTTATGCAGTGGAGATGGTGGAATCTGTTGGCGAACAAACATGATGCTCAAAACCGGAAGGAGATAGAGCCAGGACTAAGACACAGTCCCAGGGGACCTGGTGAATGTAAAGGCTGCAGCCCAGGTGCACAGACTCTTCCAAAAGGGAGACCAGAGAGGAGAGCAGAGAGTAAGGAGCCTGGAGAAGGGCCACCATTAGGGCAGGAGGGAGCCACCTCCCCCAGCCCCTACCCCCGTCCTCGCCCCCTACACACACCTACATGGACGCACCTGTTCCTGGCTGTCCCTGCCTCACGGAGCCTGCAGTGAGAGTCAACAGGCCAGAGTGGGCTCCGGAAGGAAGGAAGCCAGCATTCGCCCAGGGAAGGCCTGTGGCCGCCCACAGGGCATTTCATTAGCACGACAGGGGTAGAACTCAGAGTCTGAGAGCAGGCAGCAAACTCCGAGCTCAGATCAGGGTGAAAGGGAGGAGAGGGCAGGCAGTAATGAAGACAGGACAAAGGGAAGCTATTTTGTGTGTGTGTGTTGGGGGGCCTCTCACTGCTGTGGCCTCTCCCATTGCAGAGCACAGGCTCCGGATGTGCAGGCTCAGCGGCCATGGCCCACGGGCCCAGCCGCTCTGTGGCATGTGGGATCTTCCCGGACTGGGACACGAACCTGTGTCCCCTGCATTTGCAGGCAGACTCTCAACCACTGCACCACCAGGGAAGCCCTAAGGGAACCTTTTTTAAGATGGGGTGACCTGCGTGTGCTTGAAGGAAGGAAGGGGCTAGCCCGGGGAGAGGGTGAATTGAAGATGCTAGGGAGATGGGATGCTGGGAGAGCAACGATGGACCTTTCTGGTGGGAGCAGGAGGCAAAGCGTCTCAGAGGAGGCAGGAAGGGTGAGCTCTGCCCCAGCCCAGGGCAGCAGTCACTCTGCAGTGCCTCTTGCTTGCAGAGGGAAGAAGAAGGTGGCAGGGCGGGGGTGGGGTGAGGAGTAGCGGGGCGGGGGGGGGGGCTGTTCCGGGATGCACAAGAGGATTGTGGGACCTCTGGTTCCGGCTCCAGCTAGAGGGCAGCGCAATGGGAGTAAGGAGGGAGGAGAGATCTGGAGGGACGTGGGAGGGCACTCAGGAGCCGGGGACACGAAGAGGAGGAACGGGAACAAGGGGAGGCCAGCCTTGGCCCTTGAAACTCTGCAATGGGCCAGCCCCGCCGGCATGTCTGCCTCCAGCTGGCAGGACTCAGGGGGATTCCCAGCTGTGGGGAGGAAGGCCAGGGTCCCAGGTGCTGGAAACCCTGGTCAGTCATCACCTGGTCAATGTTTCCTTTCGTCTGTGGACCTGAGTCTGCGTGGACACAAAGATGGGTGAGACCTGTTCTTACAGAGATTTCCCAACCCACTGAGCTGGGTGGCGGTGTGGTCTTGCAAGGACAACTCTCCAATTTCATTCCCACGATCAGGCAGAGGGGTTTTCTCAGGGCTCGCAGGCCACAACAAAAGATGACTGGGGACTGGTAGCCGGCGGTGCCATCGTCCCCTGAGTGGGGAATGCAGCATGAAAGAGAAGGGAATGGGGGGAGTTCGGCTGGGGGTACAGAGAGTTTGAGGCACATGTGGCACAGTTGAGGGGTGGCTGAGGGGCTTTTGGGTAATGAAGGATGGCTCTAGGAGACTCAGCTTGGAAAAGGAACCACACTGTGTGAGCAGAGCCCAGTCAGCCCCTCCTGGCCCCTCCACTCCCCAAGCAACAATTCGATTTCTACCGCCATAGGTCAGCTTTTCCTATTCTACAATTTCATATAAATGGCATCATACACTTTTACTCTGTGTTTGGCTTCTTTCACTGAACATATTATTTTTGAAATTTAACTACGTTGTCACATGCATCAGTAGTTTGTTCCTTTTCACGGCTGAGTAGTATTCCATCAGATGACTATAGCAATTTGTTTATCCATTCTCCACTAGATGAATACCTGGGCTGCTTCCAGTTTGGGGCTATTGTAAATGATGCTGCTATGAACATTCTTGTACAAGGTTTTTTGTGGGGGCCTTTTTGATTTGTTTTGTTTTGTTTGCTGTACCACACAGCAAGCGGGATTTTAGTTCCCTGACCAGTGATTGAACTTGGGCCCCCTGCAGTGGAAGTGTGGAGTCTTAACCGTTGGACCGCCTGAGAAGTCTCAGGGTTCTTTTGTAGTAGGGCTTTTTTTAAAAATCCTTTTCATTTGAAAGGCGCTTGGGAATAGAAGACATAAACATGTGTGGCCCAGCTGCCATGCTTCACTGGACTATGCTGAGTTGATTCTTAAAAGGG
Source organism: Mesoplodon bidens (assembly GCF_964165515.1). NCBI lineage: Eukaryota > Metazoa > Chordata > Mammalia > Artiodactyla > Ziphiidae > Mesoplodon > Mesoplodon bidens. The sequence goes on from NW_027672278.1 coordinate 1,001,759, forward strand.
TCAGCAGGGGGTATCCAGCAAGACGCAGAGAGGACAGGAGTTACAGGCAGAAGGAGAGGAGGTGGGAAAGGGCATGCAGGTGGACACCCAGCTGGCTGGCTCAGTGCAGAGGAGGCTTAGTGAGACTCTTCTCAAGTACACTTCTGGCCATGTCACTCATCTGTGGAGAACCCTAAAATGACTTCCCTCGCCTACAGAAGACTCTAAACACCATCAAGATCCGCCCCTGCTTGCCACTCATCTTCCCACCTACCCCTCCCTCCGTGATCAGTCACACTGATGTATCGCCCAGAATCACTGTTTCCTCCCTCTGTCTCCTACCACTGCCCTCTTCCCTGCGCGAACAACCTCCCACTTCACCTGCGTAACTTTTCAGGACCTAGTTTCAGGGTCCCATCATGAGTCCCCAGCTGTGGTCCCCCAGCTGGAAGGACCCTAACATCCTGGTAGAACTCACACCAACCCTTTTTGCACTTCTGCTTGAGAAGGCAGTTGGTTACACATATTGGGGTCCCCAGACTGGTACCCAAACTGAGGACAGCACCAGCGGGGCCACATCCTCAAGGAAGGGTGGGGCAGGCTGGAGCAGTGTCCCCAGCCAATGGCTCTGCCTCCAGCTGGCCAGAGTTCTGGAAAGCCCACCCACCACGGTCCGCTCTTGACCCTGAACCCTTTTATTTGGTGGATCTAGAACTCAGTTTGGGGCCTGACCTCCATCACAACCCCTTTTCCTTCTTCACCCCAGCAGTCTGTTGCATGACTCAAGGTCAGAGGACAAGTTCTGGGGGTTCTGTCCACCTCCTGCCCCGTGCTCATGCCCTTCCCCTGCTGCCAGCACAGACTGCCCAACTCGGGGCTCCTGGCTGCTGTCTGGAATTCAGGTTTGTTGGGGAAGGTCTTGGGCTGAGCCCTGAGCTCCAGGAGCCCACCACATCAGCTGGCTGGGCCTCTGGCAGACCCCAGGATCTTCAAGCCCAGACTCCGGGGGATGAAGGGGCAACGTTGGTCTGTTTGCTCCCTCTGCGGGAGCGAGGGGGCAGCTGGAATGGTCCTCAGTCATAGAGGCCTAGACCTTAATCTGCAGGAAGGATTAGGAGCCTTCTGGTATCACCTGCAGAAGAGGAAACTAAGGCACAGAGAGAGGACCCAGCTCTGAGGATGTCAGCACAGATGAGGTTGGCTTCTCCTGGGCACTACTGGCTGCGGGACCCATCTGGACATCTGCCACCTCTCCACCCACTGCCATCCTCCAGTGCCCTTTATTTCACCATGTTGGCAGCATGGGGCTCTCCTGCTGGACTGGGAGCTCCAGGAAGGCAGAGGCAGTGCCTGGTTCTCCATGGCACCTGCCAGGAGCTGGGAGAGGCACATGGTGTGTGCTCAGCAGAGCATGGTGGAACGGATGGAGGGGGTGGGAGTGCACGCCCCAATTCCCACAGTGACCTAGATCCAGAAGCCAGCACTCTGAGCTGGGCAGACAGTGGAGAGCCAGAGGAAAGGCAGCTCGGCCTGTCTTCCCTGCCCCCACGGACACCAGGCCTTGCCTCCCAGCTCACCCCTCTTCCTTGTCCTTATTAAAAAGCCCTTGCTGAAGATGTGACTGTGTGTGGTGCCCTGCCGGTGGTGTACACTGAGAACCGCATGTGCCCGTCACTGGTCTCTGTGCTCATTCACTCATTCAACAAATCTCAGACACATGGGAAGACACTTCCACTGGGTGTGGAGGGCATGCACACAACAGAAGACCAAACGCATAGAGCAAGTGGGTCCCAAGAGTGTACCAAGGGACGTCCCTGGCGGTCCAGTGGTTAGGACTCTGCACTTCCACTGCCAGGGGCCCAGGTTTGATCCCTGGTCTGGGAACTAAGATCCCCCAAGCCATGCTCAGCCAAAAAAAAAGAAAAGATTGCACGGGGAGGTCCCCCGTCCCAGGCAGTGTCATCTCACTCAATCCCCTGCCTCAGGGCAGCTATCAAGTCAGGGAAGGAGGCCTCCTGGCTTCCCATGGCAAAGGCAGGATCCATCTGTCCTCAGCACCTTTGGGGGAAGAACTGGCACTCAGCCTGCTCCTGGCAGGACTTTCCTGTGGCCCCTCCCTCCCAGCCAGCAGATCTAGAGTCCCCCCATCCTGGGCTCCACTACCTGAGCAACGCCATTTTCTCTCACTGCCATCTCCCTGTGTCCACTCTAGTTATCATACAGGTCATGACCATAGCCTGCTCACTTAGGTCCCAGCTCCAGGCCACCCTGCTGAGGCACCTCACCAAATACAGTCTAACCCTAGCCGATGCTTGGTCCCAGAGGCCACTCAGCCAGTCTCCTCTCTGGACACCCTGCCTACTTCCCAGCTGCCATAAGGCTGGGCCCTCTTCGTGGGGTCCCTCTTCCCATCCTTCAAAATCCAATCCACACAGTTGTGCCCTCCAAAGTCTCCCTGATCTGCCCAGGGGTCTGGGAACACTGATTCCCCCAGGCCAGGCCTGGAGACCTTTGTCCCTCCTGTGGCCTGAATTCCACAGGCCAGCAGTGCACCCCAAATTCCCAGATATTTCCTAGAGAACTATCTTACCCACAAACTTAGCCAGTAAGAAAGACAGATACTGTATGATCTCACTTAGATGTGGAATTTAGAAAAACTACCAAACTCAAAGAAAAAGAGATCATATTTGTGGTTACAACAAGCAGGGGTGGGGGCAGGGGGAATCGGAGGAAGGTGATTAAAAGGGTACAAACTTCCAGTTATCAGATAAATAAGAACTAGGGATGGGGACTTCCCTGGTGGTCCAGTGGCTAAGACTCCACACTCCCAATGCAGGGGGCCCTGGTTTGATCCCTGGTCAGGGAACTAGATGCTATGTGCTACAACTAAGAGTTCACATGCTGCAACTCAGGATCCCACAACTAAGACCCAGCACAGCCAAATAAGTTTTAAAAAAATTAGGGATGTAATGTACAACATGATGACTCTAGTTAACACTGCTATGTGATAGATAGGAAAGTTGTCAACAGAGTAGATCCTGAGTTCTCATTGCAAGGAGAATTTTTTTTTCTCTTCTTTTGATTCTATTTGAGATGATGGATGACAACTAAACCCACTGTGGTAATCATTTCACAATACAGTTGACCCTTGAGCAGCAGGGGTTAGAGGAACGGACCCTAGGGCAGTGGAAAATTCACACAGAACTTTAGAGTTGGCCTTCCCTATCCACAGTACCATTGTGTACTACCGTAGTATGTACTCATTAAAAAAAATCCAGGTATAAGTGGACCCCCAGAGTTCAAACCCATGTTGTTCAAGGATCAACTGTATGTGTAAATCAAACCATCTTGCTGTACACCCTTTGATTTTTTTGGGATTTTTGGCTCCACCGGAGGGCATGTGGGATCTTAGCTCCACTACCAGGGATTGAACCACACCCCCTGAATTGGAAGTGCCTAGTCTTAACCACTGGACCACCAGGGAAGTCCCAACAGCCTGTTCTTTAGTTTGGTAACTTCCTAATTCCGGACTTTGTGCTCTTTCTGAGGAATTAGCTATATAATTCCTCCAAATTAATGTTTCCTGGCCCTGCAGCAATATTGAAAATGAATACGGTATGACATAACAGCCACAAAAGCAGATCACAGGTGTATATGTTCCCTGGGATGACAGCCATTTAAAATATGATAGCTGCATTGCAAAAAAAGTCAGGGAAACACCACAAAACACTAAAATGGTAAGTAGAGGAGATGGATGATTCTTTTTCTCTAGTTTCTAAAGATGATGAGTTTAAATTACCTTTCTATAAAAACACATCTAAGAAAACAAATCTAGGGAATTCCCTGGCAGTCCAGTGGTTAGGACCCTGTACTTTCACTGCCAAGGGCTCAGGTTCAGTCCCTGGTCAGGGAGCTAAGATCCCACATGGCCAAAAAAGAAAAAAAAAACAAAGGAAGAAAACAAATCTTCATTTTTTCTGTAGTGATTAAAATTAGTCTCTTTTCCTCATTTAGAAACCGCCAGCCAGCCATCAACAGTGCCATCTGATACAGTGGTCAGGAGGGTTTTCTTTCTTTCTTTTTTTTCTCTTGAAATCCTCTTATATATAAAACGAGAGAAAGGACCTGGGTGCCCAAAGCCCAGGGATGGGCAGCCTTTCTCATGCTCTCATATAAGGCAGAGACAGCAAAGGAAATGCTTAGCGTCCTTCAAGCCACCTGTGCGCTCAAATCTGCAATTTGGGTTTAAAACTGCTCTTCAAATTAAATGTAATACCTATTCAAGGTTAAAAATTCAAACTGTAAAGAAGGTATAAAGTGAAGAACAGAAAGTGCCCACCTCCTCCTTGGCCCCAAGCACCTCTGTTCAAGATATAACCGCAGTTATGACTTCCCAGATGTAGCCATACAAATCCAAGCATATTATAAACAGAATAAGCTATCCTTAAGAAAAATAAAACCACAAATGCTATCTCATTAAACATACTATTCTTGTAGCCTGTATGTTCACTTAACAGTATACCTTGACCATCTTTCAATAACAGGGTATTCTTTGCATAGTCCTTGCATAGTATTTCACTGAATAGATATTATATATTGAAGCAGTCTCTATTATTGGACATTTAGGTTGTTCCCTGGTAGTTTACTATTGCAAACTCTGCCCCCTGTATGTACATACACTCTGCTCTCAGCCTTCTGAGAGTGGAATTGCTAAATCAAAATGTATACCCCTTTTAAATTTGTACAGATATGTACAAATTGCCATCCAAAATGGTTGAACTAGTCTATATTTCCAATAGCAATGTACAAATGTGCCTTATACTCCCTTATACCACCTTAACCCACACTAAATATTATCAAGCTTTAACATTTTGGCCAATCTGATAGATGAAAAATGGCATACCATGTTTAAGTTTTTAAAATATTTATTTATTTGGCCGCTCTGGGTCTTAGTTGCAGCACAGTGCCATGAGCGGGATCTTCATTGTTGCATGTGGGATCTTTAGTTGTGGCAATGTGGGCTCTTAGTTGCGGCATGCGGGCTCTAGTTCCCTGACCAGGGATCGAACCTGGGCCCCCTGCATTGGGAGTGTGGAGTCTTAACCGCCGAACCAGCAGGGAAGTCCCTCATGTTTAATTTTTGAACTAAATGGAAAGGAAAATAAAACAAAAATGTGTGGGATGCAGTGAAAATAGTGCTTAGTGGGAGATTTATAACACTGAATAGATACATTTGAAAATAAAGATCTAAAATCAGTAATCTAAGCTTCCACCTTAGGAAACAAGCATAATAAAAGCAAATTAAATCTGAAATAGGCAGAAGAAAAGAAATAGAAGACAGGAAATTAGTAGAGAAAGTCAAGAAAATCAAAAGTTGGTTCTTTGAGGCAATTCCCTGGTCCAGTGGTTAGGACTCTGCACTTTCACTGCTGCATGGGGCGGCCAAAAAAAAAAAAAAGAAAAAAAAAAGTTGGTTCTTTGAAAAAAATGAATAAAATTGATAACCTCTAGTCAGGCTAAACAAGACAAAAAGAAGACACAAACTACTAATATCAGAAATAAAATACGGGTCATCATTACTGATCCCATGGGCTTTAAAAGGATAATAAAGGAATACAGTGAACAATTCTATGTCCCTAAATTTGATAACTTAGGTGAAATTGGACCAATTTCTTAAAAGGCACAATCTCCCAAAACTCACACAAGGAGAAATAAATAGGTCTATATCTATTAAAGAAATTGAATCAGTCATTAATAAGCTTCCAAAATAGAAAACACCAGGCCCAGATGGTTTTACTGGTGAATTCTACCAAACATTTAAAGAAGAAATGATACCGACTCTCTACAATCTCTTCCAGAAAATAGAAGCAGAGGGAATACTTCTAAACTTATTCTGTGAAGTCAGAATTACCCTAGTACTAATGTCTTTAACTAAAAGTGAAAGACATTACAAGAAAGAAAAACTATAGACTAATATCGCTCATGAATACGGATGCAAAAATACTCAAAATGTTAGCATATAGAATCCAACAATGTATAAAAATAAATTATACAGCATGACTAAGCGGGATTAATTTCAGGTATGCAAGACTGGTTCAATATTTGAAACTCAATTAAGGTAATCCATCACATGAACAAGCTAAAGAAGAAAAATCATATGATCATACCAACAAATG